>NC_051307.1:134290613-134614363 GCF_015220235.1 Choloepus didactylus
CAAAAACAAACCAACCAACAAACAACATCATTTTAAGTCTGAAAGTTCATAGGGAGTGGTAAGAAGGGACCAGATAAAGCCACCATACAATAATGTTTTATTTAGGAGGATGGATTTACAGATCTTAAGTGGGAGATTATCATTGTCAAATTCGGACTTTTAAATAAATCATGCTGTCATCTTTGTTGAAGATAGATTTCAGGGAGACAAGAACAGAGGCAGGAAGACCAGTTAGGGAGCTTTCAGAGCAATTTGGGCAAGAGATAAGGTGGTCCTGAATAGGCAGTGCGAAGTAGAAATAGGGAAGAGGTGATGCACTAAAAAATATTTAGGGGTGTGGTAATTATCGATTTATTGTCTCAGTTCCAAAACCACACTTCTTTGCCCTACTTTGTGATACTGGACCTGGACCAGCATAAACTTATCTCCTTTACCAGATGGCACAATGTTAGCTTTGCCAAGAAGCCTATTGTGTATGGAAGACACTTCTGGGTTCCAGTTCTCCATTTTTATTTTTCAGCACAGGAGCCCAGAGGCCCTCACAGACCATGATCTTTTAACATGGCGGCTGCTTCAGAACAGCTCCAAAGCCACTTCCACAGCAGTGTGTATGTGTGTATGCGTGTATATGTGTGTGTGTGTGCTATCTTTTATTTATATTTTATTTGATATATTTATTTTATGTATATAAAATAAATACAGATGAAATTAATGTAGTTCAGTATATTAAAATGCTACTGACACCAACAGCACAGTCCATTTTCAAAACACTAATTACTTCAACTTCAGCAACATAAATGTCTGCTCTTTAAGAGAATGAAAAAGAATAAAAAGACAAGCTGCAGACTAGGAGAAAATATTTGCAAACCATATCTGATAAAGGACTTGTAGTCAAAATATATGAACTCTCAAAATTCAATAATAAGCAAACAACCCAATTTAAAATGAACAAAAATTTACCCAGATATTTCACCAAAGAAGATATGCAAATGGTGGTAAACACATGAAAAGAGGCTCAGCATCTTTAATCATGAGGTAAATGCAAACAAAAACTACAAAATATCACTACTTACCTATATCAAAATGGCTAAATTAAGAAAACTGGCAATACCAAGTATTGATGAGGATGCAGAGCAACTGGAACACTCATACATTGCTGGTGGGAATGCAAAATAGTATGGTCACTTTGAAAAGCAGTTTGACAGTTCTTAAAATGTTAAACACACACTTTACAACCAGCAATCCCACTCACTCCTAGGCATTACCCAAGTGAAATTAAAACTTTGCTCACACAAAAACCTGTACATGAATGTTGACAGCTGCATTATTCATAATTCCCCCGACTGGAAACAACCTAAATCTGCTTCGACTGGTAAATGGATCAACAAACTGGTATATCAATATAATGGATTCCTACTTACCAATAAAAATAAACTAGTAATTCATGCAACATGGATGAATCTCAGATGCATTTTGCTAAAGGAAAGAAGCCAGATTCAAACATTAAATGGAATCACTATGATTTTATCTATATGACAAACTGGAATAGGTAAACCTATAAAGACAGAAAACTGATAAGTGGTTGCCAGAGATGGGGGAGGAGAGAAATTGACTACAAGCACAATGGAAATTTTGAGGGGTGATGGAAAACTGTTTGTGGTGGTTGTTACACAATCGCATACATTTGGCTAAATTCATAGATCACACTAAAAAGGGTGTGTATAGTTATTTCTCAAGTTTTAAAAAATACTGTTGGACAGAGATTTGAATTAAAAATCAGAGTTTTTTCAAAGACATCATACATAGTTCTCCCAAGGTGGTCTATTAAATTAATAGCATTTCAAAAAAATACCAGTAGCATTTTTTAGGACTCAAATGAACTGATCGTAAGTTGATAGACCAAAAAAAAAAATTTTTTTTAAGAAAAAATATTTTAAAAAAAAATCACAAGGAGTCTGAAAATGAAGGGAGACTAGCTCTGCCAGATTTAAAAATATAGTAAATTCTCAAAACAGTATAGAATTGACTCATTAATAGTTTAATAGAGCCAATTTTTTAAAAAAAATCCATTAATAGACCCAGATATATGTAGGAACATAATATATATTAAAAGGAGCATCTCAAATCACTGGGAAAAGAGGAATTATTCCATAAATAGTAATGGAAAACTGAGTGGCCATCCAGAAAGTTGATTTCAAACCTCACACTTCATACAAGGAAAAATGCCCAAATGAATACAAGTTCAATAACACCAAAAAAACAAAAACAAACAAACAAACAAAAACACGTAAATGCTACAAAAGAACAAGTGGAAAGCCAAGGGAGAATTATTTTATTACTGCAAAGTGGGGAAGATTTTTCTAGATATAATACAAAAACTCAGAAGAAACAAGAGATTAGTAAATTTACTTACCTAAAAAATAAAATTATCTGAAAAATCTTCAGAAGCAATGTAAAAAAAATTAAAAATATTTCCAATAACCAATGGACAAAGGACCAATTTTTAAAACATATGAAAAGGTCCTACAAACTAGTTTTTAAAGGCTCAATATAAAAATGGATAAAATATATGAACAGTTAAAATTTAAAATGACCCAAATATATGAAAATATACTCAGCCTCTCTAATAATGAGATTCAAATTAAAACTGCAAGAAACCATTTTGTGGTCTATCAGATTAGTAAATATCAAAAAAGTCTGGATAATAAAATGTGTTGTCATTGGTATAGGAAAACGGTACTCTCACACCTTGCTAAGAGTGCAAATTAGTACAAACTCAATGGAGCAGAATTTGGCAAAATCTATCAAAATTATAAATACTGTACTCTTCCCAACATGAAATTTATTCATTGCAGCAGCATTCAGAAAATTATAAGATTGGTACTAACCATCTATAGGCGTATGGTTAAATAAATCAATAAATGCCCATGTATTAGAATATTTTGCACCAATTAAAAAAAGAAGACTCTGATTATTGTTATTTTAATAATCTCCAAAGTATTAAAAGACTGAAAATCAAAATGTATGGTTGTTACAGCATACTATAATCTGTGTAAAGAAAAAAAATATGCATGTATATATTGGCTTGAATATGTTTAAAATTTCTCTGGAAGAATATACACAAACTATTAACATTGGATTCTCAATGGAATGGAACTGGGTTTCTGAAGGGCCAGAGTTGGAGGAAGACTTTTTATCACATGACATTTTAAAAAATACTTTTGAATGTTGGACCACGTGAATAATACAAATAATTTTCACACCGTTTCACTTTTGCTGCCACAAGGGGGCAGTGTTAAAGGCTTTATGGAAGAATACAGCATTTTGAAATACAGGAATATTTGTATTTGGTCTGTAATTTTCAAGGAGCCAGTGGGGTATTGAAAATATATAAAATGTATTTTCATACAAGATAGCATAGTTTTGGAGCCATGTAAATATTTCTTCCTTTTTTCCTCCAATTTTATATTCATAGTCTATTTTTGGTGTTTTGTTAATTAAAACAGTAGTCATGGGTTTACAGAACACTCATGCATAAAATACAGGACTTCCATACACCACTCCACACCAACACCCTGCATTCGTGTGGATCATTTGTTACAATTGAAGACAGCACATTTTTATGATTTTACTATTTAATAATTTAAGTTTAAGGTTTAACTTAGAGCTCACTGTGTAGTGTAGCTCCACAGATTTTTTTTAATTTATTTTGTTACCATATATACAAACATTTCCTCTTTTAATCATATTCACATATATATTTCAGTGCTGTTAATTGCATTCACAATGTTGTGCTACCATCACCCCCATCCATTACCAAAACATTTTCCATCATTCCAAATAGGAACCCTGTACATTTTAAGCTTAAATTTCCCATTCCCTATCCCCACTTTTCCCCTGGTAACCTAAATTTTAGATTTTGACTTCATGAGTTTACTCATTCTAATGGTTTAAATCAGTGAGGTCATACAACATTTGTCCTTTTGTATCTGGCTTATTTTACTCAACATGATGTCTTCAATGTTCATCTATATTGTCACATTTATCAGGACTTCATTCTTTTTTTATGATGGAATTGTAGTCCATTGTATGTATATACCACATCTTATTTATCCATTCATTGGTTGATGGACACTTGGGTTGCTTCCGTCTTTTGGCAATTGTGAGTAATGCCACTATGAACATCAGTGTGCAAATATCTGTTCGAGTCCCTACTTTCAATTCTTTTGGGTATATACCTAGCAATGGGATTGCCAGTCATATGGTAGTTCCATACTTAGCTTTCTGAGGAAACACCAGACTGTCTTCCAGAGGGGCGCCACCATTTTACATTGCCACTAGCAATGAATGAGTGTTCCTATTTCTCCACATCCTTTCTAACACTTCTGTTTTTTCTTTCTTTTTTTTAATAGCAGCCATTCTAATGGGTGTGGAATGGTATCTCATTGTGGATGTGACCTACATTTCAGTGATGGTTAATGATGTTGAGCATCTTTTCGTGTGCTTTCTAACCATTTATATATCTTCTTTGAAGAGATGTCTGTTCAAGTCCTTTGCCCATTTTTAAACTGGGTTGTTTATCTTTTGCCATTAAGTTAGAGAGTTTCTTTATATATTCTGGACATTAATCCTTTATCAGATAAGTGGTTTCCAAATATTTTCTCTTATTCTGTAGGTGATTGTTTTACTTTCATGATAAAGTTCTTTGACTTTAAAATTTTAAATTTTGATAAGGTCCTATCTAACTATTTTTTCTTTTGTTGCTTGTACTTTGGGTGTAAAGTCTAAAAAGCTGTTGCATAATAAATGTCCTGAATTTGCTTCCCTATGTTTTCTTTTTTTTTTAGTGAGTTGCATTTTTAATGCAATTTTATTGAGATACATCCACATACCAGATAATCATCCAAAGTGTACAATCATTGGTTCACAATATCATCATATAGTTGTGCATTCATCACTGCTATCAATGGTTGAACGTTTTCATTACTCCAATAAAATAAAATAAAAATAAAAATAGCTTATGTTTTCTTCTAGGAGTTTGATATTTCTAGCTCTTATATTTAGGTCTTTGATCCATTTTGAGTTGATTTTTGTTTATGGTATGAGGTGGAGGGGGAGTCCTCCTTTTTTTTTTTTTTTTTTTTTTTTTTGCAAATGGAGATCCAGTTTTCCCAGCACCATTTGTTGAAAAGATGGTTCTTTCCCTATTGAGTGGTCTTTGCCACCTTGTTAGAAACCAGTTGGCCATAAATGTGAGAGTCAATTTCTGAGCTCTATTCTATTCCATTGGTCTACATGTCTGTCCTTGTGCCAGTACCATGCTATTTTAATTACTGTGGCTTTGTAATAAGTTCTAAGATTGGGAAGTGTGAGTCCTGCAACTTCATTCTTCTTTTTCAAGGTGACTTTAGCTATTCAGGGTCCCTTGCTTTCCATATAAATGTGATGATTGGCTTTTCCATTTCTGAAAAGAAGGTTGTTAGAATTTTGATTGGGATTGCTTTGACTCTATAATGTGCTTTGGGTAGTGTTTTGGTTTGCTAAAGCTGCTGGAATGCAATATGCCAGAAATGGGTTGGCTTTGAACAATGGGGATTTATTAAATTACAAGTTACAATTCTAAGGCCATGAAAATGTCCAAATTAAGGCATCAACAAGAGGATACCTTCTCTGAAGAAAGCTGCTGGCGTCTGGGTTCCTCTGAAAGATAGCTGGTGTCTGCTAGTCCTTCACTCCGGGGTTCCATTGCAGTCAGCTCCTGTTCTCTCTTAGCATCAACAAGGACATTTCCCTCTCTCTCTCTCTCTCTCTCTCTCTCTCTCTCTCTCTCTCTCTCTCTATCTCTATCTCTATCTCTATCTCTATCTCTATCTCTCTTTCTCTCTCTCTCTCTCTCAGCTTTACTGTCTTTTATCCTCTTCACAAATGACTCCAGTAAAGGATTAAGAACCACCTTGAATGGGCTGGGTCACATCTCAGTTGAATTAGCCTAACCAAAAGGTCCCACCCACAGTAGGTCTGCCCACACAAGAATGGATTAAAAGAACATGGTATTTAATGGGGTGCATAACAGATTCAAATCAGTACAGGAAGTATTGACCTCTTAACAATAATTAGTCTACCAATTCATGAGCACGGAATGTCCTTCCATTGTTTAGGTCTTCTTTGATTTCTTTTTAGTAATATTTTGTAGTTCTCTGTGTACAAGTCCATTATGTTCTTGGTTAGATTTATTCCTAGATATTTGATTCTTTTAGGTGCTAAAGTAAATGGAATTTTTTCTTGATTTCTTCCAGTTGTTCAGTGCATATGTATAGAAACACTACTGATTTTTGGGTGTTGAGCTGGTACCCCTACATGTTGCTGAATTCATTTATTAGCTCTGGGAGGTTTGTTGTGAATTTTTCAGGAATTTCTGTAAATAGTAGGATCATGTCATCTGCAAATAGGGAAAGTTTCTTCCTTTCTAATTTGGATGACTTTTATTTCTTTTTCTTACCTAATTGCTCTGACAAGAACTTCCAGTACAATGTAGAATAGCAATGGTAACAGTGGGCATCCTTATCTTGTTCTTGTTCTCACAGGGAAAGCTTTCAGTCTTTCACCATTAAGTGGGTAGTTAGCTGTAAGTTTTTCATATATACCCTTTACCATGTTGAGGAAGTTTCTATCCCTGGATTTTGTCAATTGCCTTTTCTGCATCACTTGAGAAAATTATGTGGTGGGTTTTTTTGTTTGTTTGTTTTGTTGGTTTTTTTTTACCTTCTTTCTGTTAATGTGGTGTATTACATTAATTTTCTTATGTTGAACCAACCTTGCGTACCAGGGATGAATCCCCCTTGATCATGGTGTATAATTCTTTTAATATGCTGTTGTATTCACTTTGGTAGTATTTTTGTTTAGGATTTTTGCATCTATATTAATAAAAGACATTGGTTTGTACTTTTCTTTTCCTGTGGTATCTTTGGCTTTAGTATGAGGGTGATGTTTGCCTCATAGAATGAATTAAGCTGTGTTCCCTCCTCTTTAATCTTTGGAAGAGTTTAAGCAGAATTGGAGTTAAGTCTTCTTGGAATATTTGGTAGAATTCCCCTGTGAAGCCATCTGATCCTGGGCCTTTCTTTTTGGGGGAGGTTTTTGATGACTGATTCAATCTTTCTACTTTTATTGGTCTGCTGTGATCTATTTCTTCTTGAGTCAATTTAGGTAGTTTGTGTGTCTCTAGGAATTTGTCCATTTCCTCTAGGTTATCTAATTTATTGTCATACAGTTGTTCATATTATCCTCTTATATCCTTTTTCTTTCAGCAGGGTCAGTAGTAATGTCCCCCTTTTCATTTCTGATTTTCATTGTTTGTATCCTCTTTTTTCCTTTGTCAGTCTAGCTAAAAGTTTGTTGATTTTATTGATCTTTTCAAAGAACCAACTTTTGGGTTTTTTTATTCTTTTTTTTTTCCTATTTCATTTATCTCTGCTTTGATCTTTGTTACTTCCTTCTTTCTGCGCACTTTGGATTTATTTTGTTCTTCTCTTTCTATTTCTTCTGGTTTTGAAGCTAGGTCTCTGGTATACTGTCTTTCTTCTTTTTTAATGTAACTATTTAGAGCTATAAATTTCCCTCTCTATACTGCCTTTGCCATATCCCATAAGTTTTGGAACATTTTATTTTCATTTTCATTCACCTCAAGATATTTCCTAATTTTGCATCTGATTTTCTCTTTAACCCACTGGTTGTTTAAGAATGTATAGTTTACTTTCCACATATTTGTGAATTTTCCATTTCTCCCTCTGTTATTGATTATACATTGTATGATTTCAATATTTTTGAACTTATTGAGACTTGTTTTGTGACCCAACATATGGTCTATCCTTGAGAATGATCCATGTGCACTCGAGAAGAATGTGTATTCTGTTTTTGTTGGGTGCAGTGTTCTATATATGTCTGTTAGGTCTAGTTGATTTAGAGTATCACTGATATTCTGACTAGATGCTCTAACCATTATTGAGAGTAATGTGTTAAAGTCTCCTACTATTAATGTAGAGACATCAGTTTCACCCTTAATATCTGTCAGTATTTGCTTCATATATTTTGGGGCTCTGCTGTTATGTGCATAAATATTTAAAATTTTTATAACATCCCTTGTTGAATTATCCCCTTTATCAATAAATAGTGACCATTTTTATCCCTCATAACTGCTTTTGACTTAAAGTCCATTTTTTCCAATATTAGCATAGCCACCCCAGCTCTCTTTTGGTTACTATTTGCATGGTATATTTTTTCTTATCCTTTAACCCTCAACTTACTTTAAGATGAGTCTCTTGTAGACAACATATAGTTGGGTCATGCTTTTTTATCTATTCTGCCAATCTCTGCCTTTTGACTGTAGAGTTTAATCCATTTATTTTTAAAGTCACTACTGATAATACAGGACATTCTTCTGCCATTTTGCTACTTAGCTTTCCTAAGTCTTACACCTCTTTTGTCCCTCACTTCCATTAAAGCCTATTTTTTACATGTATTTGCTTTTTTATATTGAGTGCCTTCTCATTTCTAACTGGATATATTTTTCATCATGGGGTTAAATTTTAACACCCTAAATATATAACAATCTTTTTCGGTTTGGTACCAACTTAACTTAATTAGCATGCACAAATACTTTTCTTATACTCTTCTGTCCCCCCACCATTTTTTTGGTACTTATTACCACTTATATCTTTGTTCATTGTATGTCCAAAAGCCTAGATTTATCATTACTTTTATGCATTTGCCTTTAAACACCTGTATGAAGAAAGAAGTGGGATTACATGCCGAACAAAACAACACAACAATACTGACATTTATAATTACCCAAATGGTTACCTTACCACAGGTCTTTCTTTATGCTGCTTTGAACCACTGTCCAGTGTCCTTTCCTTTTAGTCTGAAAAACTTCCTTTAGCATTGCTTGTAGCTTGTAGCTAGTGGTGATGAACTCCCTCAGCTTTTGTTTATCTGAGAATGTCTTAATATCTCCCTAATTTTTAAAAGAAAATCTTGCTGTATATAAAAATCCTTGGCTGGAAGTTATTTTCCTTCAGCACTTTCAGTATTTCAACCCACTGCCTTCTTGCCTCCAAGGTTTCTGATGGGAAATCAGCAGTCAATGTAATTGGGACTCCCTCTATGTAATGTACTACTTTTCTCTTCCAGCTTTCAGAACTCTCTTCTTGTCCTTTGCATTTCATAGTGTGAGCAGCATATGAAGGGGTGTATTTTTCTTCATGTTTATCCTGTTTGGTGTTCTCTGAGCTTCTTGGATGTGCTTATTCACATCTTTTGCTAAGTTTGGGAAGTTCTCTTTCATTATTTCTTTGACTATTCCTTCTGCCCCTTTCTTCTCCTTCTGGGACTGCCATAATGCATCTATTGGTGTGCTTGTTGGTGTCCCATAGCTGTCTTAGGCTATTTTCACTTTTAATGTTTCTTTTTCTTTCTGGCTCTCAGCCTGACTCATTTCAAGTGTCTCATTTTCACACTGATGCTCTCTTCTGCCAGCTGCAATCTGCTCTTGAAACCTTCCCGGGCACTTTTCATTTCAGGTATTGTGGTCTTCAACTCCTGTAGTTCTGTTTGGTTCCTTTTCAAAATTTCTATCTCCTTATTGATTTTCTCATATTGCTCATTCATTGTTTTCCTAATATCCTTTAGTTCTTTCTCTGTATTTTCCTTCATCACCTTGAGCATTTTTAAGATCATTTTTAAAAGGTTTCGTTAGGTATCTTCTTATCTTCTTCATTGGTGTTTTTTGTATCTTTATCCTCTTCCTTTGGATTGGCCATCATTTCCAGATTCTTTCTTTCTCTTGTATTGCACACTTTTATTGCACACTGTATATTTTAATATTTTAAAATGTTAACTCTGGGATTTCTTCCCTGAGATGTCTGTTTCTTGGTTTTGTAAACAGCTGGTGAGAAGACTGAGATTTTTCTTGAGTTTTTCCCTCCTATCAGGAAGGTCTGCCCAAGGCAAATGCAGTGTGCAGGGTTTTCCCTGTCTTCCTGGGACTCTGTCTTATCCTGGGCTTTTGCTGTTAATTGTTTTGGAGTTCCCCTGTTTAAAGGAGTTTGTTGTCCCCTCTGCCTCCCAGAAGACAGACCTCACTCTCCCAGATATTTGAAGCTGTCAGGACTTGTCCCAGACTGTCAGCCTCTATAGGTTTTTACAATCTTTTTCTTCTCTCTCACTGCTTTTGCATGAAGGGCAAATTCTGGGAAGAGTGTCACTCTGGAGAGGACTTTCTCAAGGCAGATGTTCCCAGCCAGCACAGGGTCAGGGACCCACAAAGCGGGCAAAGACCAGCTCAAAATGCCCTGGGGAGGAGATCAGGATGGGCACCAGCATCTTCTCCAGTGGCTCTCCAAAGCGGAGCTTTCTTGGCCTGCCTAGTAAACACAGCCCTCCAGCCAACTGTCCCCCACAGCCCTGAGGAAGTACTGTGTCTTTAAATCTCTACCACCTCCACCTCTGTCCAGGTGGGATGAAACAATAAACACCCTCAGAGCTGGGACCCAGCAATCAGAATTCACTTATCAAAAGCTGTGGTCAGTGATTGCCCATGTCCACCACTGTTCTTGGGGATGAGAACCTTTCTGGCCCTTTCTGTCACCAGCATCTAGCCAGGCACTAGACCCCGTGGCAGCCTGCCCTGAGGGGAGGGGAGGGGAGTCAGTAGTCACTACCCAGAGAAAGCAATTTACAGTTCTTTGCCTTTATCAGTCTCTTCTTCCCATTCATCCCTGGGTGCTGCATAATGTTCTTCTGGCCTTGCGGTTTCAAAATAGTTGTTTCAGACTTTTCCTGTTTGTTTAATAGTTGTTTTGGTGGAAGGACTGAGTCCTGAAGCTCCCTACTCCATCACTTCCCCTGAAAGTTCTCTTTGGTTTTGTTTTTGCTTTAATCAAAGCACTGCAGTCCATGTTAAGAAAACAGCACAGAAGGACTTTTTAATAAAACACAACAGACTTCATCTCCCATCCCCACTTGGTGGTTACATCCAAAACTAAATAATATGCATTTATCTCTAGCTTTTATTTTACCAAGTTTAAGTAATATAGTCTAATTGTAACAAGAAAGACAAAGATCAGTTCACAGATACTACCTCCGACTTCCATTTTTCTCTTCCCAATTTTTGATGAATTGTTCTAACAATTTTCTTTGCACTTTAAATTATATATTTAAACCTCCATTTCTTGTTCTATCACTTTTCAATATTATCTCTTGGCCCTCTGATATGTAAGATAAAGATAAAAGTATCATCACTTTGACTCTCCACCTCTCTGTTCTCCTTCCACATCCCAACTTTTGTTTGCTTTTATTTTTGACAGCTTTACTAAGATATAATTTATATACCATAAAGTTCATCCATTTAAAGTGTACAATTCAAAGGTTTTTCATATATTTACAGAGTTGTGCAACTATGGCCATAATCTAATTTTAGAACATTTCATCACCACAAAAAGAAACTTCATAGCAGTCACTCCCCATTTTCTCCCAAATCCCCAAACTACTAATCTCCTTCCTGTCTCTGTATATTTGCCAGTTCTGGACATTTCATATTAATGCGCCATTTTATATGTGGTCTTCTGTATCAAGCTTCTTTTACTTAGCATAATGGTTTTTGAGGTTCATCCATGTTGTAGCATATATTACTAATGCATTATTTTATGGCCAAATAATATTCCATTGTATGAATATATCACATTTTGTTTATCCTTAAATCTCATTTGATACACATTTAGGTTGTTTCCATTTTTTTTTTACTATTATGAATAATGTTGTGAACTGTTAGCTTTACTTTTTCATTTTGTCTTATAAACATAATTGTCATCTCTGTCTTGATTATGGTTTCATTATAAAAGTTGAAAATAATAAAAAAGGATTACATTATTCTGTACATTTTGTTCACTGCAGAGGCAAATAGTGTGCTAGACATATTCACTTGTCTACAAAACCAGTTTCACAAGCTCTGTACCACTTTTGCATGAAGATCAAATGGACTTATTTTTCCTATACTTTATCAGTTCCTCAAAATATCACATTTTAATTTGCTTCACTTTTGGATCATTGTCTTCCTTTACAGCTATTTTTTTCCCTAAGGTTTCTAATTGCGCACCAAAAAACGTATACTCACTATATCTTCACATTTATCTAGCCTCTCAATCATACTGTTTATTGCATAAAAACCCCCTCTCCTTTTTACTCCGAGACATTCCTTCCAGAGCTCTCCACTTTCTGCTCCAATTTGGACTCACTGCATGGCTGTAATCCCAGGGTTGTTCCATTCCTTCCTGTGGCCCATATCTTTTTCTTTCTTGTGTATTCCTTTTGTTGTATAGACACTCTTCCTCAAGTAACTTCCTCAGAAATGGTTCATGGAGGTCAGTTTTTTTAAGTCCACGTTTTAGCCTTTCCTGTTCCTCTTGGGACCTTCCAAACATCATGCTGGCCAAGCCTGATCCTTGATATACTAATGAGAGAGAGAAAGGGTTTTAGATTTTTTTCACAAGATAGTAGCATGTTTTCAAGGCTATTAGCTTGTTTCAAAATTTTATTTTTGAAGGTCAGAGGCTGATATTTCTAATTTCCCTTCTAGGCAGATGGAGATCGAGGGCCAACTATTACAGCCATGTATTCATAAAGACAAGTAGTTTTCAAAATATTAGTAGTTTTCAAAATATTACTTCAAGTACACACGTGTTCTTACACAAACTTCTTTTGAAGTAACTTATATGCAATAATCCTTACTCACATGCAATTTTCCAAAGCACTGTTGAAGTCAGAATAGAGACTGTTATAGGTAGGGGGGAGAGAGAGAGAGAGAGAGAGAGAGGGAGGGAGGGAGGGAGAGGGGTGGGGGGGGTGGGGAGAGATAGGAGAGAGGCTCTAATGAAGTAGATTGTCCACCAAACCCCACATACTTGTAGATACTAAGACTCTCTGGTCTCCTTGGGCTTTAGGGTAGTGAAAAGAACATGGGCCTCTGTGTTCAGCAGGCCTGGGTTTGAATCCCATCTCTGCCTCTTAGGAGATGAGAACAACTCTTTAATCTTATTAAGCCTCACTTTATATAATTTGAGAAAAATACATGTGTTGGGTGGTGGGATAATTAAGTGAGGTAATAGCATGCAAAGTGTCAAGCAAACTTTCTAGAACTTAAAAGAGGCACCAAAGAAAGAAAGAGAAAAAACAGTAACCCTCACATCTCTGGCCAGCTGATTTTTGACAGGGGTGCCAAGTCCATTCAATGGGGAGAGAATGGTCTCTTCAGCAGGTGGTGCTGGGAAAACTGGATCTCCATATGCAGAAGAATGAAGATGCACTCCTACTTCACGTCATAGAAACAAATCAACTCACAATGGATCAAAGACCTAAATATAAGAACCAGAACTATAAAACTCCTAGAAGAAAACATGGGGAAGCATCTTCAGAACATTGTGTTAGACAGTCGTTTCATAGCCTTTATACCCAATGCACAAGCAGCAAAAGAAAAAATAGATAAATGGAACCTCATTAGACTTAAAAACTTTTTTGCCTCAAAGGACTTTATCATGAAAGTAAAAAGACAACCTACTCAATGGGATAAGATGTTTGGAAACCAAGTATCCAATAGGGATTTAGTATCCAGAACATGGAAAGAAATGCTACAACTCAATAATAGAAAGACAAACAACCCATTTTAAAAATGGGACTTGAATAGACATTTCTACAAAGAAGATATACAACTGGCCAAAAAAGCACATGAAAAGATGCTCAACTAATTAGCCATCAGTGAAATGCAATGTATAACCACAATGAGATATCATTTCACACACACTAGAATGGCCACTACTAAAAAAATTACAAGTGTTGGAGAGGATACAGAGAAATAGTAACACTCCTTCATTGTTTGTGGGAATGTAAAATGGTACAGCCACTGTGGAAGACAGTTTGGCAGTTCCTCCAAAAGTTTAGAATTGTCATATGACCTGGCGATCCCACATCTAAGTATATACCCCAAAAAATTGAAAGCAGGGATTCAAACAGATATTAGCACACCAATGGTCACAGTGACATTATTTACAGTTGCCAAAAGAAGAAAGCAACCTTTGTGTCAACTGATTCATCAGCTGTTGAATGGATAAATAAAACATGGTATATAAAGACAATGGAATGTTATTCAGCTATAAAAAGGAACGAAGTTCTGATACATGTGACAATGTGGATGAACCTTGAAGATATCATGTTGTGTGAAATAAGCCAGACACAAAAGGAAAGATACTGCATAATCTCACTCATATGAAATAATTGAAATAAGCAAATTCATAGAGTCAGAAACTAGAATATAGGTTATCAGGGGCTGGGGTGGGAGTAGGGAATGGGAAGATAAGGCTTTAAAGGTACAGAGTTTCTATTTGGGTTGATCATAAAGTTTTGGTAGTGGATGGTAATGATGGTAGCACATCGTGAATGTAATTAATAACACTGAATTATATTTGAATGTGGTTTAAATAGGAAATTTTAGGTAGTATAGATGTCACTAGAATAAAAAATTAAACCTAGGATTGTAGAACATAAATAGTGAACCCTATTGTAAAAGAGTCTATAGTTAATTATAAAAACATTCTTTCATCAAATGTAACAAATATACCGCACTAGTACAAGGTGTTAATAATAGGGTAGTATACAGGAACACTGTATTTTATGCATGATTTTTCTGTAACCCTACAATTTCTCTAATTAAAAAAAAAAAAGCAGTAAAAGATGGCTACCAACAATGACCATGGTTAGTCATCTTACAAAAATCCCTCCTAGCCAGTGTCTCCTTTACGTTCCAAATATTACGGCTAAACTTATCTTCCATATTCGACATTTGGCTACCCTTCTTCTGCCGCCTTTTGGACAGTATTAGTCTTGAGGTATTTGGGAACTTAGGAGAGGGAGAATTGTTGGGCCTAAAAATCCTTCTGCATACAGAGTTGCTAAAAAATAAAATACTCCTTAATTATGTTCAATTTTAAAAAAACGTCTGCACAGATAATTTCCTTCATCCCTATGGAATCAGCTTTTAAATTGTGGATTAAGAAGGTGGTTTGCCTTAAACCCTTTATAAAAGGAAGAGGATGTCAGTATAAATAAAAAGAACCTAAATAATTTGCTCTTCGTGTACTGAGGCACCTAAGACTTTTGTTCAGGAGAATGTGTACTTGAAGTTATCTCTCACTCACCTTCAGGCTTTTTACCACTGGCTTTCCTTGATCACAGGCACAGGCAACAATCCAGAGATGCTATGGCTGTTTAAAGAAACAAAGTCTTGTTTTGTATGACTGCATGGTATGTGAATATATCTCAATAAAATGAAGATTTAAAAAAAAAAAAAAAAAGAAACAAAGTCTCCATATAATAAGCATTGTGCTGGTTTGAATCTATTATGTATCCCAGAAAAGCCTATGTTCTTTTAATCCAGCCTTGTAGGGACAGACTTATTGTGGGTGGGACCTTTTGATTAGGTTGTTTCCATGGAGATGTGACCCCACCCATTCAGTGTGGGTCTTAATCCCCTTGCTGGAGTCCTCTATGAGAGGATAAAAGGCAGAGACATTTTGGAGAGAGCTCATAGAAGCTAACAGAGAAATGCCCAGAAATACTAAGAAAGGACCCACAGACCCTCAGAGAGAATGCCACTGAAACCAGAAGCTAAACCAGGAGAGAAGGACCAGCAGACATCACCCTGTGCCTACCCATGAGACAGGGGAACCCCAGATGCCAGCAGCCTTTCCTCAAAGAAGGTATCCTCTTTTTTGATGCCTTAATTTGGACATTTTCATGGTTCTAGAACTGTAAATTTGCAACCTAATAAAATCCCAGTGAAAAAGCCGACCTATTTCTGGTATACTGCATTCTGGCAGCTTTAGCAAACCGAAACAGCATTAAGTAGATCACAAACCCTTGACCTTGGTCTTTTAGTATCAGCTATAATTGAGCTGATTTTATCCAAAATTATCCCAGTAGCTATTCATTACTAAAATTAAAATCCATTTGTAAACAATTAACTAATTTAAACCTATTTCAATATTCTCAATAGTGTGTAGACAGGAGCAATGGTATTCTTCTTTTCTTCCCCTCTGCGAATAAAACTGCAATGCAGTAATGACCAAAGGACAAAAATCTGAGTTATAAAAGACTTTTGTATGAAAACAGTTGGCTACAGTCTCTTGGAGAAGGTGACCATCCCTCTCCCCCCATGCAGGGCTGTTACTCTGGAAAGAATCAGGCTGTTCTGTGTTTAGTGATCTGCCCTGAGAACTGCTTGAAGCACTGTCTCCCACCTTTCCATTGTTTCTTTTCTTCAAATTCCAGAGTAGGAAGCTGTTAACCCTAATTTTTCTCATACTTAGTGATCCACCCTTTTTCTTTTTCTGTTTTTGATAACGTTCCTCTCCCTCATTCCCCTATTCTTGCCATAATCTATGGGAAGACACATTTTGATTTCCAAACAATTTAAAAGCAAGCATGAAATATAAGCAATTTGGAAGATGAGAACTTCTTTCCCAAGCTCAAGGAACTCATATTCTTATTTTATCTTAACATAACTTTAGTCATGCTTTTACACCTGTACCTTTGTAGGTGTTCAATACATGAACGAATGGAAAGAGTTCATCCTTTCCTAGTAAATACATATGTGGCATTCTAATTTTGCCACAGGATGTATATGCCATGAGAGTATTCACCTCATGGCTAAAATAACAAGTACTCAGTTGAGATATAACAAAAATTTTGTTTAAAGTTATTAATCTAAAATTACCGTTACAATTACTCTCAAAGTTATAATTGATTCATGCCCCCTCCAAAAAGGGACAGCCAGAAATTCAGGGTAATTGCTTTACTGGTTACAGTGTTTATATCTCTGTTCCAGAGAGCGGTTTAATTTGGGCTTGATCATAGGACCCAGGAGGAGATTTCACCCGATGGAGAAAGGGTAAAGGAGATGGCATCTGCCTCGGCCTTGAAGTAACTCCAACTAGCCAGCAGAGGATTCGAGTAGCGACAGCATTCTCTTCAAAGCTCTTGTCTTTTTTATTTTTTCAATAGTAAAATGCAAAAAGTAACTTGAGACTACTCCCTCTCCATTGTCACCTTCATTTCCAGCCCTATCCCAAGGTTTGCCCACAAAGTTTTTACTTTGTTCAAACAAATTGTTCGCAGTGTGACAAAGCAAGAAGTGTCTGAGTCCTTGAAAGACTCTCTAACGACCTGCAGATGAACTCTCACACAAACAGGAGGATGTTTAGAGCACAATAATTCTCCCCCTCTCAAGTTGCCAAAAACCTCAGGGCCTACCCTGAGAAGGTGGGGTCAGCCAACTGCTCCCCAGAAGCCAGGAAAGCAGGCGTGTCTAAGTGGTCCGCATGGCCCCCCAGTGTCGCTTTTCAAGGCTGGTTTTCCATTCCTGTGGACAGTTACTGGGGTCCACGGGGTGATCATGCCCCCCAGACCCAGGTCGGGCACAGACCGCACTGATCAGTTCCCAGCAAGAAGCGGCCTCCCTCAGCCTTCAGCTTGGCTAAGCAACATCCCCGCTTGGGGTCAGTTCCCAGGGTCCCAGCCCATGAAGCTCATTGCTGTGGGTCCCATGCTCCACGTCATGCATGGCTGGTTAAGTAATCACCTTAGGTAGACCCTAAACCAATGTCCCTGTTCCCTCTCAGGAGGTGGTCAGCTCTTCCTTTCCAGCCCTTTAAGCCCAGAGGACCAATGACCCCACTTCCTGGAAAATAGAGCTCTGTCCTGTCTTACAGTGGGCAGCCCCTCTTGGGGTGTCATGCCCGCAGGGATCCCCCTTATTGAGACAACCTTGGCATCTCTCTCTCTAAAGCAGGAAGAAACGTCATTTTATCTCCAGCAGCACATACTGCAAAACGATGTGCTGCTGAAGCAAGAGCTCATTTTAATTTGCATGCTTTTCTCTCATCTACTTTTCTTCCCTATCACTCTCCATCCTCAATCCTCTACCCTCAATAAATGACATGTTCCTAAAGTTTCTCAGGCCGTCAAATCTCAGTGCCTGTCCACAATAAAGGGTGTACTCTATTAGAAAATTTTAAAAGAAGCAAAAGTGAGTGAAGGTAAAATATGGCAATAAGAAAGATATACCTACTTAAGTATATATGTATAAATGTATATATATATTTATAGGAATAAAAATAATCATTAGTGTATATATTTAGGTTATACACCAGTGACTAGTTATGTAATATAAGTGTGTAGGGGGGTGGGGGCAGGGGCAGAAGCTAATGTATTGATCATTTCCCTCAAAATAGAGAATACATAAATGAAGAAGAAAATGGATCTGATAGCATAGGCTCCAGTTTGCCCACAATGGATACAATAGCTTGGTGCTTTGGCATTTGATGGTCAGCATTATTATGATCAGCAGTTATTAGCAAGGCCTTTGAACTGAAAAATTTCCACCTGGCAAAAACATTCATGGGAGCAATGACTTTGGTTTGAGACTTGGTTGCATTCTTAAACACACCAACAGAATTTCAGGATGAAAGGTCCTTAGCAGTGAGTGAGTTTCTTATGCTCATTTCCATGGGAAGACTGACATTTCTCTTTCTTCTTGAGTTGTGTCATTTATTAGCATCATTTTCATTTGGAGTCACCACTCAATATAAAATGTAGCATTCATGTAACCCATTTTCCTCATGATGACTAAAGCTTTTTGTTCGGCGACTACAGTCTGGGAAGGTCAGTATAATCTTGAAAGTGATTTATGGAAGAGCCTGCCTCAGACCTCGTGTTTCCTACCTCTCTAACTCCTCCACCAGGGCCTAATTTCACAGTCAACCTTGAAACAAACAGTGTATCTGTTCTTTCTTGGAATCAGATGTCTTGGGAAGATGAGGGAGAAGGGAATAAAGGCAGGAATCGGGGAGCACAGAGACTCTGAAACCTTCTCCCTAGCCACACTCACTTCTCTTACCTCCCCAGGCCAAGCATCATGGGGGTGGGAGGGCCCAAGGGGTGGGAATGTGAGGTTTGCCATTTTTCCCAAATTTGGAATTCTTAAAAATAAGTATTATTAAAAGGATACTGTTTACATTTAGTTACTTTACTATTTCTGGTGATGCAGAAATTTGTGGCCATTTTGTTACAAATTTAAACCTTCATTTATTTGCAAAGGTGAAGAGTTACTTGGCTTCACAGAACTGCTGATCCAAAGAGCCCTGGGGTCACAGCCCTTTGGAGCTGGACATGAGCTTAGGGATCAGTCCTCTCATTGAAGGGTTTGAAAACTGAGGCCCAGAGAGAGAGAGGTGTGCAGAGTTGTTTGGCAGATCTGTGGCAGAGGGTCCCCAGTTTCTTGTCCCTTGGTTTAGGGCTCTATCACAAAAGCTGATTCATTCGCTTGTTCTCCAAGAAATATTTGGGTTCTCACTATGTGCCAGGCAACTCTGGGCCTACTCCCTGCCCTCAGTGAACGGACATGTCAGCCTTCTCCAAGGAAGCTGAAGAGGGAAGTACCAGTGGGACTTGGTAATGGTGCTTGGCCTAAGGGCTCACAGGCCTCTCTAGCTAATAATTTTGGTGCAATTGGAACATGGGGGAGAGGGTGTGAGGAGGAGGCAAGAGAGAAGGCTAGGGGGGTGGTGGGGTCAGAGCTTGAAGAGATGTGTAAGCTGGTGGGCAGCCATGGAAGGATTCTGAGCAGGGCAGTGACCCGGTGAGGTCTGAGTTTTAGAAAGACCACTCTGACTGCAGAAGGGAGAAGAAAATTACAGCAGAGCTTTCCAGTGTGGCCTGAACAGATTTGAGGTAAGCCAAGATAATGAATTCTTTGGCCTCTGGGGAAGGAATGGTTATCCTCGTGTGCTGTACTAAGTTGTCATTTCCTGTGTGTGTTAGGATGAGAAACAAATTGGAAAGCACTGCCTTGGAGGAGAGCAAGACTCCAGGTAGGGAGATGGTTAGGTAGAAAGTCCAAGTGAGTATCATACTGGCACGCATGAAGAGGCTAGGATCTGTTCTGGACTTTGTGTTTACTGGGCAGAGAATGAGGGGGAAGTAGGAGTAAAAGAGACCCCTAGTCTTGGGCAATTAGAAGGGCAATGGTGCCATTCACTGTGATGGGGAATACAGGAGAAGAGCTGGTTTGTGAGGAAGGATGATGAGAAGGATGTGTTACTGGTCAGGTACTCACAAGACATCCAAGAAGAGATGTGCGGTAAATTTGTGCCTCTGGAGTGGAGAATAAACTCTGGGCTAAACTTACGGATTTGGGAATCCTTGCCGTATCTATGATAACTGAATCTATGATAGTAAATAAGATTGGCCAAGAGGAATGGGTGGAGTAAAAGGAAAATGGGGATCAAGAAAGGACTTGGAGGAACATCAACATGACCTGGACATGGAAAAGGTATTCCAAAAGAGAAGATTCAACCAGAGAGGAAGGAGGAAACTCAATGGGTATGGTATTCTGAAAGCCAAAAATTAGAGCCTTTCTAGAAGGTAGAAGTGACTAACAGTGACAAATGCAAGATAGAGCCCGTTAACAGTGTCAAATGCTGCAGAGGCTGGCTTGTGTGGGGCTGTCAATAATCCTTGGCCCTGGCATCCGTTTGTATTTATTAATGTGCATGGATGGTGTTAACATTTTTTGGCCAAAAAGGAAGGAGGTGGAGGAAGATGGAGGAAATGGAGACCCCAGAAGGTTCAGGCAAAAGCTGTAGGGGCTCAAATGACAAGCAGCCTTGTGAAACTTTGGGGTCTGAGGTACATAGGGTTGTGAGAAGGGTCTCACTTCTCTGCAATACCAGGGCCACTGTCTGGCTGGGTCTGCAAGAGCAACTGAGGAGCACCATTAGGGCCAGACTCCACTGGCTTTCAGAGGCAGTGGACTGTATTTAGGATCTTGGAGAGAGAGCAAGAGTACACACGAGTCACCCTCTGGGGTCACAGGACATCACTGGGGAAACTTTGGGGGATGAGAGGTGTGGAACGAAGGAGCAAGCACAAAATGTGTTCTCATCTGTATCCACACACTGGAGAGATTGAGATTAATCAGGTACCTGGGTGTGGGAGAAGAGCAGCATTCCCTGGAGAGAGCTGCAGGAGATATGGTTCCTTAGGGCAAAGCTAGCTTTCTGGAAGTAGAGGGAACTCTTAGCGAAAAGGTGGTGTGTTCACGGAGGGTGTGCAGTGGAAGATTGGGTAGGGGAAAGGAAGACCAGAGAAATATGAGGGTGAGAGTGAAAAAGAGAAAAGATGACCAGAAGGATTTACCTTCTGGGCAGTGAGCAAATAATCATGACTTGCAGATGGATGGAACAGGGAGACTGTGGATGCAGTGGGGTGGGGGTTGGGGTTGATGACATGCTTCTTCCCTTCCAGTATATCCCTTGATTCTCCAAGGTAACTCAGAGACTTTAAGTTAATTACTTGTTGGTGTAGTGTGAGTGCCTTTAATTCATATTATTTTTTCTCCCTCTCATCTTAGTGCATGGTATTTGGTTGTTAATTCCATGCACATCTTATCCTTTTGTATACATATGGACCTATCTGCTCTATTGTGAATTCCTCGCCTATCAGATCCCACTGGTGGAGTCACCCAGATTTCTCTAAAGCAGCAAATGGGAGGATCAGGCTGTGGTCAAGGGAATGGCCAAGCCCTGGCTCCACCTCTGTGTCCTGGTGGAAATTTTTCCCGTAAGTGGGAAGGTGTACATCTACAGGCAAATTCTATACACATCAAATTGTGGTGACTTTGAAGGGATCAGTTTATTCCACTTTCCATTTTATTCACTTCTGTACTGATGACTTTTTTTGTTTCTTTGTTTGTTTTATTGAAATTGTTCACATACCATACAACTATCCAAAGATCCAAAGTGTACAATCAATTGCCCATGGTAATCATACAGCTGCACATCCATCACCACAATTATTTTTTTTTCAGTTTTTACAACATTTTCATTAAATAAAGACAAGAAAAGGAAACTTCAATCCTCCCATACCCCTAACCACCCCCCACCCCCCAATTACTGATTCATACTTTTGGTATAGTACATTTGTTACTGTTGATGAAAGAATGTTAAAATACTACTAACTGTAGTGTATAGTTTGCAATAGGTATATATATATTTTTCCTATATGCCCCTCTATTATTACCTTCTAGTTATAGTGTCATACTTTTGTTCTAGTTCATGAGAGGGATTTCTAATATTTGTTCGGTAAATCACGGACATTGTCCACCACAAGATTCACTGTTTTATACATTCCCATCTTTTAACCTCCAACTTTCCTGCTGGTGAAATATGTGACTCTGAGCTCACCCTTTCCACCACCTTTACACACCATTCAGCATTGCTAGTTATTCTCACAATGTGCTACCATCACCTCTGTCTGTTTTCAAATGTTTAAGTTCACCCTAGTTGAACATTCTGCTCATAATAAGCAACTGCTCCCCATTCTTTAGCCTCGTTCTACATCCTGGTAACTTGTATTTCGTGTCTATTAGTTTACATATTATAATTAGTTCATATCAGTGAGACTCTGCAATATTTGCCCTTATGTATCTGTCTCATTTCACTCAATATAGTGCCCTCAAGGTTTCTTCAACCCATTTTTTAAAAGATGGTTTTGTTCACACACTATACATTCTGTCTTAAGTAAACAATCATTAGTTCCCTGTATAGTCACATATTTATGTATTCACTACCATCACCACTATCTATATAAGGACTTCTCCATTTCTTCCACAAAGAAGGAAGAAGAGTCAAAGGTAGAGAGACAAAAAAGAAAAAAGAAAGGGGGAAAAAAAACGACAGCTAAAAAGCAACAAAAGGAAAGACAGCATTAAACTAAAGTAGAATAAAGAGTCAGACAACATCCCCAATGCCAGAAGTCCCATAGCCTTCCCTATATCATCCTCCCCTCAACCGCACGTGCATTTAGCTTTGATATATTGCCTTTGTTTTATTAAAGGATGCATAATACAATGTTTGTTAATTATAGTCTCTACTTTGCATTGACTATTTTCCCCCCAATCCCACCCTATTTTTAACACCTTGCAAGGTAGACATTCGTTTGTTCTACCTCATGTAAAAACATATTTGTACCTTTTATTACAATCATTGAGCACCCTAGGTTTCACTGAGTTATACAGTCCCAGTCTTTATCTTTAGTCTTTTGTTCTGGTGTTCCACATGGTCCTAACCTTCCTCTTTCAACCATACTCAGTCATCTTTGTTCAGTGTACTTACATTGCTGTGCTACTATCGCCCAAAATTGTGTTCGAAACCTCTCACTCCTGTCTTTTCCTTTCTGTCTGCAATGCTTCCTTTAGTGTTTTCTGTGGAGCAGGTATCTTGTTCATAAACTCTCTCATTGTCTGTCAGAGAATATTTTAACCTCTCCCTCATATTTGAAGGACAGTTTTGCCAGAGATAGGATTCTTGGTTAGAGGTTTTTCTCTTTCAGTATCTTAAATATATCACCCCACTTCCTTCTTGCCTCCATGGTTTCTATTGAGAAATCGGCACATGGTCTTATCAAGCTTCCTTTGTATATGATGGATTGCTTTTCTCTTGCTGCCTTCAGGATTCTCTCTTTATCTTTGATGTTTGATAATCTGACTATTAAGTGTCTTGGCATAGGCCTATTCAGATCTATTCTGTTTTGGGGTATGCTGTGTTTCTTGGATCTGTAATTTTATGTCTTTCATAAGAAATGGGAAATTTTCGTTGATTATTTCCTCTATTATTGCTTCTGCCCTTTTTCCCTTCTCTTCTCCTTCTGGGACACCAATGACATGTACATTCCTGCATTTCATTTTGTCCTTAAGTTCCTGGAGATGTTGCTCATATTTTTTCATTCATTTCTCTATCTGTTACTTTGTGTGTAGGCTTTCAGGTACATTGTTCTCCAGTTCCTGAATGTTTTCTTCTGCCTCTTGAGATCTGCTGTTGTATATTTCCATTTTGTCTTTCATCTCTTGTGTTGTGCATTTCATTTCCATAGATTCTGCCGGTTGTTTTTTCAAACTTTTGATTTCTACCTTATATACGCCCAGTGTTTTCATTATACACTTCATCTCTTTTGCCATATCTTCCCTAAACTTTTTGAATTGATTTAGGATTAGTTGTTTAAATTCCTGTATCTCAGTTGAAGTGTTTGTTCCTCTGACTGGGCCATAAGTTTTTCTTACTGTAGGTTGTAGTTTTCTCTTATGTAGGCATCTGATTTCCTTGGTTATCCCAATCAGGTTTTCCCAGACCAGAATAGGCTCTGGTCTCAGAAGGAGGCAATAGTATCAGGTCTCCCTGAGGGTGTGTCTTAGAAGATTGGTACACCCTGTGAGGCCTCAAGTCACTGTGTCTTACCACCTAGCAGGTTGTGCCTGTCAGCCTGTAACTCCAGATTGGTGTAAGGAGGTGTGGCCCGTGGCTGTTTTTCCCCAGGCTCTGGGGTCTAGTTCTGAATGGAAGGCAGGTAATAGCTTGGCACTACCTTCTTCCTCTTAGGGAAGTTACACCCCCTAGGGAGAGGTCATTTACATTTGAATAGTTTCTCTGCCTGTGCTATCTCCACCCTTGCCTGGGTTCAAGCACTGGGAACTGAAAATGGCTGAGGCTTTCTCCACTGAACTGAAAAAGGGACAGAAAGCCCCCTTCAGGTCCAGTCTGCGGCCACCCTCTGGCTCTCCAAGGTCAGTCATCACCAAAAGCCTCTGTCTGCTTGTTGGGGATTCGTATCTTGTATTGAGCAGTCCACGTTTGTTAATTAAAACCCCATTTGGAGCTCAGCTGAGCTATATTCGCTTGCTTAGAGAGTGCTGCTCTCTAGCACCACGAGGCTTTGCAGTTTGGGCCACGGGTGGAGGGGACTCCAGCCTTGGATCCACAGTTTTTTCTTATAGATTTTATTCTGTGATCTTGGGCATTCCTCCCAATTCAGGTTGGTATATGATGAATGGACAGTCACATTTGTTCCCCGCCCCCCCAGGTATTCCAGATTATTTACTAGTTGTTCCTGGTTATTAGTTGCTCCAGGGGGACAAACTAGCTTTCACTTCTCTCTATGCCGCTATCTTCTTCTGTCTCCCTACTGATGAGTTTTTTAACAGGGACCTTTCATCATTTTTGTAATCAGAAAATTTTTTTGGGTAACAGATTTTATTTCATTCTTCAGTCTTCAACTGTTTCATGAACTTAAACATTTTTTTTTCACTTGAAAAGGAAAAGGAATAAAAGAGCTTTATCTGAAATATGAGACTAAAATAAAGTTTAACTTTACAGTGTTGATACTCAACAGATAAAGATGATCACCTTGCAAGCATGTGTTTGAAATGGAAGTGAACTAACCTGTTTTGTAATGAGTGTATTTTAATAAGCATCAGACAGAAACTTGTGATGAATGCAGCTGTGCCAGTATACAAACTCCCCTTCTTGATGGAGGTTTCACTCTACAACCCGTATATGGACTTTGGCTCACTGCTATATGTTTCAGGAGTGACTGCTAACAAGGAGCAGGGAATTTTAGTAATATTCAAAACTATTAATATAGTTGGATCTAACTTCAGGCAGTTAGCAGACACAAACCTTGTTCAAGCATGGATATAACTGAATTTGCTCCTTGTATTTCCGACTCTTTTGAATCCATGTTCTCAAAGTTGTCTCACAAGTAACAAAACTGGTTTCATTATTTTGTTTCCCTATCAGAAGTCCAGATAATGTCTCATTCGTAGAGGGAACAGGATTCTGTCAAAAATCACTATTATTTCTGTTGCAATTGTAAGGTATATTTTATGTATAAGCATTTTAAAAAATCAACTTCAGCTGGGCTATCAGGGCCCATCCCAGCCCCTTCAATGCAATTCTGGCTAAGAAGACTTACATAGAAGAATTCTGAGGAGTTTCTGGAAAAGCTTTGGCTTTCCTGATAAAAGGGACAGCCATGGCTGCTACTGTCCCTTCCTCCCTCTTCCTTTTCCAAACAGCAGGTAATCATTATGTCTGGGGGCGGGACAGCTTCCTGCCACCATGGGAGAGGCTAAGAGAACTGCAGAGGTACTGGAACTAGTATCACTGAGCCTTTGAATTAACACAAGCGATCACTGACCTCTAGGTTTCTTGTTATGTGAAGAAAAATAAATCTTTCTTTGTGTAACTCTTGTTAACCTTTGCTTGGGGGTTCAGTTTTCTATTGCTTGCAACTGAAATAATTCCTAATTTATATAGGGTAACATATAAATATCATAGTAGATGGGCAAGCAAAGTGAGACTAGAAATGGGCAATAAATGCAGATCCAGCAGGCAAAGAGTTGGTATTGGAGAAGTTTCATAGCAGGGCTACAGCCACAGGATGAAGGCTGGAGGGGATCAGCAAGAGTAGAAGTACCGCCTCTGAGGAACCAGAACCTGGTCTGAAATCAGGTCACCTCGATGGAGTAAAGACAGGAACACAAGACTTGGGCCTAATTACAGGGACGAGGTGAGAATAAAGAGAAAGCTGACTTCATGATAAGATCCTGAATTCTAGTTCTTCTGAGATTCTCCAGGTAATATATCTTCAACTCGGCATAACTGGAAGAATGTAGGAGTCAGTCAGCACCTAGTTCAGGGCCCCACGTCTGATAATGCTCAACAGATGGTTGTGGAATTGTTTGTTAAATCATAATTATCGTGGCTTAAACATTTTCTTTAAACAATTCTAGCTTCTGATGTCATGTCATGCACATGGGTGGAATTTGAAATAATGAAAGGCCATTTATGACATTTATTAGCCTGCTAATTTTAGAGTTGTTTTGTGTCAGGACTTACTAGTCACCAAGTGACAGAAACTCTACTTACATCAGATCAGGAAAAAAAAAAGTGAATTGACTGGTTCCTGTAACTGAAAATCCCACAGGCAGATGCAATTTCAGACACAGCTGGGATCTGAAGATTTAAATAATGTGATTTGTTCTGTCTTCCCAACTCTCTGCTCTATGTTCTTCTGTATGGGCCTCGTTCTCAGGGCCTGTCCCCACACAGAGGCAGAGAGGAGGACTTGTAGCTCAAGACCAACGCTCAGACCAGGCAGAGAGAGTGAGACAGAGAGAGAGAGGAGAGAGGCTCAGAACTTTTTCTTATAGCTCTGGCCCAGGGACAAGGGCCAGGGAGGACTCTGAACTCACTTGGATCTTGGGCCTATTTTCTTTTTTCTTTTTTTTCTCCCAAAACAAAACAAATGTATAGTTTAATAAAATATTTTAAGAAATCACCATCCAGATCAAGAAAGAGAACTAACAGAACTCCGTGTCCATGTTCCTTTCCCAATCATAAACCCTTCCCTCCTCCCAAAGTAACCATTATCCTGACTTTTAAAGTACCTTGCATTTCTTTATCAAGAGGGTATTTTTTAGAATGTCTGTCTCCTTTTGCCTCAATGCTAAAGTGGCAGTATCCAGTGGCCTCTATACCCTAAGCTGAAATTGCCTCAGCTTTTCTCAAGCCTGCTTGCCTTGGCCTCCGTTCTCTGACTCCTCCTTTCCTCAGCTATGGGTCTCTTCAAATATAGTTCAAAAAGTTTCCCAACTTATTCCCATTAACATTTTTTCTGACCATAATACAATTATCAGGACTAGGAAATTAACATTGGGATAATAATACTGTTAACTAAAGACCCTGTGATGGTAAGTTTCTGTGTCAACTTGGCTAGGTTATAGTGTCCAGTTGTTTGGTCAAGCAAGCACTGGCCTGATTGTTACTGTGAGGACATTTCGTGGACTGAAATCATCAGTGAGTTGATTGCATCTATGGCTGATTACATCTACAATCAGCTGAGGAGATTGCCTTCAACAGTGAGAGAAGTCTCTTCCAATCAGTTGAAGACTTTAAAAGAAGTGATGATCTCAGCTGTCAGGAGAGAGAATTTCCATCGCTACTTCAGCCAGCCAGCGTCTCCTGGGGAATTCATCGAAGACCTTCGTTGGAGTTCCCAGCCTGTGCCCTGCCCTATAGAATTTGGACTTGCTGATTTGGTTACAAGAGCCAATTCCTATAACAAATCTCATAATCTCTCTCTCTCTCTCTCTCCATATATATATATATGTGTACATTTCTATACATTTCTGTACCACCGGGACTCAGCAGGCAGAAAGAGCCCTTTGCAGGGGTCCTTGGCCCAGGAGGCACCACACTGAGATGCCTTCACCTTCCCCGTCAGCTCCGAGGCTAAGCCCCTGTCTCCAAGTGAGAGAGAGCTGCCCCCTGCATCCCCCCCTTGTCTCCTGGAGGGAAGGGATGGCTGGAGGGTCATGTTCTGGGATGAGGGGAGGCCAGGCCTGGGGGAAGAATAACAGAGATGATGCTGTGCCCTTCTCATTGCACCCTGTGCCCTTTTCACTGCTATGTCTCACCCCTGGGAGTCATGTCCCATGTAGGGGAGGTAGAGTCCTTTTGAAATGCTCCCATAACTTTTTTTTTCAAAGAGAAATTGTAGATTTACAGAAAAATTATGCAGAAAGTAGAATTCTCATATACCTTCCCTCTCACACAGTTTTCTCTATTATGAACACTTTGTGTTATTGTGGTAACTTTGTTTGAATTGATAAAACAATATTATTATAATTATGCTATTAACTGTAGTGCATAACTTATATTAGGGTTTGCTGTTTGTGTTGTACAGTTCTGCTTGTTTTTCTCTAATTGCACAAATGGATATAGGCGGAGGGTACAGAGTGACACCAAATGGATCATGAAGCACTAGAGATCTTACTTCTCTCCCTCCCCAGCATCTCTATCTCCCTGGTTTTCTGACAGTCACAGAGTCAGATTGTCCCTAAGTAACTGTATGATTAGGGTGCTGTCTTTATAAGAATCTTCATTCTGTATATGCAATTCAGCAATCGCCTTACCAAATGCCGTTTTTGCCAGGTTGCAGACTGTTTGAATATATTGTGTCCCTCAAAACACCATTATCTTTGATATACTCATGTGGGCAGACATATCAGTGTTAATTAGATTGTAATTCTTTGAGTGTTTCCATGAGATGCACCCCACCCAACTGTGGGTGGTGACTCTGATTGGATATTTTCCATGGAGGTGTGGCCCCACCCATTCTTTGTGGGCCTTGATTAGTTTACTAGAGCACTATATAAGCTCGGACAGAAGGAGTGAGCTTGCTACAGCCAAGAGGGACACTCTGAAGAACGCACATGAGTTGAGAGAGGAGCTGCAGATGAGAGACAGCTGAAGACGGCCATTGAAAGCAGACTCTTGCTCCGGAGAAGCTAAGAGAGGACAAAAGCCCCAAGAGCAACTGAGATTGACATTTTGAAGAGGAGCTGCAGCCTCGAGAGGAACGTCCTGGGAGAAAGCCATTTTGAAACCAGAATTGGGAGCAGATGCCAGCCAGGTGCCTTCCCAGCTAACAGAGGTTTTCCAGATGCCCATTGGCCATCCTCCAGTGAAGGTACCCAATTGCTGATGACTTACCTTGGACACTTTATGGCCTTACGACTGTAACTGTGTAACCAAATAAATCCCCTTTATAAAAGCCAATCCATTTCTGGTATTTTGCATTTGGCAGCATTAGCAAACTAGAACACAGAACTTCTCAGGAGAATTTAGAATCTCATAGTAAAAGACTGAGAAATTAAGTGCCAGGCCAAGGGAATTGGGTGTGTAGACAGCATATCTTACTAATTTCACATGCTTCCTGGTAAGCCTGCTGGGAGTTTGACACAGTGGTTTGCTTATTGTCTCCAGACGCCACCTCAGAAAGACATCTAAAATAATTTCCTTTCATTTTCAAGTAGAACACCTTACTTTCTGGTTGTGTAGCTTTGGGGATATTTGTCCAACAGCTCCAGAACATCACGCCAGATGCCCTGCAGTTCCCCCTCTATCTTCTCATGGTACCCTGTGCCAGTTTGAATATATTGTGTCCCCCAAACGACATTATATTTGATGTAATCTTGTGTGGGCAGATGTTATCAGTGTTGATTAGATTGTAATTCTTTGAGTGTTTCTTTGGAATGCGCCCCACCCAGCTGTGGGTGATGACTCTGACTGGATAATTTCCATGGAGGTGTTGTTCCGCCCGTTGAGGGTGGGTCTAAGTTGAGTCACGGGAGCCATATAAATGAGCTGACGGACAGAGGGAACTCAGTGCAGCTGTGAGTGATGTTTTGAAGAGGAGCTACAGACAAGAGGGACATCTGAAGAAAGCACAGGAGCTGCAGATGAGAGACAGTTTGAAGATGGCCATTAAAAGCAGACTCTTGCTCCAGAGAAGCTGAGAGAGGACGAATACCCCAAGTGCAACTAAGAGTGACATTTTTGAGGAACTGCAGCCTAGAGAGGACGTTCTGGGAGAAAGCCATTTTGAAACCAGAACTTTGAAGCAGACGCCAGCCACGTGTCTTCCCAGCTAACAGAGGTTTTCCGGATACTACTGGCCATCCTCCAGCAAAGGTACCCAATTGCTGATGTGTTACCTTGGACAATTTATGGCCTTACGACTATAACTGTGTAACCAAATAAACCCACTTTTATAAAAGCCAATCCATCTCTGGTGTTTTGCATTCCAGCAGCATTAGCAAACTAGAACAGATTTTGGTACCAGAGAAGTGGGGTGCTGATGCTGCTGTGTTTGCAAATACCAAACATGTTAGAATGGCTTTTTAAATGGAGAAGGGGAAGATACTGGAAGAATTGTGAGGAGCTTGATAGAAAAGGCCTAAACTGCTTTGAAGAGACTGTTTGTGGAAATATGGACTCTAAAGATACTTTTGATGAGGACTTGAGCAGAAATGATGAATGTGTTATTGCAAACTGGAAGGAAGGTGATCCTTGTTTTAAAGTTGCAGAGAATTTGGCAAAATTGAGTCCTGGTGTTGGATGGAAGGCAGAATCTGAAAGCGACGACATGGAATATTTAGCTGATGAGGTCTCCAAGCAAAATATAGAAGTAGCCTGGCTTTTACTTGCAGCTTATAGTAAAATGCGAGAGGACAGAGATAAGCTGAGAAATGAACTCTTGGTTTCAAAGAAACCAGAAATTGATGGCCTGAAAAACTCTGGGCTTCCAGGGGGTGGGATCCCAGAAGCTACAACCCAATGTGAGGATGTAAGCAAACATGGAACCCAGCTGCCATTTCAGTACAAGCCAAGATCGGAAAAGGAGTTAAGCAGAAAGGATTTGTGGAAAGTCCTATTGTCTGATGGCTTTGACCCCTGTGTGCTTCATGTGAAGCCAACAGAATTTTTGTGAGATCTTTATAGACATAGCTGTTGCCGGTCTGGACTGGAGGAGACAGACAAGGAACAAATCGTAGGAAAATTTTCTTCAAAGGCAGAGCTGTGGAGGTTGAGGTCTGGAGTCAAGGGGTCTCAGGCTGGGAGAGTGGAGCAGCCCACACGCATGGAAAGGGTGAGTTTGCCCCAGAGGTCGAGGGCAGGCCTTCCACCTCGATGTTCAGGAAATGTTCTGCCACTGCAAGCCCCAAAGAGGGTGCAGCACATTCCCAGGGAATTGGGGAGAGCCTGGCTGCCACCCCACTGTTCTGAAGGGGTTGAGTATGTGGCCCAGAGATGGAAGGGAATCTGGGTGCTGCCCCGATGTTTGAGGAGGTTGGGGCCGAGAAGGTGGTCTCCCCAATGTGTGGATATGTTGGAGAACTCACCCCAGCATTTGGAGAGGAAAGGGCTGCCACAAAGGCCCTTAGGAAGGGTTAGACGCCAGCTCTCTCAAGCCCCAAGGATGCAATATCATTCTGATAATGACTCTCAGAATTTGAAATCTAATGGAGCTTGTCCTGCAGGTTTTAGGAACTGTTTTGGTCCTATGAACCCTGTTTTCCTTTCAGTTTCTCCTCATGGCAATGGGAATGTTTATCCTATGAATGTTCCTCCTTTGTATATTGGAAACACATAACTTGTTCTAAGTTCACAGATCCACAGCTAAAGGAAAATTATGCCTTAGGACTGACCATGCCTATAATTGATTTTGATGGGATTTTGTACTTAACTATTGTTACTGAAATGATTTAAGTTTCTGTGATATTGTTGTGGGATGAATGTATTTTGTATGTGGAAAGATAATGTCATTTTGGGGTCCAGGGGGTGGAATGTGCCAGTTTGAATACATTGTGTCCCCCAAACGACATTATCTTTGATGTAATCTTGTGTGGGCAAATGTTATCAGTGTTGATTAGGTTGTAATTCTTTGAGTGTTTCTTTGGAATGTGCCCACCCAGCTGTGGGTGATGACTCTGATTAGATAATTTCCATGGAGGTGTTGCTCCACCCATTCGGGGTGGGTCTAAGTTGATCACTGGAGCCATATAAATGAGCTGACATAACAGAAGGAACACAGTGCAGCTATGAGAGTGATGTTTTGAAGAGGAGCTACAGACAAGAGGGACATCTGAAGAAAGCACAGGAGCTGCAGATGAGAGACAGTTTGAAGATAGCCATTGAAAGCAGACTCTTGCTCTGGAGAAGCTGAGAGAGGACAAATATCCCAAGTGCAACTAAGAGTGACATTTTTGAGGAACTGCAGCCTAGAGAGGAACATCCTGGGAGAAAGCCATTTTGAAACCAGAACTTTGGAGCAGATGCCAGCCACGTGCCTTCTCAGCTAACAGAGGTTTTCTGGACACCACTGGCCATCCTCCAGCAAAGGTACCCGATTGCTGATGTGTTACCTTGGACACTTTATGGCCTTAAGACTATAACTGTGTAACCAAATAAACCCACTTTTATAAAAACCAATCCATCTCTGGTGTTTTGCATTCTGGCAGCATTAGCAAACTAGAACATACATTTACCTATGTATGGCTGCTTCTCATTACTCTCAGTTTTCTATTCATTGCTGGAGATGACATACCAGGAGGAGCAGTGGGTGCATAACACATTCTCATAGGTGACAGAAGAGCAGATTTCTTGCTTTGTTGGGGAGTTTGTGCCCCTGTTCTGTAACTGCCTTCATGGCTATGGCCACATTGCCTGTTCAGCAAGTTTTGCTTTCTGTACCGTAGAGGGATGCAGGAGGCAAAGGTGCCTCCAAGCAAAGCTTCCGGAACTGTGGCCACTTCGTTCCCAAGCTTGCTCCTCAGGCAGTGGCAGTGGCAGATGCAGTCTATAGTTTTAAAACATTTTTTGTTGTAGTAACTATGCCAGTTTGGATATATTATGTCCCCTCAAACGCCATGTTTTAATCCAATCTTGTGGGATATTTGGATTAGGTGTCTCCATGGAGATGTGACTCACCCAATTGTAGGTGATACTTTAAATTATTTCCATGGAGGTGTGGCCCCACCCATTCAGCATGGGTCTTGATTAGTTTACTGTGGTCCTTCAAAAGGAGCAGACCCAGATGCTTGCAGGTGCTTTGAGATGCTTAGAGATGCTTGGAGTTGTGGAGAGAAGGATGTTTGGAGATGCTAAGCTAAGGATGCACAGGAGCTGAGAAAGCTGCCAAAACACAACCTGGGACCAGCAGATGCCAGCCACATGCCTTCCCATCTGACAGAGGTGTTCTGGACGTCATGGGCCTTTCTTCAGTTAAGGTATCTTCTTGTTGATGCCTTAGTTTGGACACTTTTATGGCTGTAGGACTGTAAATTTGTAACCAAATAAACCTTCTTTATAATAGCCAATTAATTTCTGGTATTTTGCATAATGGCAGCATTAGCAAACTGGAACAATAACGTATATATAACCCAAAATTTCCCCTTTTAATCACATTAAAATATATAATTCACTGTTGTTAATTACATTCACAATGTTGTGCTACCACCACCACCACCCATTACCGAAACTTTTCTGTCACCCCAAATGGAAACTCTGTACCAATTAAATATTAACTCCTCATTGAACACTTCCTTACTGTCTGGTAGCATACGATGTTCCAGATGAATCTACTTTCCATGCCTCTGTGCTGGTATAGATTTTTTTTAATTCTCCACAGAGCCCTGGTTCCCTTTTTGAGAGGATAGTATTTAGAAACAAAGATCTGATCACTAGATGTGCTCATCACCGCTGAGGTGTCATTGCTTCTAGGCCTTCTCAGTGGACAGAGCTAGCAAATATATATCTTATATACATACACATACCACAACTCCATCCGTCTGTCTGTCCCTCCAGCCATTTGTCTATCCATCATAAAAACCATGAGTTCACACTGATTTCTCCTATTCCCATCTCACTCCACACGGTTCCTTCTCCTTTCCTTATTTGTAACTTCTTTCTCTGACAATGAGAACTCTGGTTCTCAACATCGACAATATGTTTATTTGTTCAATCCTAGAATAAATGAAATAGTTTCAGAATTTCTAACCCATCCCCCTGTGATTAAAAAAAATCACTAACTACTATACAATATTTGTTTACAGGTTTGTTTGTTTTTTTGGTCTTTAGACTTACAGTATATAGTAAAATACTACCTTCCAAATTTACTTAGGTTAATTCTTTTCTTCCTCATTCCATTTGGTGTGGTTATGTTATTCATTTATAATACAGCTTGTTTATCTGATACTGTTTGTATTCCATTTTGGATTCTACCCACATCCTGATTTTATTTAATTACTTATGTATCTCTTGAGTATGGGAAACACTGCTCTAAAAGTTCTAAAAGGCAGAACTACACAAAAAAATATACTCAGAGAAATGTCTCCCCCACCCCTACCCCCATATTTTCTACTCCCTGTTCTTTTTTGCCCCTCTCCCATCCATTCCTGGTACAGAATGAATCAAATATTAGTTTCTGGGTTTATTATTCCAGTATTTCTTTTTGCTTAGATGAGAAGATACAAGTATATTCTTATATCCTCTTCTTTCTTACATGAAAGATACCATCTTATAGACATTCCCGTTTGCTTTTTTTCACTCAATAATATATCCTGGAAATCACTCCAAATCAATTCTAGAGCTCTTCCTCATCTTTTTTACAGTTGCCTAGTACTCCATTGTATGATTTTATTACAGTTATTCAACCACACACTTCTATGTACGGGCATTTAGGTTGTTTCTAATATTTTCAACTACAAATAATGCTGGAACGAATAACCTTGTACATACATATTTTTATATTGTTGAAGGTGTATCTTCAGGGTGAATTCCTAGAAGGATTGCTGGATCAAAAGATTAGTGTATATGGAGTCTTATAGATATTGCCAATATCCTCCCCAAAAGAGTTGTACCAGTTTGCATTCCCATCAGCAATGTGTGAGAATTCCTGTCTCCCCTGAGCCTCGCCACAGAAAATATCATCATAGTTTTTAATTTTCACCAATCTTACAGATGAGAAATGGTATGTAATTGTTGTTTTAGTTTTTATATTTCTATTTATGAGTGAGTTTCAATATTTTTTATATGTTTAAGGGCCAGTTTTATATTTTACTTGGTGAATTATCTTTTTATATATTTTTCAGATTTTTCTATCAAGTGATTGGTTCTTTGCCCCTAAAAGTTTAAAAGTTTTAAAAATATATTATGGATATTAGACTTTTGTAATATATGTTGCAAATATTTCTCCCAGTTTTTCAGTTGTCTTTTGACTTTGATTATGGTGCTTTTGCTATGCAAATTAAAAAATATGTAGTCAGATTTATTAATTTTTTTTCATATTGCCTCCAGATTTTGAGTCATAATTAGAAAGCCTTTCCTTCCACTGAGGTTAAACAGGTATTTTTTCATGTTTTTTGTCTAGCACTTACAAGGTTTAATTGTTTTATATTTAGAATCTTTATCCATTTGGAATTTATTCCTGTGTATGGCATGAAATATGTACCTACTTTTATCTTTCTCAAAATAGCTAATTCATTTTCCCTGCAACATATGTTTTAAAAGTTCATCTTAGAGATGGATTGTGGGAAGATGGCAGAGTAGGAGGCTCCAGGAATCAACCCCTCCACCAGAACAACTATTAAACAGGAAGGAACTGTCTGAATCAACCATTTTGTAACTCAAGAGTCCAGTAGAACATTGTACAGACTCCAGGGAAGAGTGGGAGGAAAAGGCTGGTAAATTATGGTAAATACCACTGAATTGCTCTCTCTACGTGGTGATTACCATCACCTAGCCCCAACTCTTGCATCAGACAGCACTGGGGCCCAGCCCCCAAAGTAACTTGTTGGTGTCAGAAAGGCACATAAAAATCCACCTCCCCCAAATCCAGGGTGGACATGGGCCAATCGCTGAACATTGATTACTAATTTGTATCACTGAGGGCCCAGCTTTAAGGATGGTCATTGTTCCAACCTGTCCTGCACAAAGGCAGCAGAGGAGCCAAAAAACCAAAACAAAACAAGAGGCTAAGAAAGCATGACCCAACTATATGCTGTCTATAAGAGCTGCAACTTATAGTCAAAGACATAGTAAGTTGAAAGTGAAAGGAAGAAAAAATATATACTATGCAAGTATCAACCAAAATAGAGCTGGAGTAGCTATATTAATATGAGATACAATATATTTTAAGTCAAATATAGTTATAAGGGACAAAGAAGGTCACCGTATACTGATAAAGAGGTCAATTCAATAAGAAGACAAAACAGTTATAAATATATCTGCTCCTAACAGCAGAGTCCCGACATATATGAAGCAAATACTGATAGAGTTGAAGGAAGAAAGTGGCAGTTCTACATTAATATTAGGAGTCTTTAATACACCACTATTAATAATGGATGGCACATCTAGACAGAAGGTCTATAAAAAAATAGCAGAATGGAATGATACTATAAACTGACTAGACCTAACAGATATATATAGAACATGCACCCAATAAGAGCAGAACACATTCCTATCTAGTGCACATGGATCATTCTCCAGAATAAACCACTCGCCTTAGTTCACAAAGTAAGTCTCAATAAATTCAAATATATTGAATTCATACAATGTATCTTCTCTGACCACAAAGGGATGAAGCTAGAAATCAGTAACAGAGGGAGAAATGGAAAATTCACATATATGTGGAAATTAAATGACATACTGTTAAATAACCAATGGGTTAAAGAGGAAATACACAAAAGAAATTAGGAAATATGTTGAGGTGAGTGACAAAGGAAACACAACATGCGATAACATATGGGATACAGCAAAGGCAGTGCTGAGAGGGAAATTCACAGCTTTAATGCTTATATTGAAAAGAAGAAAGACATCAAATCAATACCAAATCTCAAAACTGGAAGAACTAGAAAAAGAAGAGCAAATTAAACCCAAAGCAAGCAGAAGGAAGGAAATAACAAAGATTAAATGGGAAATAAATGAAACAGAAAAAAAATAGAGATTTGGATGGTGTGTATGGTCTATGAATGAATATATTTCAAAACTGCATTAAAGAAAAGTAGGAAAAAAAACAACAGAGAGAATCAATGAAACCAAATGTTGGTTCTCTGAGAAGATCAAAAAACTTGGCAAATATTTGGTTAGAATGATGAAGGAAAAAAGAGAGAAAACACATATAATTAAATCCAGAAATGAAACGGGGGACATTATACTGACCCCATCAAAATAAAAAGAACTATAAGAGGATATTATGATCAACTGTATACCAGCAAAGTAGAGAACCTTGATGAAATGGACAAATTCCCAGAAACACACCAAAAATAGCAATAAAAAACCTCCCAACAAAGAAAAGTCCAGGATCTGATGGCTTCACAGAGGAATTTTACCAAACATTCCAAGAAGAAGTAACACTAATCTTGCTCAAATTCTTCTCAAAAACTGAAGAGGAGGAACACTGCCCAATTCATTCTATGAAGCCAAAATCACCCTCATACCAAAGCCAGATAAAATACCTTGAGGAAAGAAAATTACAGGCCAATATTTTGTATGACTATAGGTGCAAAAATCCTCAGCAAAATACTACCAAACCAAATCCAGCAGCACATTAAAAGAATTATATGCCATGATCAATTGGTATTTATCTCAGGAATGCAATGGTGGTTCAACATAAGAAAATTCAATTACATTAATGTATATTACATTAATATATATAATATACATAATATAATGTGGTATATTACATTAATATACCACATTAACAGAATGAAGGAAAAAAGCCACATGATCATCTCAATAGATGCAGAAAAGGCATTTGACAAAATCCAGCACGATTCTTGATAAAAACACCTAAAAAACTGGGAATAGAAGGACACATATGAAAAACCCATAGCTAATGGCATACTTCATGGTGAAAGACTGAAAGCTATCCCTCTAAGATCAGGAATAAGACAAGGATACCCACTGTCACCACTGTTATTCAACATTTTCCTGGAAGTTTTAGGCAGAGCAATTAGGCAAGAGGAAGACATCAAAGGCATCCAAACTTGAAAGGAAGAAGTAAAATTTTCCCTATTTGTATATGACATAATACTATATTTAAAAAATCCTGAAAAATTCACAACAAACCTCCTAGAGCTAGTAGATGAATTCAGCAAAGTGGCAGGGTACAAGATCAACACCCCCAAAACAGGAGTACTTCTATACACTAGCAGTGAAAAAATCAGAAGAAATCAATAAAAAATTCTATTCACAATCTTAACTAAAAGAATCAAATATCTAAGAATAAATCTAATCAAGACATAGATTTGTTTTACAGAAGACTCCAAGGCATTGCTAAAAAGAAGTCAAAGACCTAAATAAATGGAAGAACATTCTGTGTTCATGGATTGGAAGACTAAATATCATTAAGATGTCAATTCTATTTTTGAACATTTTCCTTACATCAAAAAGAATCAGAATAAGAATAAAAAATAAAAGTAAAAAAGTACACCCAAATCATCCCCCCATCCCACCCTATTTTTCATTTGACCAACTGATTTTTGACAAGGGGTCAAAGACCAATCAATTGGGAAGGAATAGTCTTTTCAACAAATAGTGCTGGGAAAACTGGATCTTCATTTTCAAAGAATGAAAGTGGACCCTACCTCATACCATATACAAAAATCAACTCAAAATGCATCAAAGACCTAAATATAAGAGGCAGAACTTAAAACTGCTAGAAGAAAACATAGGGAAGCATCTTCAGGACCTTGTGGTAGACAATAGTTTGTTAGAGTTTCCACCCACAGCAAAAAGCAACAAAAGAAAAAATAGATGAATGGGACCTCATCAGAATTTAAAACTTTATCTCAAAGGACTTTATCATGAAAGTAAAAAGACAGCCTACTCAATGGGAGAAAATATTTGAAAACCACATATCCGATAAGTGTTTAATATCTAGAATATATTAAAAAATCCTTCAACTCAACAACAAATATACAAAGAACCCAATTAACAACTGGGCAAAGGACTCGAATAGACATTTCTCCAAAGAAGATATATAAATGACTAAAAAGCATATGAAAAGATGCTCAACATTGTTAACCATCAGGGAAATACAAATCAAAACCACAATGAGATACCATTTTACACTCACTAGAATGGCTACTATTAAAATAAATGGAAAATTACAAGTGTTGGAGATGATGTGAAGAAATAGGAACACTCATTCACTGCAGGTTGGATTGTAAAATGGTGCAGCTACTGTGGAAGACAGTTTGGCAGTTTCTCAGAAAGTATGGAATTACCATATGACCTGGCAATCCTACTTCTAGGTATATTTCCCCCAAATTGAAAGCAGGGACTCAAACAGATATTTGTACACTGCTATTCACAGAGGCATTATTCACAATTGCCAAAAGATGGAAGCAATCCAATTGTCCATCAACTGATGAATGGATAAACCAAATGTGGTATATACATACAATGGAACATTATTCAGCCATAAAAAGGAATGCAGTTCTTATATATGCAACAACATGGATGAACCTTGAAGATATCATGTTAAGTGAAATAAGCCAAACACAAAAGGAAAGATATTGTATGATCTCACAATATGATATAAGTAAGCAAATTCATGGAGTCCGAATCTAGAAGATAGGTTAGCAGGGGATGGAGTGGAAGGAGGTAATAGGGAGTTGAGGCTTAAAAGGTACAGAATTTCTATTTGGGATGACGGAAAGGTTTTGGTAATGAATGATGGTGATGGTAGCACAATGCTAGCACAATGCTATAGATGTAGTTAACAGTACTGAATTTGATTGTGGTTAAAAGGGGAAATGAAATGCTAGGTTGTATATGTTACTACAATAAAAATTTTAAAAAATACATGGAAATGCATAACACAGTGAACCCTAAGTTAAACCATGGACTATAATTAATAGTACAATTATAACAATGTGCTTTCATCAATTGTAACAAAGTACCACAGCAATGTAACATCTTGGTAATAGGGTGGTATATGTGAATCCTTTATTTAATGCATGATTGTTCTCTAAATCCACAAGTTCTCTAATTTAAAAAAAAAAAGTTCATCTTTGCTCCAGTAATTTGAGATTACACCTTTATCATATACTAAATGTTCACATGTACTTGAATCTATTTCAGGACCTTCTAATAAAAGGTTCTGCAAACTTTTTCTTAAAGGGCAAGATAGTAAATATTTAGGTTGCAGGCCATAAGGTCTCTGGTGATTTAGGACAAAAAGAAGCCATCGACAGTTCATAAAGGAATGAATTTGGCTGTGTTCCAGTAGCACTTTACTGACAAAACCCGGCAGCTGTCTCATGGGCTATGGTTGGCTCATCCCTGCTGTAGTTTATTCCCCTGGTCTGTTTATTTATTCATGCTCCAGTACCTCACTGTTTTAATAATACAGGCTTTATACTATGTTTTAATGTCTGGTAGGGCTAGTTATTGCTTGTAGTCTATTCATTCCTTTAAAAAAATGCAAAGTAGACCCATGAAATCATATGACTATTTTAATTTTGTTTTTGTATTTTTTTGGTCTGGTTAATAAACTAACTCCCAAATACAATTCCCAAAAAAGAGTTCCAAAAATGCTTTGAGCAGTTAGTGTGATCATTTGAGTAAATGTAGAGTCTCCCAATGTGTGTCTCCCAATGTGTCACAGATTTGACGGTATCTGGCGTGGATTGTTATATAATTAAATCATAAAACTTACCTTGTGGTCACAAGTTGTACACACATATTTTTAAAACTGAATTGAATAAAAATTATGCTGAGAAAATATTGTGAAATGTTACAATAGCCTTTGAGAAAAATTGAAATATTCTGGATGATATGATCAGAGCTAGAAATGGTTTCAGTAAAGTAATTTTTTGTTTTCAGCAAATATCTTGCCAATTGCAAATGATATGTAATTCTACACAGTCTAAGATCATTAATTTTTTTAATCCTGTCAATTCTCTTTGACTTATTTAGCAGAACAGTCTTCAGCTGAATAGTTTTAAATGGTAGAAATCCTCCCAGTTTATGAAATCTAGACCCTTGCACAGCTGGAAATGTCACCAAATCATTGTCGATAACCTAGCTATTTATCTGGAAATGCTTTGTCAATTCTACAGCTGGATCGAGTACACTTTATGAACAGGAACTCAAAAGCTGTGAATGCAAATGAAGCCTATAGTTCCCTAATAGTCACTAGGAACCAGAAACATTGAACTATAGTCCAGCAAACTCTCACCATACTTGTGAAAACTCTTAAGGAGTTTCATGTCTTTGACAGCTACACCATTTTTACTGAAAAGGAAGGATTATCTTTATAAATACACAAAGTGGTAAACTCATTCTTGGTTACTGTCACATGTGGTGGGGAATGAAAAATATAGTATCTTTTCAACTAACACCAGAACTGCTATTAGATAGGAGCTATCATTCATTTTAGGAAAAATAACTTGACCATGCAAGCATGCATGTCAGAAACTAATACAATAAGAAGTGACTGAGGTGCTCTATATAGAAAAGTGAAGAGACTATACTTTGCTTCTGAGAATGGGCAATTGGAAGACAGGCCCGGTGAAACGGAGGGAAGCAATGGCAGTGTGTGGTGAATAGTGGCAATCTGCTGAGGCCATTACAAGCTGAGACCCATCTCTGCCAACATTGTCCCACTATAACAAACATCTTTTTGTTTAAGATTAATAGATCCTCAATTGTTCATCGACAGGTGGTTGAGATTGTGACTTTTGTTTTCAACACAGTGTAACTGGTTGAACACATCAACTACATAGCAAGTTTAATTTTGTTCTTCTACTATCCCTTTAAAATTTATTCAATGGGGAAAGTTCTTCCCCTGACCCTGGATGAAAACTCTATCTGGCTCAGGAATTTTCTGGTTACTGTTTGGTAGCACAAAATCCTGAAGTCCCTTTAAATTGCAAAACACAGTTGCCTTTCAGAAATTAGTCCCGTTATGGGAGCCCCTAACTTCATTAAATATATAGTTACTCACTAAAGGACAAATATTGCATGATCTCACTGATATGAAATAATCAGAATATGCAAATTCATGGAGTCAGAAATTAGAATACAGGTTACTAGGGGCCAGATAGGGGAAAGGAATGGGGAGTCAATGCTTAATTGGTAGAGAGTTCCTATTTGGAACAATGGAAATGTTTTGGTAATGGATGGTGCTGATAGTAGCAGCCATATCAAATGTAACATGACTGAATTGTATACTTGAAAGTGGTTAAAATGGGAAATTTTAGGTTGTATATCTGTTACCATAAAACACACACACACAAGCCATAGAACTGCACAACACAAAGAGTCAACCCTAATGTAAATATGTAAAATATTGTTTCATCAACTGTAACAAAGGTACAACACTAATGCAAAATATTGATGGGGAAAAGTGCATGAAGGAGGGGTGCTATATGGGAACTCTTGCTATCTGCATGATTACAACTGCTCTCATAAAAAAGTAAATATATAAAAACCAGACACATACAAAAAAAAAAAAAAAAAACAACAAAAAACAAAAACACCACCACCACCAGTATATCTGGAAGCTGAGATACAAACTTATAAAACGTTATATAATACAAGAGATGTACTAAGATAAGTTGGTTGTTGATACTATTAATTATTAAATAGCATCAACAAATAGCAAAACAAACAAAAAATATAGTGATTGCTCCCAAATAAGGCCTGCTCTAAGGGGGCTGCTGACTACTGGGGAAGGTACATTGTGAAAACAAGCGCTATATCTGAAAAGAAATAAATGGTCACCCAACTGTGGAGAAGAAAAGATTTTATTCACGACCTTGCATTTACAGGGGCCCTACTGAAATATTGTGGTTGGCTCCCTGAACAATAGAACATAGCACTACTTATTCCCTAAACCTAACAAGCAAGTCCCTCCCCTGTTTCTCCATTGGCTGGATACTCCAGGGGTTACAGCCTATTCGACAGGCCTAACTAATCCGTGCAAATTTGAAACATTTGAAACAAGTCTCCACCCCTGACTATAACTGTTATGCCCACATAAGGCACTGGCACCACTCCTAAGCTCAGGTGGCCTCTTTTCCTTTGTTCTTTAACCGCAGAACCAGTTTGAGCTAGTTTGGTAACAAGTTAGGAGGCTATTTCAGGAGTTTCTACACCCGAGTCTCCATTTCCCCTATTCCGTATCATCTTGCGTGAAAGCTAAACTTAATTTTATTCTCACAAATGCTGCCTACTGGGAAAGGTACATGAGTGGAGTCTTCTTTCTACCTCCTTTCCCTTCTCCTCCACCCTCCTCCATCCCTATTCACCCCTAACTAGCCGCTGATCTCTCCTTGTTTGACGCAGAGGGTGGGGCGGTAAGTAAAGTAGGAAAGTTCTTACCTGACCCATGCTGTAGAAGCTAGTCTCAAAATCTTTGGGCCTGCGTGAGGTTTAAAGCTGGTTGTTTTCTTAGGGGGGGGCACTTTTGTGGTTCTTGGGAGCCTTTGGGGTTCTTTTGTGGGTTCTTTGGAGTCCACTGCCGGCGACTTGTCACCTGCAGTCTGCTTGACCTGATGGACAAGCTCGCTCCCGTGAGGTTCGCTGTTGACTCTTTCCACACAACCTAGGAGTGCCATGATACTTTCAGGGTTTCTCAGCTGAAAACTGTTTGCCTATTTAGTAGGCATGACTGGGCAGGTCCTTAGGTAACTTCCCCTCACCCCTGCTCATCTGATCCTTGGGGAACTCGCATGCAGCGTCGGTGCCCACCAGCTGCAGGAACGCAGGCCAATCCCGCTGCAGCAGCTTGCTTCACTCTCACCCTCAGCGTGGTCAACCATCTTTCACCCCTTAGATTCCCAGGACTGGTAAATGCCATTCCTCTCAATCCCTGAATGCAGGAGAGAAAGGAGAGTCTCACGAGGCTTGAGGTGAGGGGCAGGCACTGGCAAAGAGGGCGAGACTCAAAGCACACCCACAACCCTTTCCAAGGACATCCTCCTCACATATCCTATCTGCAATCCTTGCACGCCCTCTCTGAGGGGGAAGGTTTAAGAATCCCCTCACCCATGCTCAAGCCCCTATACCCTACAAGTTCTCTAGTGGTCTGCCTCACACTTCTCTTTGGTATTTGATATTTTCCATTTTGAAGTGAAGCAGAAATTTCAAATACAAAAGACATCCAAGGAAAAATAACATATTTAGCTGTAGAAGAAGGAGTTGGTCAGATTTTAAGATTTGAATCTAATTGCTTAGCAGCTGGCCATAAACATATAATTATGCAGCACTCATAGCTATGTGAAACTTAGCCCATCAGTGAAAACAAACTTTTTCCTGGGGCCGAGATCCCAGATAAATTTATCACAGAGATAAACATAATTGTTTTTACCATGATTCTTCAACAGATGAAAAATGAGAGATGAAAAGCATTCTTAACCACACATTATGTATGAATCATCCTCTAATAATGTGAAAAGGCCATTGGCTAGAACCTCAGGAAGTTTCAGCTGTGGTCTTCATTCTGTGAACCTGCTTCTACTACCTTGAGTAAAGCACCTGTCCCTTGGGCCTTTAATCTGCTGGAACATGGAATAATCTCTGGATTCACTCTCCATCTAATATCCTGTGACACTCTAAGTGACAACTCTAATCCTCAGGGATCTTATTAGGAAGATGAAAAAGAAAACAAAAGTACACAGCCCAGTGTGAAGAAGAGCTGCTTTGGAACCAGAGAACCATAGTGGATGCCTTGGAGTGAGTTATTTAACCTGGCTAGCATTCAGTTCTCTCCTTTGTAAAATGAGGATAAAAATAGAGACCATGTTTGTTCTTTATACTTAATTTAAAAGTTTAAAAAGAGTAAATATTTTATAGGGTGGTTGCGAGGATTATGTGAGACAATGAATGTAACAGTACAGTGCCTGGTTACATAGCAAGTGTTCAATAAATATTAGTCATTGTATGTAGGGTTATTACACAAATGGCAATCTCTCCCCCCCCCCCCCCTTTTTTTGACTGTTGTCTCTAAAACTTATTTGGTGTTTTTTCATACACTGTCAGGATTGTCTAAAAAATGAGGCAGGGCCAAGGCAACTCACACCATATGCCTCTGTCTCCAAATGTACCTAAACTTAAAAAAAAAAAAAAAAAAAAAGACAAAAGCTTTAAGGGCATCCTGAGAGGGAAAACAGAAGGAACTGTTTGTAATTATTCACATGTCGTTTGCACACACACGTGTATTTGCCATTTGCCATTCTGAAGATGCAGGATGATGCATGTACACTGTTAGGTGCTCAAGTAAGAGAGTCTTTGTAACTAGAAAAGTCTTAGTGCTTCTTTTTTAAGAGAGAATAGCAAATTGTTTCAGTAGAGGATTTAAACACCAGGGTTGTTTAATTCTCCTAAGACCCCCAAACTTAAAAGATGAATGTTATGCAGTTTTTCAGCTGTGATACCAACTGGGGCTGAGAAGGCATCAGCCAATACCAAACTTATCTTGCTGTTCCAAATCGAACCATTCTGGGTATAGGGGACAGAGACTATTGCTTGAAAAGATGGCATAGTACAGGCATGACTAATGGGAACTAATTGTGAGGTGGGCAGCCACTCTGATTAGTATCTGCAATAGAAACCCCTCTACGAACCTTAGAATCACACAAGACTGTATCAAAGTTAAAATTCTATGAATGATTTATATGAAAAAATTCAGGAAATTCAAAATGCTTGGATAATTAAAATAAGTATGTGATTCTGGCATGACAGTTACAAACAGAATGTTCTAAAAATTGGATATTGAGTATTGAACGTTACAGCCACCTGTAAAATTGATGGAGAATTTTAAAAAGGTTAGTGACCCCCCCCCCCCCAAAGTTGGTGGAATTTGAAATAAAATGTTTCTTCATGATAGACTGTAAATAGGAGCGAGCCTAGTTAGGAGGCAAACTATTGTACAGAAAATATCTGTATACTAGTCTTCCAGATTGCATTCAGAAATATAGCTGAAAAATACTGTGTGAAAATATATTCAATATAATATATCCTGATGCTTAAAATTGTATACTAATTTGTACTAATGTGAAAATTCGGTCTTTATTTCTTTATGCTGCTTTGAACCACTGTCTAGTGTCCTTTCCTTTTAGTCTGAAGAACTTCCTTTAGCATTGTTTGTAGGGCAGATCTAGTGGTGAACTCCCTCAGCTTTTGTTTATCTGAGAATGTCTTAATCTGTTCCTCCTTTTTTAAAGATAGTCTTGCAGTATATAAAAATCCTTGGCTGGCAGTTGTTTTCCTTCAGCACTTTCAGTATTTCAACCCACTGCCTTCTTGCCTCTATGGTTTTTAATAAGAAATCAGCAGTCAATGTAATTAAGACTCCCTTTATGTAACGTGCTACTTTTCTCGTCCACATTTCAGAACTCTCTTCTTGTCCTTTGCATTTGACAGTGTGATCAATGTATGCTGGGGTGTATTTTCTATATGTTTATCCTGTTTGGTGTCTTCTGAGCTACTTGGATGTGCACAGTCACATCTGTTGCTAAGTTTAGAAAGTTCTCTGTCATTATTTCTTTGACTATTCCTTCTGCCCCTTTCTCTCTTCTTCTGGGACTGCCATAATGTATATATATTGGTGCACTTGATGGTGTCCCATAGCTGTCTTAGGCTATTTTCAATTTTAATATTTTTTTCTTTCTGGTCCTCAGCCTGACTCATTTCAAGTGTCTCATTTTCAGATTTGTTGATTCTTTCTTCTGCCAGCTGCGATGTGCTCTTGAAACCTTCCTGGGCATTTTTCATTTCAGGTATTGTGGTCTTCAACTGCAGTAGTTCTGTTTGGTTCCTTTTAAAAATTTCTATTTCCTTATTAATTTTCTCATATTACTCATTCATTGTTTTCCTAATATTCTTTAGTTCTTTCTCTGTACTTTCCTTCATCTCCTTGAGCATTTTTAAGATCATTTTTAAAAGGCTTTGTTAAGTATGTCTGCATTCTTGTCTTCTTCATTGGTATTTTCTGTATCTTTATCCTTTTCCTTTGGATAGGTCATCATTTCCTGATTCTTTCTTTCTCTTGTATTGCACACTTTTATTGCACACTATACATTTTAATATTTTAAAATATTAACTCTGGGATTTGTTCCCTGAGATGTCTGTTTCTTGGTTTTCTAATGAGCTGGTGAGAAGATCAAGAATTTCTTGAACTTCAGCCCTCCTAACAGGAAGGTCTGCCCAAGGCAAATGCAGTGTGCAGGGTTTAGCCTGTTTTTCTGGGACTCTGTCTTATCCTAGGCTTTTGCTGTTTGTTATTTTGGAGTCCCCCTGTGTACAGGAGTTTGGTTGTTCCCTCTGTTTCCCAGGAGACAGACCCCCCCTCTCCCGGGTGTCTGGAGCTGTCAGGACTTTGTCCCAGAATGTCAGTCTCAATAGTTTTGTTTTTTTTTTTTTAAATATATTTTTTTTATTGTGAAATTTAACACACATACATAATGGTGATAACTTCCAAAGGATGATTTAACAAATAGTTAGAGAGCAAATTTCAAAGAATGTTATGGGTTACTCTTCCAGTTTCAGTTCTTTCCTTATTGTGAAATACAAGATAAATACAGAAAGGTGATAACTTTCAAAGTACAATTTAATGAGTAGCTATAGAGCAAATTTCAAATAATGTGATGGGTTACAGTTCCACGGTTTCAATTCTTTCCTTCTAGCTATTCTAATACCCTAGCATCTAAAAACAATATTTATATAAAGATTCAGTATTTGTAATCCTTTGTTAAATCCTATCTTGTCTGTTGCTACCCCTTTCTCTTTTTTAATCATTTCTTGATCTTCAGGGGTGTCTAGGCAGTGAGCACCCTAACTTGTTCATATCGAAAGGGGGTGTCAACATTATGGGGAAGGGGCTGCATCTGGTTGTTGTTCTTCAAGAGGCTGTTTCCTCTGTGTTTTAGGACTTGTCTGGCATAGGAACACTCTGGTGGATTTAAGTTTCTGAGAGATAAACTTAGTGAGTAAAACTTTTATAGAATCTCAGATAGGGACCTAGGTATTTTGGGACTACTATTGGTTAGGGATTGGTGTACTGTGTCCATTTGGGATATCTTGCTGGAGCTTGCATTAGAGTAACCTCCAAGAAAGCCTCTTGACTCTATTTGAAATCTTTTAGTTACTGTAACCTAATTTCATTACCTTTCTTTTCCCCCTTTTGTTCAAGAAGGCATTTCCAATCCCTTAATGCCAGGGCCAGGCTCATTCCTGGGAGTTGTGCCCTACGTTGCTTGGGAGATTCACTCCCCTGGGAGTCATGTCCCACATAGTGGGGAGGTTAATGAATGTATTTGCTGAGTTGAGCTGAGAGAGAGAAAGGCCACATCTGAGCAACAAATGAGGTTCTCTGGAGGTGCCTCTTAGGCATAATTATAGGAAGGCTTAGCTTCCTGTTTAGAGCCCTACGTATCACTAAGAGCAAGCCTCAAGATTAGCCTCTACAGTTTTTTTTTTTCCTTTTCTTTTCTTTTCTTTTTTTTTTGGAGGCTCTATAGTTTTTACACTTCTTTCTTTGTCTCAAACTGCTTTTGCCTGGAGGGCAAATTCTGGGAGGAGGGCACAATGGAGAGGACTTTCCCATGTCAATCTTTCCCAACCAAAACAGGACACAGAATGGCTCCAAAGTGCCTTGGGGAGGGGATTAGGAAGGGATCCAAGAGCTTCTCCCATGGCCCCCAAACTTGAGCTTTCCTGGCCTGCCCAGAAAATGCAGCCCTTCAGCTGTGAACTGCAGCCCTGAGGAAGCACAGTGTCTTTCAGTCTCTACCACTGTTGTCCCCTTCCAGGCAGGTTGAAACAATGGCTGTCTTCAGAGCCAGGCCCTCAGTGATCCAAATTCACTAATCAAAAGCTGTGATTGGTTGGCAATGCCCACCCTTGGTCTTGGGGAAGAATATTTTTCTGTCCCTTTCTGTCACCAGTAAGCTAGGGCGGGCTGGGCCCTGCCAGGCCTGCTGTGAGAGTGGGGGATGGATACTGGTAGCCATGGGTGGGGGCAATTTAATCTTCTTTACCGTAATTTTTATCAGTCTCTTCCTCCTGCTCTTCCCTGGATGCCATACAGTGTTCTTTCAGCCCCCAGAGTTTCACAATAGTTGTTTCAGACATTTCCTGCCTGTTTGATAGTTGTTTTGGTGGAAGAACTGAGTCCTGGAGCTCCCTATCCTGCCATCTTACTACAATCCAGAATCTCGGCTTCCCACGCTTGCAAGTTCATTTTCTGCCTGGGCCCCCACCACCTCACAATATATTGTTTGACAGCAAGTTACAAAGCTCCCAGGATGATTCTAATTTTTAAAAAGACAATATATATGCATAAAAAAATTAAAAGAGATATATATTACCACATAACATTAGATATCTCTGGATATCATTGGAATCCACACTTCATAATCAACCATTTAGGCAGCTGAATTGGTGAAGACATCTGAGATTGACTCAGGAATCTGAAGTTGTTTCCATCTGCTAGTTTAATATTCTTTTGTAATCTACCGTATAAGAGACTAAGAACTTAATGTACTTGCAATACAGTATAACAATGCCCATACGGTTTTATTTAGCACAGTAGTAAATAAGACGACTTTTAAGTATATTTAGGGAAGTTGTGTTAACAGGAGAGTATGTCTTGAGATATAGCTGGATAAAATTTCTCAAGAAAAATAAGGGAAAGGATTGCTGAACTGTGTTCTAATTCTAGAGGGATAGGAGGTTCCTGGAAAAGAAACTTGGTGGAGATATTGGGAAAGGTGAGGAATTTAAAGTCAGGAATTCCGGGCAAGAGCTATCATCTCAAGGCATAAATTTCATGAAGTGGAAAAAAGGGGGAGGGAAAGCGCAGGGAGAGAAAGAGAGATGGTCCCAGATGATTTCCACTGTCCCTACTCTCACAGAGTTAGTTCTCTTTAAGGACAAAAGAGCTCTAAATAATTAGAAGCCCCCGACTCCTCTGCCCAGCCAAGTACTCTGGAAGGTCAGCATCCTCAGAAGTCGTGCACAAAAGGAAACTTCCGCCCACAGGAGGACGGAGCTTGCCCAAGATAGGCAGTGCTGGTGTGAATGTGCCTGCAGGGCGGGTGGAGACCTCTCTGGGCAGAGAACCCGTGAGTTAACAGTGGAAGACACTGGGCTTTAAAGTCTAGACCCAGAACGTGCCAGCCTGGCTCCATATGAAAAGTAGTTCCATCAATCTTTCTTCCAGAAACTCTCGGCCGCCCGAGCTTTGGTTCTGGCCTCGCCTCTCCTGGGGCCTTGGGCGCCATCCCGCTTCGCCTGGCGGGACTCCACCCCACCACACAAGATTGCCGCAAGCCCGCACAGCCCGAAAGGCTTCCCAAGCTGGCGAGAGGCGGCTCGCACTAAGTGCGCAGGCGCTGAAAGCTGGCCGCGGGTCTAGTGCAGAGGCTTCCAGGGCTCACCCCAACCTCGGCCAGCGCTGCCGGCAGTTTACTTTCGAACTGCGACCCGCGCAGTTTTCCATTGGTGGATGCCGCTCAATTGACTAGTGCCAGGAGCCTGCGCCTGCGTCCTGAGGCTCCGTAAGGCCCCGCCCCGTTCGGAGCGGAGGAGGGCGGGGACTACTTTCGGCTCTTAACATCTGCCGGGAGGCTGTGGGACAGTGTTTCGGCTCTCTGGAGTAGCCTGGTCTCCCAGCTCTCCGCGGTGAGTTTAAGGATGTTCTTCTCAACGTCGGGAAGGTCTCTTTTCATTCCCTGTAGCTCAGGCTGGGATACTGCGTGTGGTTGGCGGGGAGTCCCGGGGACTTGATGGTGGAGAAGGGGGCTGCTCGGTCCTGCATCCCTTCCCTCTTGTCTCAAATGAGAAGTTTGGGGAACTTCTTTTACCTCCCCGAGTATGGTGCTGCATTTCTGTGGCAGCCCTTTGTGTGGTGAGGGTGAGCGGAGCGGGACTCCACCGAACTGGTGTCCCCCGCGGGAGTGCGGGGTGGGAGGCAGCCAAGGCGGTGGAGGTTCGTTAGGAGGGAGGACGGGAGGAATTTTTATAAGCCTGCGAGGAATGGAAAGGGTCCTGCCATTTTGAGTTCCTTCTTTGAGGTCCTTCCAAGGACTTTCCAGCGGTAGGTATAATTATGCCCATTTTACAGATGTAGAGTCTTGAGTTTTGAGAGACATTAGGTAAAACTCAATCCAGGGTCCTACAATATTTAAATGGCAGAACTGAGATATGAAAAAAAAAATGTGTGTATGAGAAAAACCTAAAGTAATGTTGCAATTTTGAGCTGGCAGAATCTTTTTACTTCCGTAGATGGTTCTTGTCTTCAGTTCACTTTAAGGCATCTAAAATGACTACGAATGTTTGTTCCGTCATCACCACTGTTGGTTAATGTCGAGAGCTCCTAAGATACTTGAGGCTGTTAAAAAGTGGTCCTCTGTGACAATGTATATTTGGCCACAGGATTTTCAAGGTACAAGCGATACCTCTGCTGCTGCTCTAACAACTGCTTATGTTTGTCACTACTTTTCTAAGAACAGGAGGCATAGGTAAACATCAAAGATAGTGAAATAACCATTCATATGACATCGTATGAAGATATTTTTTGATAAGTAAATCTGAAACATTAAAGATAAAATTGTTTTTATTTTAGGATAAGAATAAAAATATCTGAAAAATTGGAGAAGATAAAAAGTATATTCTTAATTCCAAACCAGGAGCTCGATAAAGTAGGTAAGAAATTTTCAGTACATTTTTACTGAATGTGTGATTTAAACAGGTGAACTTCTTAAATCTTTTTAAAAAAATATAGTGTATCTTGGTGGTATATAAAATTCAAATCATGTAGAACGGGCATGAAGTGAAAAGTCAACAATTCTCTCATCTGAAATATTCCTTATGGGTAGTCACTGTTAACTTGTATACCCTTCCAAATTTTAAAAGGGTGTGTATATCTTATACATGAAAAGGTAACATTATATATATATACAGATTTGCAAATTACATGTATTACTTAAGATAACTGCACATTTTTTCATAATGCCTGTACGTTATTGATCTGCATTTTTTGACTAAGTAGCAGTTGCTTCAAAGCACTGGAATATGCTGTCATTTAGCTAGTCTGGCCAGGTGAAATTTTGATTTTAGAAAATATTAGCATTGACATTGCCTTTCCCATACATGATGTTAATGTTTTCCATCTTCATGTTGAAAAGTATTAAAAAAGCAATTAAAACCTCAACTTTTCACATCAGTTCCTAGATAAGTTACATTATAGTTTCACAAACCAAAAAGTTTGTGGAAACTGAGTTTGTTGTCAAAATGAAGGAAAATAGTACAAATGGGCAAAGAGATCAAATCAGATATGACCATAGGATTTTTTTTTCCTTTAACATGAAAATGTTATGGTGATCCTTCATTATTTTTGTATATTTGTATGTGACCATATTTTAAAAAATGTTGTCATGTATGTATATAGTTGGTGCAGTTATTATAATTTCTTAAGTCTTGACATGAATGAAATGTGCATTTCTCTTTATCTGTTAAGGCCGCAAAGATGTAAGCCCCAATCTGGGTGGTGGCACCTCCTGAATTTTCCCAAACATATAGCTGACTCACTTAAGTCCTGGGGCAAGTCATCTAACTAGGTGGTAAATATAATTTCCCTTCAGAGGTTGTAAAATGTAATGAATGTTTTATAAACATTTTTAGAGATGAAAGGTAGTCAAGCATTAGTGAACTAAAACTTAAAAAGCAGTTTAAACAGGAGAATGGGTAATGATATCTTTGATACTGCTTAATTCTCCATCTGTTGTTGAGGCTGGTCATCCATAAGGTGCTATTTAGACATTGTGGACGATCCATAGGAGATCAGCCCTCTGGAGAAAGATGTCATTAAAAAGTTTAGAAATTCAGAAATGTGTTTGTTTTTGAGGCTTAAACATCAGAAATTAGTGAAATAATTTATAAATAGATGATTTAGCTGCAAATTTCTTTCTGAAAAGATTTTTATATTCATATTTTTTGGTGAGTTAAAAGGAAAGCAGGGAAACTTGAATTAAGCTACAAATATTTTTTTGAACTTTTATTACTTGGATGAAAATACATTTTATTTTAATTTTTTTGCTTTTTAAAAGTATAAAAATAATACAAGTTGTTTTTCTGGCTGCTAAATACCATACAATGAATTGTTTCAACAACAGTTCGTTGGCTCATGGTTTCAGAAGCTAGAAGGCCTGCTTCTTCCCAGGGTCAGTACCGTCTGGCTGGTCAGCAAACATTGGGGTTTCTTGGCTTTTCCATCACATGGTGATGCACATGGCATCTTCTCCTTTTTCTTCCTGGTTCCCTTGACTTCTAGCTGCTCCATGAGGCTTCTCTCTGTGTGACCTTCTCTAAAAGGCCTCCAGTAATAGGATTAAGACTCACCCTGATTCAGTTGGGCGACACCTTAACCAAAGTAACTTTATCAAAAGGTCCTATTTTTTTGAGTTAACACCTACAGGAATGGATTAAGATTAAGAACATGTTTTTCTGGGGTATGTAACTCCAGGCCACCATAAGATGCTTTCCCTACCAGATATCAAAACATTGTATAGTCATTAAAATGTGATGGTACTGTAAAGAATAGAGAGACCAATGAAGCAGACCAATACATGACCCAAATTTAGTGTGTAATAACAATGGGATTTTAAATGACCAGAGATTGGACTACTTGATAAATGGTTTGGAGACATTTGACTGTATTTTTGGAAGATACTTAAAATAGATCTCTGCTTCACCATAGGCAAAAGCAAATTCCAGATTAAAGATCCAGAAACAAAGAACAAAACTGTAAAACTATTAAAGAAAAATATAAATATAAGAGGCAATGTTTATAATACATGGTAGTAGTAGCCTTAAGTAAAATGCACAAACCATAAACAAAATAAGTTATTATAGAAAAGTTAACTGTGCAATGCAGTTGAAAGACAAATGGAAGCTGGTAAGGAAATTGCAGACAAAGGAATTAATATTAATAGCTAGAATATATAAAGAACTAGAAAGTAGGAAAAAAAAAAAAAAAAAAAAGGCACCACTCCAGAACAGAAGTCCCCCATCAGAAAGAAAAAAGATAACAGTGTGGAAAAATGGGTACTGTTGAGTGTGTGTAATGTAAGTAAGTTATACCATTTTTCGAAGATGATTTTGCTATACCTAATTGAGGTTTAAATGCATATGCCCTTAGCCTAGCAGTTTTATTTCTAGATATCTATATTAGAGAAAATGCACATAGAGAAGCAGGTACAGTGATGAATAATGCAATATTCATTTAAAAACATTGAGCACCTGCTGTGTGTGTGTGTATGTGGGTATATATATTATATATTATGTATTTTATATATATATATAGATAGATTATAACTATTTCTTATATATACATAACCAATAGCAAAAGATCTGGAAGGCTAGATACTAAGCCCAAAACAACGGTTACCTTTGAAATGGATGGAGATGAGATTTGGGGATGGGAAGAGGTGAAGAAGAACTTTTTACTTTTATCAATCATCTTTGAATACTTACAGAGAGAATGTGTTACTTATGTTACAGCTTGTTTCATTTTAAAAAAAGAACTTTAGAGGTATAGGAAAATAAACTCTTAAATCCTTCCAGCCTCACTCCTCAGAGGTAATTCTCAGCTATGAGTTTGATGCATATATTTTCAGACTTACACTTTATAATGATTTAATGTATCACAATTTTGTTGGGTCTCATTTAAAAAATGAGTTTCTGGACTTGTAAAATTGAGACTTTGATCTTTGATGATTCCACCAAGACACATTTATTTTTGGCTGCACATTGAATATTTTTGTAGGATAAAACTATTGCTGAAAGAAACATTATGAACTTATTTTCATTTTAACAAATACTGCCAAATTATAGTCCCTCTGGAAGTTAAGCCCTCATTAACAGTGTATGAAATTGCCTGTATTATCACCCCCTCAATCAGTACTAGATAGTATAACTTTTAATTTTTGACACTGTAAAGGATAATACTTTTTTTTTAACCTGCATCTTAAAAATTACTGAGGTTGAGCAATTTTAAAGAAACATGATTGTATAGTTTTTCTCCATTGACCTAATTGAGGGAATTATGTTAATATACATGCCTGGAAGGAACTTTATTTGGTCCTGGTATAGTAGTCTTTTAATGTACTCCTGAATGTGTTTAAGCTAATATTGTGTTTAGGATTTTGCATCAGTCTCCATTTTGGAAATCAGTCTATTTTTAGTTTGTGCTGTCTTTGTTAGGTTTGGAATCACATTATATTGTCTTCAAAACAGTTTGCAAGCTTTCCATCCTTGTATTCCGAAGCAGTTGAAATTATTTCTGAAACTGTTTCTTGACCATTTGAAAGAACTCGCTAGAGAAAATTGTCTCTTCCCTCCCCCTTTGTTTTTCATAGTAATGCTTTTCCAATTTGTAAATCTTTTCCCATGGTTTGCTTTATCTTCTCGGTTTAGTTCTGATAATTTGAACTAATTTAGAGAATAACTCATTTCTGGTAGCTTTTGAAATATATTAGCAACAGTTATGCAAGGTCTTCTGTATAATTTTGGTTTTTCTATCTTTGGTTTATTTCCTTCTTCTCAATGGACATTTGATATTTACGGTTTCTTTTTCCTCTTGATAAGGATAGTGTTTTAACCTATTGCCATGTAACACGTTATCCTAAACCTTTATCAACTTAATATAACAAATATTAAAACATAGTGTCTCTGGGTCAGGAATCTAGGAGCTGCTTAGTCAGGTTCCTCTGGCAAGGTGCCTCATGAGGTTACATTTAAACTATTGGCTGAGGCTGAAGTCATTGCAGGACTTCACTGGGCCTGAAGTTTCTACTTGCAGGCTCTCATAATAAAGTTATTGGCAGGCTCCTTTCAGTTCCTTGTGGGCTGTTAGACTAAGAAGAGCCTTAGTTCCTTGCCGTACCATGTGGACCTCTCCATAGGGTCTGCTCACAACAGGGTAGCTTGCTTCACCCATTGAGGGATCTAAGACAGCGGGAGAGAGAAATCTTGGAAGTATTCTGTTTGTTAGGTATAAGCCCATTCTCAAGGGATCACATATACCAGGAGAATAGGGATCATTGGGGGCTATCTTAGAGGCTGCCCAAGATCATTAGGGGCCCTCTTAGAGTCTGCCTATCACAAATAGCTAAAGAATCAACTCTTGGATTTATCAAATTCTAGCGCTTTTCTGTTTTCTAATTCATTGTTTTCATTTATCTTTACTAATTATTTTCTTCTGCTTTCCTTAGGCTTATAGGTTTTTAAAAAAACTGATTTTAGGTGAATCCTTATTTTGTATACCTTCTTTTTGCTTTGTGATGCAAGTGCCTTATTTCAGCCTGGCCCTACATTTTTCCATATAGATTTTACTAAGAGTATTTTTATTTTCACGTGAATAAATTACATTTTGGCTGGATATGGATTCTTAAGACATATGCTTTTCTTTCCACACTCTATGGACATTGCTACATTGTCCTCCAGCATTCCTTGTTGCTTTAGAGATGTTCTGGTTATGTGTTGCTGTGTAGCAAATCACCCCACTACTTAGTGGCGTAAAACAAGTTACTATTATTTCTCATAATTTTAGATTGCTGGGTTCAGCTAGGGCAGTGCTTACTTGGGTTTCATGCATTCATAGTCAGATAGTGGCTTGGACTGAAGTCATCTGTTTTGGTTTGCTAAAGCTGCCGGAATGCAGTATACCAGAAGTGGATTGTTTGTTTTTTCAATGGGGATTTATTAGGTTGCAGATTTACAGTTCCAAGGCCATGAATATGTCCAGATTAAGGCATTAAGAGGTAGATACCTTCTTTGAGGAAAGGCCAATGGCATATGGGGTTCCTCTGTCACCTTGGAAGGCACACGGTGACGTCTGCTGGTCCTTTTTCTCCTGGGTTCTGGTTTCAAAATGGCTTTTTCAGTTTCCATATGTCCTTCTTTCTTCTTCCGGGGAGTTTTCTTTCTAAGCGTCTCTGAGCTCTCTGTTTCATCTGTCTTTTATCCTCTCATAGAGGACTCCAGCAAGGGACTTAAGATCCTACTTGAATGGGCTGCGTTACATCTCCATGGAAACAACCTAATCAAAAGTCCCACCCAACAATAGGTCTGCCCCCACAAGATTGAATTAAAAGGACATGGCTTTTCTGGGGTACATAACAGATTCAAACCAGCACATCATCCTAAGGCTTGGCTAACTGGATGTCCAAGATAGTTTTTTTACTCACATGTTGGGCACCTCAGTGTTCCTTTACTTGGCCTCTCTCTCCAGCAGCTTAGAAGCCTGTACTTCTTACATAGTGGTTCATGGCTCCAAGAGGCAGGAAGCTGCCTGGCTAGTAAGGGCTATACCCAGAACTGGTACTGCATCACTGGTACTGCATCCTATTGGTCATAATAGTCACATGGTGTGCTCACATTATTTTGGAACCGATCCTGTCTCTTGATGAGAGTAGCACCAAAGCCGCATTATGGAAGGACATATATGGAAAATTATTGTTGTGGCCATCTTTGGAAATTACAGTGTCTTAGAGAGGAATTCTGAGACCATTGTTTTCCTTTTCTAGGAAACTTAATTTTATTCCTCCTGGATGCTTGTAGGATTGTCATCTTTTTCTTTCAAAATTTATTATTTTTTTTTTATTGCATGTTAATAGTTAAAAGTGAAACAGCATTCTTTAGGTTTGTGATGAAAAACAGCAGTTGCCTGCCTTCACTCACCCCACTCCTGATTCTTCACTTTCTTCTCTTTTAATTGTTTCCTTGGGTATTTGCTTCTGTATTTCAGAACATATTTATACATTCCTACTATATGTATAGTGTGTGTTCTCATTTGCTAATGCTGCTGTTTTGCAAAACACCAGAAATGGATTGGCTTTTATAAAGGTAGTTTATTTGGTTACAAAGTTACAGTCTTAAGGCCATAAAGTGTCCAAGGGAAGGCATCAACAATTGGGTACCTTCACTGGAGACAGGCCATTGGCATCCAGAAAACCTCTGTTAGCTGGGAAGGCACATGGCTGGTGTCTGCTTGCTCCCAAGTTGTGTTTCAAAATGGCGTTCTCCAAAATGTCAGTGTCAGCTTTCATTGGCCAGTCTTCAAAATGTGTCTCTCAGCTGCAGCTGCTCTGAGGTCCTTCTGTTTGTGAACTTTTATAATGCTCCAGTAAACTAATCAAGACCCATGCTGAATGGGCGGGGCCACACCTCCATGGAAATAATCTAATCAAAGGTATTACCCGTAGTTGAGTGGGTCACACCTCCATGGAAACAGCTTAATCCAAAGATTCCAACCTAATCAACACTAATATGTCTGCCCCCATGAGATTGCATTAGAGAACATGGCGTTTTGGGAGACATAATACATCCAAACTGGCACATTGTGCTTTCTTGATTTTTTGTTTTTAGGGAAGATTAAGGTTTAGTTCTTTTTTTTTTTTAATTTTTAATTTTTAATATTTTAATTTTAATTTTAATTTTTATTGAGATTGTTCAGATACCATACAACTATCCAGAGATCCAAAGTGTACAATCAATTGCCAACGACACCACCATACAGCTGTGCATCCATCAACACAATAATTTTTTTTTTCAATTTTTAGAACATTTTCACTACTCCAGAAAAGAAACAAAGACAAAAAAAAGGAAACTCACATCCTCCCATACCCCTAACCATGCCCCCCCCCCATTATTGATTCATAGTTTTGGTATAGTACACTTGTTACTGTTAATGAAAGAATGTTAAAATACTACTAACTGTAGTATATAGTTTGCAATAGGTATATATTTTTTCCCTATATGCCTTTCTATTATTAACCTCTAGTTATAGTGACATACATTTGTTCTAGTTCGTGAGAGAGATTTCTGATATTTGTATAGTTAATCACAGACATTGTCCACCACAAAGATTCACTGTTTTATACATTCCCATCTTTTAACCTCCAGCTATCCTGCTGGTGACATGCATAACTCTGAGCTTACTCTTTCCACCACCTTCACACACCTTTTAGCACTGTTAGTTATTCTCATGACATGCTACCATCACCCCTGTCCATTTCCAAATATTTAAGTTCACTCTAGTTGAACATTCTGCTCATAATAAGCAATTGCTCCCCATTCTTTAGCCTCATTCTATATCCTGGTAACTTATATTTCATGTCTATGAGTTTACATATTATAATTAGTTCATATCAGTGAGACCCTGCAATATTTGCCTTTATGTGTCTGTCTTATTTCACTCAATATAGTGCCCTCAGGGTTTCTTCATCAACCCATTTCTTTTAAGATGGTTTTGTTCAAACACTATGCATTCCGTCCTAAGTAAACAACCGTTGGTTCCTTGTATAGTCACGTATTTATGTATTGAGCACCATTGCCACTCTCTATATGAGGACATTTCTTCCAGAAAGACAGACGAAGAGTCAAAGAAGGCAGAGAGGCAAAAGAAAAAGGCAAGAGAAAAAGAAAAACAAACAAACAAACAAAAAAACTTGATACCTAGAAGGTGACAAAAGGAAAAATAGCATTAACCTAAAGTAGAATAAAGAGTCAGACAACATCACCAATGCCAGGAGTCCCATACCCTTCCCCTATTCCCCACCCCCCCGTATGCATTTAGCTTTGGTGTATTGCTTTTGTTACATTAAAGGAAGCATAATACAATGTTTCTGTTAATTTTAGCCTCTAGTTTGCATTGATTGTATTTTCCCCCCAATCCCACCCTATTTTTAACACCTTGCAATGTTGGCATTCATTTGTTGTACCTCATGTAAAAACATATTTGTGCCTTTTATTACAATCGTTGAGCATCCTAGGTTTCCCTGAGTTACACAGTCCCAGTCCTTATCTTTTGTTTTTTGTTCTGGTGTCCCACATGATCCCAGCCTTCCTCTTTCAACCATGTTCAGAGTCATCTTTGTTCAGTCTACTTACATTGCTGTGCTACTATCTCCCAAAATTGTTTTCCAAACCTCTCACTCCTGTCTTTTCCTTTCTGTCTGCTGTGCTTCCTTTAGTGCTTCCTGAAGAGCAGGTTTTTTGTTCACAGACTCGGTTATTGTCTGTCAGAGAATATTTTAAGCTTTTCCTCATATCTGAAGGATAGTTTTGCCGGATATAGGATTCTTGGTTGGTGGTTTTTCTCTTTCAGTATCTTAAATATATCACCCCACTTCCTTCTTGCCTCCATGGTTTCTGTTGAGAAATCCACACATAGTCTTATCAAGCTTCCTTTGTATGTGATAGATCGTTTCTCTCTTGCTGCTTTCAGGATTCTCTCTTTATCTCTGATGTTTGATAATCTGATTATTAAGTGTCTTGGCGTAGGCCTATTCAGATCTGTTCTGTTTGGGGTATGCTGCACTTCTTGGATCTGTAATTTTATGTCTTTCATAAGAGATGGGAAATTTTCATTGTTATTTCCTCCATTATTGCTTCTGCCCCTTTTCCCTTCTCTTCTTTTGGGACACCAATGACACGTAAATTCTTGCTTTTTGTTTTGTCTCTAAGTTCCTGGAGACGTTGCTTGTATTTTTCCATTCTTTTCTCTATCTGTTCTTTTGTGTGTAGGCTTTCAGTTGCCTTGTTCTCCAGTTCCTGAGTGTTTTCTTCTGCCTCTTGAGATCTGCTGTTGTCTGTTTCCAGTGTGTTTTTCACCTCTTGTGTTGTGCCTTTCATTTCCGTAGATTCCGCCAGTTGGTTTTTTGGATTTTCAAGTTCTACCTTATGTACGTCCTGTGTTTTCATTATATGGTTCATCTCTTTTGCCATATCTTCCCTAAACGTTTTGAATTCACTTATTATTAGTTGTTTCAATTCCTGCATCACAGTTGAAGTGCAAGTTTGTTCCTCTGACTGGGCCAAAACCTCATTTTTCTTGGTGTAGGTTGTAGTTTTCTGTTGTCTAGGCATGGTTTCCTTGGTTACCCCAGTCAGGCCTCCCCAAACCAGAATGGACTAAGGTCCCAAAAAGAAGAAATATTCAGTATCCAGTTTCCCTGAGGGTATGTCTTAGAAAATTGGTACACCCTCTGATGCCTCTGGTCACTGTGCTTTTCTGCCCAGAAGGTGGCGCCTGTTAGCCTGTAATTCTTGACTGGTGTAAGGAGGTGTGGCTCTTTTTCCCCAAGTTCTGAATGAAAGGCAGGTAGTAGAACTGGGCCCCACCCCTGTCCTCTTAGAGAAGATAGATGCCCTAGGGGGAGGTCATTAGCATTTCAGTGGTCTCTCTCTGCCTGTGCTATCTCCACCCTTGTCTGGGTCACAGAACTGGGAACTGAAAATGGCTGAGGCTTTCTCCACTGAGTTGAAAAAGGAACAGAGCTAGTCTGAGGTGACCCTCCAGCTCCCCAAGGTCAGTCATCACCCAAAGCCTCTGTCTACTTGTTGGGGATTCGTACCTTGTAGTGAGCAGTTCACACTTGCTAATTAAAACCCCAGTTGGAGCTCAGCTGAGCTATATTAGCTTGCTGGGAGAGAGCTTCTGTCTGGCACCAAGAGGCTTTGAAGCTCGGGCTGTGGGGGAGGGGTCTCCCGATTTGGATCCACAGTTCTTACTTACAAATTTTATGCTGTGATCTTGGGCATTCCTCCCAATTCAGGTTGGTGTATGATGAATGGATGGTCACGTTTGTCCCCTGCAGTTATTCTGGATTATTTACTAGTTGTTTCTGGTTTTTTTTAGTTGTTCCAGGGGGTCTGCTTTGCTTCCACTCCTCTCTATGCCGCCATCTTAGATCCTCCCAGGTTTAGTTCTTAAACAACAGTTTCCTTCCCTTATACCCTCCCCCACAATATGATTTTATCACCCTTTTTTATAAAATTAATATTTAATATTTACATTATTATGACTGTTAATATTACAACTGAACCTTATAAAGTACTATAGTGTTTCCTCTCTTCATGATTCCTTCTTTCCCTTTTCCTGAATTTAGTTTCTTATTCTCAGTAAGTTCAAACACATGAGGTATTGTCATTTCCATTTTTTTTTTCTTTTTTTTACTTAGAGACAGCCCTCTGAGTCTTTGTTGTCTTCTTCCAGATGACTTGTTTCTAGGATTCTGCACAGTTGTCCTGGACTTTGTTTCACCATTATCCTGGTGCATATTCCTGCTTTTCTTCCTGCAGTAGCTTCTTTAGAAGGGGTAGGTATTCACTTTTGAGACCTTATGTGCCAGAAACTATCTTTATTCTACCCTCAAAACTGATTGATAGATTTTATGGGTATAGAATTTCATTTTGGAAGCCATTTTTCCTGAGAGTATTAAAGGCATTGCTTTTTTTCTTTTAGCTTCCAGTGTTGTTGAGAAATCTGATACTTTTATGTGACATGTGTTTTTACTGTCTGGAAGCTTTGAGAATCTCCTTTTTTTCCTCAGTGTTTTGATATTTTGTAGGTGGATTTTTTTACTTTGCTGTGCTGGCAACTTTTCATTCTGGAAACTCATTTTCTTCAATTCTAGGAAATTTTCTTGCATCATTTATTTTATCGTTTCTTTCATCATTTATTTTATCGTTTCTTTCCTTCTGTTTTTGTTCTTTTTTTCTGGAACTCTCCTGTTTAGTTATTGAATTTGCTGGACTGATCCTTGTAATTTTTTATATTTTCTGACTGTTGGTTTTTTTTGTTGTTATTGTTTTCTAAGTGATTTTTCCAACTATATGATTCAACTCTTCAACTGACTTTTTTTCCTGATCATTTTTAGTTACCAAGAGCAAGTTCTTTGTTCTCAGAATATTCTTTTTTTGTATAAACACCCTGTTCATATTTAATGGAAATCTTTCATCCCTGTTGAGGATATTGATATTTTGTTTTGAAGTTTATTCTGTTTCTTACATTATTTTTGTTTTCTGAGTTTCCTTTCTCTGTTAGCTATTTTTGTTCTCTTTCCTACATGTTGGAGGCTTTCCTTAAATTCCTGGTGACTTGTTTGTTCTTGAATAATTAAGAGGTGGCAAGTTGCTGAACCTGTTTATGTAATGGGACATTTCAACTAGAGGGCTTCATTGTAGGGTGGCCATTGTCAAAGTGTGGTCTGGGGATTCTTCTAGGGGGTCTCTTGAGATCTTACAGGCCCAAACTTTTCATAATAATACTATTGATATTAAGATATTGTTTGCCTGTTTCACACTCATTCACTTACATGCATACAGTGGAATTTTCCAAAGGCTATATGATCTCTGATAAGGCAGTAGATCAAATGTAGAGACAGATGTGGGGATCCAGCTGTCTCCTATTAAGCCAAACATTAAAGAAGTTTGGAAAAATGAAAACAGTGCCACTCTCCTCACTGCTTTTTTTTTTTTTTAATACAATTATTTAAAGAAAAACAGTGAACATGTATTACTTTCAAATAAATTACTAAATATTCTAAAAATTTTTTAAACTGTAAATGGATCCTAAGACTAGAGTTGGAGAACCCATACTATAGCATGAGCAAATGGCTACCAGGTTTAAGTTGGGGGAATTCCCCCAAATTGTCAGTGTCTGTAAATATTTTCTCTTGGGTCAGTTAGTTCCCTCAAAGGGAAATCTCCCAGTTGCCTGTCGGGGGGATATAAGCAGGTTTCTAGCATTTAGGAGAAAGTGAGCTGGGGGTAGAATTCTCATACTGAACTGCATAATACAGTAGCCACTAGCCACATGTAGCTATAAAATTAAGAATTTAGTTCTTTAGTAGCATTAGCCACATTTCAAGAGTTCTGTTGCCACATGTGATTGGTGGCTACCATATTGGACAGCATGGATATAGCACATTTCCATAGTTCCCAGTTTTATTGGACTGTTGGACAGTGATGCCTTTGAATGTCAGTTTTCACTTTGGTGTTTCATCCTTACTGCGGCTGTATATGGAGTCTATAAGTCTAGAACCTATATGATCAAACCTTTCAAGAACCTTTGGGGAAACAAATAATCCTTACAATTTAACATCCTGGAATTAGCTACACTGCCATTTACAAAATTTTTTCCTTTATATATATATATATATATATATATATATATATATATATTGTGAACTTTAGCATATATACATAACAGTGATAACTTTCAGAGTTCAATTTCATGAGTAGTTAGAGAACAAATTTCAAAGAATGTCATGGGTCACAGTTTCACAACTTCTGCCATTTCTGTTATTGTAAAATAAAACATACATACAGAGAATTGTCATCTCTTGATGTACAGCTCAACAAACAGTCATATAGGTAATTTCAAAAATTGTTATTGGTTACAGTTCCACAGTTTCAGTTCTTTTCTTATTATGCAATACAAAGTATATACAGAAAGGTGAAGACCTTCAAGGTACAAGTCAATGAGTAGCTATAGAACAGATTTCAAGGATTTAATAGGTTACAGTTCCACCATGTCATTTACCTCCTTTCAGCCATTCTAACACCCCAGAATCCAAAATATTATATATATATATAATTATATGAAGTTTCATTATTCATAGACCTTTGTTAAATCGTTTCTGCAGCTTCCTCTCACTTAATCTTTTCTCCATCTTCAGGGGTGCCTAGGCAGTGAGCACTTTAACTTGTCCGTATTGAAAGGAGGTGTCGACATTATGGGGAAGGGGCCAAATCTCTTAGTTGATCTAAAAGAGGCTGTTGCCTCTGGGTTTTAGGACTTGTCTCATATAGGAACCCTCTGGTGGATTTAAGTTTCTGAAAGGTAGAACCTAGTGAGTGCATCTTTTATAGAGTCTCAGATAGGCACCTAGGTATTTGGGGACTACTTTTGGTAAGAGTATGGCATAATGTGGACATTTGGGATGTCTAGCTGGAGCTTGCATAAGAGAAACCTCCAGGAAAGCTTCGATTCTATTTGGGATCTCTCAGCCACTGTGAACTCAGCTTGGTACCTGTCTTTTTTCCCCCCTTTTGGTCAAGTAGGCATTTTCAATCCCTCACTGCCAGGGCCAGGCTTATTCCTGGGAATCATGTTCCATGTTGCCAGGGAGATTCATTCCCCTCGGAGTCATGTCTCTCGTGGTGGTGGTGGTGGGGAGGTGGGAGTTGGGTGGTGTTAATGAATTTATTTGCTGAGTTGGGCTTAGAGAAAGGCCATATCTGAGCAACAAAAGAGGTTCCCTGGAGGTGCGTCTTAGGCAGAATTATAGGAGGGCTCAGCCTCCTATTTACAACTCTAAATTTCACAAGAGCAAGCCTCAAGTTGAGGGTTTGATTAAGTTTGTAGGTTCCTAACTTTACTTAATATATATTCTATCCCAAGATAAAGGGTCAGTTTCTTACATTATCTTCACTTAGTTGTACAATCATCATCACTCTCAACTTTAAACAATTCTCATAACATAAGACATCCCAGAGCTCTTATCAGCTGCTAATTATTCATCCCTAGTATTAGTGTAGAGTTGGTAAGATGCTCCTATTGAATATATTCATTAATACATAATGGGTAGTTTTTCCATACCACTCTGTTGTTAACCCTCTGCACCAGCGTCATACCTTATATCATGCTAACACTTACTTAGGTTTGTGGTGCTACTCTGTGGGTTACATGCCTTTAAACAGCTATTTGCAAATATGGTTGCCTTCAGTGCGTCACTGATACTTTTAAATCCGTTAATGAACCATAGTCACGCTTGTCCATTCCCATACCATTAAGATCACCCTCACCCATGAATCTTGAAGACGATTGTATAAAAATGTAGCTTGTGAGGGGTGACAGTGTGATTGGGAAAGCCGTATGGACCACACTCCCCTTTGCCAGTGTTTGGATGAATGAGTAGAAAAATGGGGGCAAAAAAAAAAAAAAAAAGGGCACCCAGTGTTCTTTTTCACTTTAATTTTTATTCTTATTATTTTTGTGTGTGTGCTAATGAAAATGTTCAAAAATTAATTTTGGTGATGAACGCACAACTATATAATGGTACTGTGAACAATTGAATGTACACTTTGCATGACTATATGGTATATGAATATATCTCAATCAAAATAAATTTAAAAAAAAGATCACTCTCAATGTCATATCTGTACATATTAGATTATTGTTCCCCCTTTACTAGCTTCTGACTATTTCTAGGTCCCCTATATTCTACATTATAAGATATTTTACATTTTTCAGAGCTCACATTAGTGGTAACATACAATGTTTCTCCTTTTATGTCTTGGCTTATTTCACTCAGCATTATGTCTTTAGGTTTCATCCATGTTGTCATATGTTTCACAACCTTGTTCCTTCTTACTGCTGTGTAGTGTATACCACATTTTCTTCATCTGCTCATCTGTTGAAGGACATTTGGATTGTTTCCATCTCTTGGAAGTTGTGAACAATGCCACTCTGAACATTGGTGTTCAAATGTCTGTTCATGTCACTGCTTTCTGATCTTCTGGGTATATACTGAGAAATGAAATTGCTGGATCATAGGGTAACTTGATATCTGGTTTTCTGATGAACTGCCAAACTGTCTTCCAGAGTGACTGTACCATTATATAGTCCCACCAGCAATGAATAAGAGTTGCAATTTCTCCACATCCTTTCCAGCATTTATAGTTTCCTGTTTGTTTAATGGCAGCCATTCTTTTTGCATCTTCCTAATAGCTAGTGAAGATGAACATTTTTTATGTGTTTTTTACCATTTGTATTCCCTCTTCAGAAAAATGTGTTTTCATATCCTTTTCCTGTTTTATAATTGGGCTGTTTGTACTATTGTCGTTGTGTTGTAGGATTTCTTTATATGTGCAAGATATCAGTCTCTTATCAGATACATGGTTTCCAAATATTTTCTCCCCTTGAGTTGGCTGCCTCTTTACCTTTTTGACAAATTCCTTTGAGGCACAGAAGCTTTTAATTTTGAGGAGTTCCCATTTATCTATTTTTTCTTCTTTGTGCTTTGGGTGTAAGGTCTAAGAAGCAACCTCCTAAATACTAGGTCTTGAAGATGTTTCCCTACATTATCTTCTAGGAGTTTTATGGTACTGTCTCTTACATTGAGGCCTTTGATCCACTTTGAATTAATTTTTGTATAAGGTGTGAGGTAGGGGTCCTCTTTCATTCTGTTGGATATGGATATCCATTTCTCCTAGCCCCATTTGTTAAAGAGACTGTTCTGTCCCAGTTCAGTGAATTTGGGGGCCTTATCAAATATCAGTCAGCCATAGATCGTGGGTCTATTTTCGAATTCTCAATTCAGTTCTGTTGATCAGTATGTCTGTCTTTGTGCCAATATCATGGTGTTTTGACTACTGTGACTTAACAGTAAGCTTCAAAGTCAGGAAGTGTGAGTCCTCCCACTTCATTTTTCTTTTTTAGAATGTTTTTAGCAATTCAAGACATCTTTCCCTTCCAAATAAATTTGATAACTAGCTTTTCCAGTTCTGCAAAGTAGGTTGTTGGAATTTTGATTGGAATTGCATTGAATCTGAAGATCAGTTTGGGTAGGAGTGATATCTTAACGATGTTTAGCCTTCCTATCCATGAACATGGAGTATTTTTCCAACTCTCTAGGTCCCCTTCTATTTCTTTTAGTAAAGTTATGTAATTTTCTATGTAGAGGTCTTTTACATCCTTAGTTAAGTTTATTTCTAGGTACTTAACTTTTTAGTTGCTATTGAGAATGGAATCTTTTTCTTGAGTGACTTCAGTTAGATCATTTCTAGTGTATAGGAACATTGCTGACTTTTGTGCATTAATCTTGTATCCCGCCACTTTGCTAAATTTGTTTATTAGCTCAAGTAGCTGTGTCGTTGATTTCTCAGGGTTTTCAAATATAAGATATATCATTTGCAAATAATGAGATTTTTACTTCTTCCTTTCCTGTTTGAATACCTTTTATTTTTTTGTCTTGCTGGATTGTTCTGGCTAGAACTTCTAGCACAATGTTGGATAATAGTGGTGACAATAGGCATCCTTGTCTTGTTCCTGATCTTAGAGGGAAGGCTTTCATTCGCCATTGAATAGAATACTGGTTGTGGGTTTTTCATATGTGCCCTTTATCATATTGAGGAAGTTGCCTTCAATTCCTTCCTTTTGAAGTGTTTTTATCAAAAAAGGATACTAGATTTTGTCGAATGCTTTTTCAGCATCTATTGTGATGATCATTTGATTTTTCCCTCTTTATTTGTTAACGTGTCGTATTACATTGATTGATTTTCTTATGTTGAACCACCCTTGCATGCCTGGAATAAACCCCACTTGTTCATGGTGTATGATTTTTTTAATGTGTCTTTGGATTCGATTTTCAAGTATTTTCTTGAGAATTTTTACATCTGTATTCATTAGGGAGACTGGCCTGTAGTTTTCTCTTCTTGTTGTCTTTATCTGGTTTTGGTATTAGAGTGATGTTGGCTTCATAAAATGAGTTAGGTAGTGTTCCACTTTCTTTAGTTTTTTGAAAGAGTTTAAGTAGGATTGCTGTCAGTTCTTTTTGTAAAGTTGGGTAGAATTCCCCTGTGAAGCCATCTGGCCCTGGGCTTTTATTTGTAGGAAGCTTTTTGATGACTGATTGGATCTCTTTGCTTGTGATTGCTTTGTTGAAGTCTTCTGTTTCTTCTTGGGTCAATCTAGGTTGTTCATGTGTTTCCAGAAAATTATCCATTTCCTCTAAATAATCTAGTTTGTTGGCACACAGTTGTTCATAGTATCCTCTTATGATTTTTAAAATTTCTTTGAGATCCGCAGTAATGTCTCATTGTATTTTATTTGTCTCATTTATTATTTTGTTTATTTGGGTCTTCTCTCTTTTTGACTTTGTCAGTCTAGCTAAGGTTTATCGATCTTGTTGATAGTCTCAAAGAACCAACTTTTGGTTTTATTCTATTGTTTTTTTGTTCTCCATATTATTTATTTCTGCTTTAATCTTTTTTTTCTTCTACTTGCTTTAGGGTTAGTTTGTTGATCATTTTCTAGCTTCTTCAGTTGTTCCATTAGTTCTTTGATTTTAGCTCTTTCTTCTTTTTTAATATATGCCTTTAGAGCTATAAATTTCCCCCTCAATACCGCCTTTGCTCCATCTCATAAGTTTTGATATGTGTTATTCTCATTTTCATTTGTCTCTAGATATTTACAGTTTCTCTTGCAATTTTGTCTTTGACCCACTGATTGTATAGGAGTGTGTTGTTTAACCTCCAAATATTTGTGACTGTTTTATATCTTTGATGGCTAGTAACTTCTAGTTGCATTCTATAGTGGTCACAGAATGTGTTTTGAGTAATTCAGTCTTTTTAAATATATTGAGGCTTGTTTTATGTCCTAGCATATGATCTATCCTAGAGAAAGTTCCGTAAGCACTAGAGAAGAATGTATATTCTGGTAATTTGGGATGTAATGCTCTATATATGTCTGTTAAGTCTAATTCATTTATCACATTGTTTAGTTTCTCAGTTTCCTTATTGGTCCTCTGTCTGGTTGATCTATCTATTAGAGAGAGTGATGCATTGAAGTCTTCCACAATTATTGTGGAAACATCTATTGTTTCCTTCAGTTTTGTCAATGTTTGTCTCATTATACTTCAGAGCACCTTGATTGGGTGCATAAACATTTATGATTGTTATTTCTTCTTGGTGAATTGTCCCTTTTGTTAGTATATAATGTCCTTCTTTGACTCTTATGAGATCCTTGAATTTAAAATCTATTTAATCTGAAATTAGTATTGCTACCCCTGCTTTCTTTTGGCTGTAGCTTACATGGAATAATGTTTTCCATCCTTTCACTTTCAATTTCTTTGTGTCTCTGGGTCTAAGATAAGTTGCTTGTGAACAACATGTTGATGGTTCATATTTTTAAATCCGTTCTGCCAATCTGTATCTTTTAATTGGGGAGTTTAATCCATTCACATTCAGTGTTATTACTGTGAAGGCAGTTCTTGGATCCGCCATCTTATCCTTTGGTTTTTATTTGTTAGATGTAGTTTTCCCCACTCTCTCTTTATTTCCTTTAAGGTATCCTTTCTAAAACTCTTCAGTTCTGTGACTTTCTCCAGACCTCTCTTTCCTTTCTTTTTATCTCAGCCAGTAGAGCTCCCTTTAATATTTCCTGTAGGGCAGTTCTCTTGTTAGCAAATTCTCTCAGCATTTGTTTGTCTGTGAAAATTTTAAGCTCTCCCTCAATTTTGAAGGAGAGTTTTGAAGGAGAGTTTTGCTGGATAAAGTATTCTTGCTGGCAGGTTTTCTCTTTCAGAGTTTAAATATGTCGTACCACTGCCTTCTTGCTTTTATGGTGCCCTCTGAGTAGTCAGTACTTAGTCTTACTTTGTTTCCCTAGTATGTAGTGAATTGCTTCTCCCTTGCTGCTTTCAGAACTTTTTCCTCCTCTTCAGCAGTTGACAATCTGATCAGAAGATGTCTTGGAGTGGGTTTGTTTGGATTTATTCTATGTGGAGTTTGTTGGGCATCTTTGATTTGCCATATTTATGTCATTTAGAAGGGTTAGGAAGTTTTCCCCAATAATGTCTTTGAATAATTTTCCTAGCTCTTTTCTCTTCCCCTTCTGGAACACCAATGATTCTTATATTTGTGAGCTTCTGCTTCTTGTTGTCCATCACTTCCCTGAGATCCATTTCAAATTTTTCCATTTTTTTCACTATTCATTCTTTTCTGCTTTCACTTTCTAACATCCTGTCCTCGAGTTCACTAATTCTTTCCTTTACCTCTTCAAATCTGGTGTTATGTGTCTCAGGATTCTTTTTAATTTGATCAACCGTATCTTTTATTTCCATAAGATCTGCTTTTTTTGTTTTTTTAAATTTACTTTTGCAGATTCTTCTTTATGCTCTTCTAGAGTCTTCTTCATGTCTTTTATATCCTGAGCCATAATATTGGTGTTTGTGAGTACTTCTTTGATTAATTGCTTCAAGTTCTGTGTCTCCTATGGCTTTTTAATTTGGGCATTTGGGTTATCCATATCTTCTGGTTTCTTTATATGCTTTATAATTTTCTGTTGTTTTTGGCCTCTTGGCATTTACTTATCTTGATAGGGTTCTTTTAGGATATGCAGGCTTAATTGAACATTTATCTATAACTTGACAGAACTACAGCTTAGTGGAGGGCACTTTCCCTGACCTACCAGCAGATGGCACTCCTGAGCCACCTCTTACCCTCAAGACAGTTCTCCCCAAATTTGTCTATGCACTGAGTGAGGGTCCAAACCACGTGGAGGTCCAGTCAATGCACTAATATTCCGTGTGCACTGGGGGCCCCAGCCCTGTGGGTGTGGGGCATGCCTTGCTTAGTTTGGCTGGGCGTCTGCTCCAGGACACAGTGGTCCTGGCTGTCCTGGGGCTGCAGGTTGAGTACTCAGGGGCTGCAGGGGGGTGCATGTCTCACCTTCCAGCTCAGATGCCCTACAGCTCCTGTCTGCTGTGCACACACGAGTCCCTGGGACTGGGGGAGGGCTCCTGGCACTTGTGTGCAGCACCCCTGCCTCTAGGCTGTGCACACTGTAGGCTTCAGTGGAGGAAGAGTGGATGCCGTCATATGCCCATCAAATCCCTAATTCCCTCAAGGAAGGTCTCTGCTGCTGGACCGTGAATGGTTGTCTCCCAGCCAGCTTGCAAAGATGGCTGCATGGGGCATGGAAAGCTACCCCGTTCCATGATCGTCAGCCTGCTCCAACGGCCAGTCCCAGGCTTGGGGTCTCCTGGCCATGGGTCTGTGAAGGGTTATTACTCATGCCAGGTGCTGAGCAGGGTGCCTGGGGTGTGGAAGGTCACTCCCCTCTCACTGTCAGCTGGCTCCAGCCACCTGTTCCCCAGCGGTGTTCCAGGCCCAACACTCACCCGTCTTTGAATGCAGCCTCTCGGTTTCTCCAAGTGCACACTCGCTGTGGGTGTAGAAGTACCTGCCTAGCTGGTGGAATCCTGAAACTGCTGTTCCGGAGTGCTTTCTGTCCTTTATCTCGTGTTTTTCATGGAGGAGAATTTTGCTCTGTCCCAATCTGCCATCTTGGATCTTCCGCAGTTGATCATTTTCTAGCTTCCAGAATTTAGATTTCCATCTCATGTCTGCATCTTCTGCTTTCCTGTTGTCTTTATCCATGTGTTTGTGTCTTTTAAATTTCCTCATGATCCTTTTAGGGATGTTTCAAAAGGGGTGGCGATGAAACACTTGTATTTAATCTTCTATGTTTAACTGGTTTTCTAGAATTCTTTCCTTATCCCTATAGTTTACAAACTTTATCAGAATGTTTTTTTGTCTTAGTTTTCTAATCTGCATGTTCTGTCTTAAAATTTTTTTTGTTTTCCTTTTGATTTTTTCTCTTTCAGAATGCCAACTATAAGACTCTTTGTTGCTTGGCTTTCATATTTATTTTCTCTAATAGCGTTTATTTTTTTATTCTACTACATTCCTTTGTGATTTTTCTCAATCCTATTTTATAGTTTTTTTTTTTTTTTTTTTTTTTTAATGTTTTGTTTTGGTAGTGGCCTTGGACAATAAATGGGTGTTAATAAAAAAGGTTGTATGAAAGGATCTTATTTTAATCAATGTTTTCATCTGCATTAAATTGTTAAATACCTTTTCATGTGTTATTTTCTTCATGTTTGTTATTATTTTTTTATTGTGATTCTTTTTCGTCTTGCATTTATTTTATTTTAAGATGCCCAGTATTTCAAGTGATTCTTGACTTTTTTTTAAGGTTGAAATTTTGGTGTGTCAAAAATTTGTGTGCCAAGACTGTTTCTTAGTTGTGTACATATACTGCTTAAAATTTTTTTTTTTAAATTGGTTTCTTTGGAGGTTCTTAGGATATTAGGTTTTTTTGTATGTTTGTTTTTTTTTGTTTTTTCTGTTCAGACCATTTTCAGCTCAGTGGTCTGCTTTATTTCTTTGAATGTGAGAGATTTTAGCTTGAGTTTTATAATACAAGCAACCCACAAAACATACCAATAGGATGATATTAGGAAGTTGGTGATCAGGCAGCTTAACAGATATTTCACCTTTTATTTAGGTGAAAAGATATTTTTATCTTTAAAAATATTTATGAAACTTACATATAGCATAAATCCAAATAAGTTCCTTCTAGAACATACATATATATATATATATATATATATATATATATATATATATATATATATATATATATATATATAATGTTTTTTGCTTCTTTCTCAAGAGTCTAGGCTGGTTAGGGAAGATGTCTGGTTCATAAAATTTCCTACTGGTTTGTGGAGGAACTAACTTGTAAGCATAATAGCCACCTATATCTTGGATTCTTCAGGTAGCAACCAAAGTCAGAAAGTTCCTGGCCTTATAAACTTGTTTTTCAATGAGGATTGTTTCTCTCAATCAGTTCTGATTTCTGGTGAATTTGTTGCCTATAATCAATTTTTAATAATTCAATAAGAAGGGAGTAAGTAGTCAGAAAATAGAATTTGATTTCTGTGATCTTCAAAAAAATTTTACATCCAATAGTAACTTTGAGATCATAATGATTTTTTAAATTCCATTCTTTAGAAGCTCAGGAGATGACATTTTCCTTACAATATTGTTGTGAATATCTTCATTCTAAATAAAATTGAGTTTAGGGGGTTCCTAAATGGGTTCTTAGGAAAAAGGTTATTGTTTCTTAGCTTTTCAACAGGTACAGATTGGGACATTTCAGGAACACTTTGGAACAAAAGATTAGATTCTGTTTTTAGGCTACTGTTGCTGCTTAAACATTAAATAGCTCTAACAGTAATATTAAATCTAGATTGAATGTATGTCCACTGCTCAAATTTTATTCCTTGCAGAGTGTATTTTCATGCTTTTATTCTTTTGATTTTGTTGTCACTGACAACCCAGAGAAACATGTTTCTTTTTCTCTTATGGTTTTTGTACATCAGAACTCCATGTAGGTGTAGGGTAGTCTTCCCAACATGCAGTCACTTGAATTTATCTGCAGCAAATGTTATATTCTATATTGTTGCCCAGTTACTTTAGTTTCCTGGAATGCCTCTCAGTTCAAGCATAGTCTCTTTGTGGCACATCTCCCTTGGCTCATTAGGGTTCTGAATATTGTTCATTTTGAATGGACTGGTTTTCCTAAACCAATGAGAGATTTTGCCATTTTTAAAAAAAAACTAAGATTTGACATTTTATTAAAATTGGCCTCTTAAGAGACATTTGTCATTTTACCAGTAGGGAGTGAATACCTACTATGTATCAATTTCTGGGCTAGATAATAGGAATATAATAAAGATGGCTTAGATACAATTCTTTCCCTAATGGGAGGCTTACCTTATAATGTATACAAAAGTATTTTAAATAAAATCCTAAGTGCTATGAAGAAAATGTGCAATGTTAATGAGATTAACAGGGCACTTAATTTTGGAGGGAGGCCAGGTTCAAATTAGGCCTTGAAGGATGAGTAAGAGTTTAGTTTGGCAGATGGTGAAGATAAGGGAGCCAAGAGCTAAAAAGTTCTCAAGATTGTTTTGAAGGTACAGTTAGGAACTTTTAGAAAAACAAGACTTTGCAAGGACTAACTAGAAAGTTTTTTCCTTACCAAAATTTCCAAGTTAAAACTATTGCTTTAGAAAATTGTGCCATGTTGATCCTGGGCTTTTAAGTGCACTAGTATTCCAATTCAAGAAGTTAATAAATTGTTTAATAACTTGCCTTAGAAACCATGATTGAACCAATTTGAAGCAAGTTTCCATCTTTTGAATTAAAGAATATAATTTTGCTAAGCCTTATTATTAGAAATGTTTAGTCTTGCATTTTCATATGTGCATGGTTTTTTGTTTTTAGGCTTAGAATGTAAAAAGTTGCCCAGAATATAATGTCTTTAACAGAACACTTTGAATTTTACTTCATTTGACACAGAAACTTAAAGTGTTCATTATAAATTAATCGGGATTGTTTTGTTTTAGGAAGATTTTTGTCCTGAAGGAATAAGCTCTTAAAAAATTACCATTCAGAATTATATATTAGGAATTGAACCATTCAGAAAGCTTCATTGTTTTTATCTTAGTAAATACCTTTACTGCTCTTTTTTTTTTTTTTAATCTTCATTTTATTGAGATATATTCACATACCACGCAGTCATACAAAACAAATCGTACTTTCGATTGTTTACAGTACCATTACATAGTGGTACATTCATCACCCAAATCAATCCCTGACACCTTCATTAGCACACACACAAAAATAACAAGAATAATAATTAGAGTGAAAAAGAGCAATTGAAGTAAAAAAGAACACTGGGTACCTTTGTCTGTTTGTTTCCTTCCCCTATTTTTCTACTCATCCATCCCTAAACTAGACAAAGTGGAGTGTGGTCCTTATGGCTTTCCCAATCCCATTGTCACCCCTCATAAGCTACATTTTTATACAACTGTCTTCGAGATTCATGGGTTCTGGGTTGTAGTTTGATAGTTTCAGGTATCCACCACCAGCTACCCCAATTCTTTAGAACCTAAAAAGGGTTGTCTAAAGTGTGCATAAGAGTGCCCACCAGAGTGACCTCTCGGCTCCTTTTGGAATCTCTCTGCCACTGAAGCTTATTTCATTTCCTTTCACATCCCCCTTTTGGTCAAGAAGATGTTCTCCGTCCCACGATGCCAGGTCTACATTCCTCCCCGGGAGTCACATTCCACGTTGCCAGGGAGATTCACTCCCCTGGGTGTCTGATCCCACGTAGGGGGGAGGGCAGTGATTTCACCTTTCAAGTTGGCTTAGCTAGAGAGACAGGGCCACATCTGAGCAACAAAGAGGCATTCGGGAGGAGGCTCTTAGGCACAACCATAGGGAGGCCTAGCCTCTCCTTTGCAGCAACCGTCTTCCCAAGGGTAAAACCTGTGGTAGAGGGCTCAACCCATCAAATCACCAGTCCCCTACGTCTGTGGTCATGTTATACTGCTCTCTTTTAAATGACCGTCAAGATATATTAGTGATTTGAAGGTTAATGTCTAAAACTTTAAATAATATATGTTTTTGTTATATGTAAAAAATGCTTTTGTTTTCTTTACAGGAAATGCACAATTTTGAGGATGAGTTAACGTGTCCCATTTGTTACAGTATTTTTGAAGATCCTCGTGTACTACCATGTTCTCATACATTTTGTAGAAATTGTTTGGAAAATGTTCTTCACGCATCTGGTAACTTTTATATATGGAGACCTTTACGAATTCCATTGAAGTGCCCAAATTGCCGAAGTATTATTGAAATTGCTCCAACTGGTATCGAATCTTTACCTGTTAATTTTGCATTAAGAGCAATTATTGAAAAGTACCAGCAAGAAGACCATCCAGATATTGTCACCTGCCCTGAACATAATAGGCAACCATTAAATGTTTTTTGTCTACTAGATAAAAAATTAGTTTGTGGTCATTGCCTTACTATAGGTCAACATCATGGTCATCCTATAGATGACCTGCAAAGTGCCTATCTGAAAGAAAAGGACACTCCTCAAAAATTGCTTGAACAGTTAACTGACACACATTGGACAGATCTTAGTTGTCTTGTTGAAAAACTGGAAGAACAAAAATCTCATTCTGAGAAGATGGTTCAAGGTGATAAAGAAGTTGTTCTCCATTATTTTAAGGAGCTTAGTGATACATTAGAACAGAAGAAAAAAATTTTCCTGACTGCCCTAAGTGATGTTGGAAATCTGATTAATCAAGAATATGTTCCACAAATTGAAAGAATTAAAGAAATAAGAGAGCAGCAGCTTGAATTAGTGACATTGACCACATCTTTGCAAGAAGAATCTCCACTTAAATTTCTTGAAAAAGTTGATGATGTCCGCCAGCGTGTGCAGATCTTGAAACAAAGGCCACTTCCTGAGGTTAAACCTGTTGAAATTTACCCTCGTGTAAGCCAAATATTGAAAGAAGAATGGTGCAGAACAGAAATTGGACAAATCAAGAAAGTTGTCATTCCTGAAATGAAAATTTCTACAAAAAGGATGTCATGTTCCTGGCCTGATAAGGATGAAAAAGAAGTTGAATTTTTAAAAATTTTAAACATTGTTGTAGTTACACTAATTTCAGTGATACTGATATTGACACTCTTTTTTAACCAACATATATCCTTTCTAAATGAAATCACTTCAGTATATTTTTCTGACGTGTCTCTATCTGTTTACCAAAGTTTATCTAACAACTTGCATAATTTAAAGGATATACTATGTCACACTTTATATTTGCTAAAGGAATTCATGTGGAAAATAGTTTCTCATTGAAAACTGAAATCCCAGTTGTTTAAATAGGCATATGCTATGCAGCAGAGACTAACCATCGCCAAGTGAAGAATAGGGGTCGCATGGATACATTAAAACAAATAGCAAATTTTAACTTTATTAGTTGCAACAAACATGTAGAACTATATCTTTCATGCTTCTGTTGGGTAAAAATGATGTGTGAAAGTTAGAATTGAGACACAGAATGTGTGAAACATTCAAATCAAGTCATTAGAAAAATAAAATCTAGTAATTACATGACTTGAGTATTTATTAAAAATACAGTATCCCATTTTGATTGACTTGATAGATGACGTATCACCCTGATATTAAACATGTGTGTACCAATATTGACTTTTATCATTATACACTGCAGTGGTTGGCTTTGCAATTCTTTTTATATATCTGTATTTATATATGTAGCTTTTAGATCAAGAGATGGCAAAGTCCAGAAAGTGCACATGCCTTTGTTTTCATGTGGCGTGAAGCTTCGGGGTGGGTGAATAATAGTGGTGCAAAAAGCTTTTACAGAGTATAACTGATAAGGGATTGCTTACATTAAGGATCTATTTGATCCTGGTCTACACATTTAATGTGTTTTAGATTTAAGATCCTTTAAATTGTTCCTTCCAAATATTCATTCCAAATAAAGGTGTTCGATAAACTAAGTATTAGAGAACCAGTGGTATTTTCTAATATAGTTTTTAATACAAATCTATGATTTGAGTAAGTTTATTTTGAGATTGTATTTGAGTGTGTAGTGTTTTGTTTAGTCTTGTCAGTAGTTAAATCACTTCTTAGATAATTTGAAAACATTATTTGAACAGAACCATGTTGGTGACATAATCCATTCTCAACGAGTCAAATTACTTTGATTGAATTTACAGTGATTAGAGTTGTGATGGTTGTGGTAGGACTTTTGAGCTGTTTGCCCTTGCAAGTACAAGCTCAGTTGCTTTCCAGAAATCCTGATGATCGGTTGCTCTGGGATTGCATTTCTAAATCTTAGCTAACTAAAAAATTTTTAATATCAGATTAGTGCTCCTGGCACTACAGATTACATTCAAATGAATTATAATAAATATGGCTGTATTCAGGACACTAGTTCTCAAATCACCTTTATAGCTTATCTGAGAAGAAATCAAACAGAAGTTTGATTTCAGAAGGCTGTATTAACTCCATTTGGGACCAGAATCAGACCGTATCTGGCATAATTAACTATTGTGGGGTCAAAGAGCATTTGAAGGCTATAATGGGTGTGGGAAGATGTGTTCAGATATTAAGATACATAAAGATGATAAAAATACATATTACCCTGACTAAAGTTGCATTCATTTGATTACTTACAATAGCCATGCCACGGAAGTGCCATACACTTCTGAGTAAATGTAAACATTAATAAAACACTGATATATTACCTATTATGTATTAGGCAGTTATTCTTAGTTCTGAAATGGGTACCAACACTCATTTTATAGGTGAGGCAACAGGCACAGAAATAACTTCTCAAAGGTCAATATAGCTATATGAGGGGGGACAGTGGGATTGGTGGGGCCACAGGGATCACACTCCTGTTTGTCTAGTTTGTGGATAGATGAATAGAAAGGTGGGGGAAGGAAGGAAACAGACAGGCAAGGGCGCCCAGTGTTCTTTTTTACTTTAGTTGCTCTTTTTCACTTTAGTTATTATTCTGGTTATTTTTGTGTGTGTGGTAATGAGGGTGTCGGGGATTGATTTTGGTAATGAATGTACAACTACGTAATGGTACTGTGAACAATAAAATGTATGATTTGTTTTGTATGACTGCGTAGTATGTGAATATATCTCAATAAAATGAATAAAAAAAAGGTCAATATAGCTAAATATGTGGGAGAACAATTCAAATCTGTGCATTGTTTCCAGAGTTCATGTTGTGCTGACTTTAAAGGACTTCTGGTCAAGAGTAATGTTACTAAAATAGAGCTTCAAATCTAAGACCATTTTGGGCTTAACATTATTGTTTTTTAACTTGCTAGTTTCTAGACAATTTTTTGATAAATTTTATGAAGTATACATAGATACATTTAAGTATGTAAGTAACTGGTTCTTTAGACATGCTGTTCTTTTATCTTTTTACCAGAAGTATGAGATTGTATGATTTTAAGGGTATAATAATCTTGCAATATTTCTAGGTTTTATGTGCAACAATATATTTTAATAAACTCATTTTGATATTTCATTTGCACTGAGTGGCTTAATAAGGTGCTCAAAAGCAGGAGTGGTAGCTTTGGCATTTTCACATGGGTTATGGGTTTCATGAACTAATTCTTTGTTAGCGTACTGAACTACTATACTACTCCAGTGGTTACGAATTGAATAGCTAGGGTAAGGACTTTAAGAAAAATTTTTAAAGAGAAGTTGTAGGTTTACAGAAATATCATGTATAAAATATATAAAAGAGTTCCCATATACCACCCTATTAACATTGCATTAGTGTGGTACGTTATAATTCATGAAAGAACATTTTAATAACTGAACTATTAACTGAGTCCATCATTTACAATATAGCTCATTGTGTTGTACCAGCTTTAAAATTCCTTCTGTGAAGGAGGAGCTAAGATGGTGGCATAGAGAGGCGTGGAAGCTAGTCCCCCTGGAACAACTAATAAACAACAGGAACAACTAGTAAATAACGTGGAATAACTGCAGGGAGACAAATGTGACTGCAGACCTGCATAGAGAGCCCCTCCCTCACAGCAGCCTGATGGGAATGTATGAAACAGGAAACCTTGTGGTGGGCACTGTCTTGAGATTAACTGTATAAATATTAGAAATCTTTCATGAACCAGAACAAATGTATGACACTACAGCTAGAAGTTAATAGAGAGGCATATAGGGAAAAATATATACCTATAGCAAACTATATACTAGTTAGTATTTCAACGTTCTTCCATAAACAGTAACATGTACTATACCAATACTATCAAATCCACAACGGAGGATTTGAGTTTCATTTCCTTTTGTGTGTCTCTTATTTCTTTTCTGGAATAATGAAAATGTTCTAAAAATTGTGATGCATGCACAGCTGTATGATGGTACTGGGGACAACCGATTGTACACTTTGGATCTTTGGATAACTATGGTATGTGAACAATCCCAATAAAAAAAAAATTCCTTCTGAAAACCAAGTGATTGCCAACTTATTTCCAGTAGCATTAAAACATCCTTGAGTCAGTACAGTGTAGAAAAACTTGGTGGTTTTACAGGCAAAATAAATGACATTCCATCTTAATTTCCATTTTATTACTAAGGAATTCAACCCCTTGTATATGAGTCAGTCTTTTTATAAAGCAACTATAGCGGGGTATTTTTCCCTTCCAACTTAATAGGATTATCCTAGTCAAGTTCAGATGCCCTCATAAGTTTATTGACTCTCTTGCAAGTGAGTTTTTAAAAAGTCAAACCTGTCAAGTTTTATAAAAGCATAAGATACTTAAATTCTCATTCCTACAGTTTAGAATGGTTTTGGGGAAAAAAAAAAAGTTCCCATTACTTGAATAATAATTTACTAATTTATATTATCACTTTTTAAGTGAAATGCATTAAGAACTTATCCAAGATTAGCTGGCAGGCTTTTCCAGTGTAAAGTTAAGGTCCATAAGGGTAGTCTGACCCTTGACATGATCCAGTTTAGAAGTTTACTGTGTATCAAACAACGTATTTTCAGCTCTGCTGGTAGCAATTTGAGACTAAGGGTAAGTCAGCATCTTAATTTTGACACAGTCTATTGCTTAAAAAATTGTAACATTCCTACAATCTCCTAGAAGCAGGTATAGAGAATACTTTATTAGACTTATCACTTGTCTTAAACAGTATAAAATAGAAACCAGTTCTGTGATCCAGTTTAGGAATATGTATTTTTATACACTTCTTTACAAATAGAATATCAGTAATACACCAAAACTAGGCTGATTCGATTTGAGGAAACTTCAGCATAATCAAGGTTAGCAAAGTCCTTTTGATGCAATTTCTTTTGGGTTTACTGCAACGCTTTTTGTTATGTTATATGTCTTGTAAATTCCAATAAGTCTATCTGAAATCTCAAACATATTATTTCGAAGAGAAATTATGATGAACTGGGCATTTTTTGTTTGTTCCTATAGTGAAAGAAGAAGAAACATGTCATGATAAACATAATAAACACTTAAGCCTTCATTTCACTTCTCAAATATTTTTTGGGGCAGTAAATTCAACAACATACTGACATATTAACATGAACAGAAATGATGGAATGGATAATTCATGAGAGTATTAGGCTCTGAGAGGAATTTAGACATTTTTGGAAGCATACTTGCTAAGAGCCAAGAAGGAAAGCTGGGATTTGAGCGCTGATGTGTTACTAATTTGCATCGCCAATGTTTATTTTACCTCTTCAAAATGGGAATATTTGGTTTGCTGGGCTCAATCTATTTTGCTATCACAGGATATAGTTAGAAAATAGGGAAAAGCCCCAAAGTGAGAAATAAGTAAAAAAAACTCTGTGTGTAATGTTTAGGGACCCCTAAAATTTTGAGAATGCCAACCCCTAAATGAATACGTACATATATATAAAATGCAACAATAGACACATTTTTAAAATCAAGGGCTGCATCAATCTCATCCATGAAGTAAAGGGGAGTGGGTTTGTAGTGGTGAAGAGCAAATACTAAAGCCAATGAACTAAGAGTTTTCTCTCCTCCTGAAAGGTTGAATATCTTCTTCCAACTTTTCTTTGGTGGTCGAACACTGAAATAATCAAGAAAATCTGTATTAGTCAAATAATTTTTAAAGCTATTGCTAAGACTTCATGATTTGTTTTCTGTAACTGGTTTCCACCACCTTCTTCCTTGGGAATGTCGCCTTATTTGCTTTTCATAAATCTAAATATTTGTTATTTTATAAAAATGTTATTGGAGAATGAACACATAGGAACACGTACAAAAATTTTAAGGTTTAAACAGCAGGTTAAGTGTTTCTTGCTATTTTCTCCCCTTTCCCAATGCAATTTTTCACACTGCATTTTTTCAATCATGGTGTTAAATTTAAACTGCTGAAAATTAAAACAAAACACCCAATCACAACCCACCCAAGGAATAATAAAGAGTTTGGAGAATATGTACAGAAAACATTGTCATTAGGATCAAAAACTCTATATTTATGCTGACAAACCTGAACATGATTCCTTCAGAGAAAGGATCCAAGCTGTCTACAAGCTCCAGTTCAGCATCACCTCCCAAAGTAAGCATTTGGTAATTTTCCTTTAATTTATTTGTTATTAAATAAAAACCTGCCATAAATTCATTAAGCCTTTGTTTCCGAAGATCTTCGTACGCCTGTCTAAAATTATCTCTTTCGTAAGTAATTTTGTCCAATTCTGCCACCCGTTGCAAATATAATTCTTCCTATGAAAAAGATTATGATCATGAGAAAGCCATCCATTCAGATTTGAGATGAGATGCTCAGTCAGTGAGACTATATCTAGTTATATAAAATTAAAAGTCACAATTTAGGCCAAGAAACGAAATGGAATTTCTGACTATTATATATAATAGTATTATATATGTATCATATTCTATTATACATTTCATCCATACCTTTTTTTTATACTCTGCAATGGCCCCTAGGTTTGGTTTCATTTCATGACACTGGGCTTCCAAAAGTGCAATTTGATTTGTTATAGAATCTGGATTCTTGATTGCTTCAAGATCCTCTGGGCTTAAAATGGAAACCTCTTCAACAGGATTGTCTTCTATGGGATGCAGTGATATTTTTGAAATCTAGAAGTTTCATTTTAGATGAAGATTAGAAAAGGTACAGTACTATAGTTTATGACAAATCACATAATTACTAAAATAATGAATGCTAAGGAGATATGGCTAATTTTATATCAATTATTTTTCAAAGGACTTCAAGAAAGACACTTACAAACTTTCCAAAATGTTCATGTAGCCTTTGTTAAAAACTTCAGATCCCTGGGGTGAAAATGTAGTCCACTAGTTCTAAGCATTGTCCAGATTTTTACGTATATTATTATTATGTAGTTCATTATATCTCCATAAACCTGATAAGTGATTATTTCATGGAATTAAGAATCATAACGTCAAAATAGAAAAAAGCTAAAAATCCTTTTTTTTTTTTTTTTTTTTTTGCATACGGGAAATTCTGAGCAAGTTTAAATGGTAATCCTTACCTCTCTTTGCCAATATTTTATTTTAGAATTATGTTCAGCAATGTGACCATCTATCTGTTCAAGTTTCAACTTAATACTAAGTGCATCTTTTTGAAGAGCATGTTCATTTTCTTGAATTAGTTTTAGTTCTTGAAGTAGATTACGATGTTCTTTTTGAATCTCTGGTAAGGACCCCTGAAAATCAAGAAGAACTCCTACAAATATGATCTTCCAAATAGAACAGGTAGTTTCACTTTGCAAAGATAAAGAAAGGAGTTAGCAATCTCTCCCCCATGTTCCTTACATTTTAAGCTAATTATGAATATTTTTCTGATTTAGAGAAAACTTACAAGAGTAGTCAAATATATTCTTCACACAGATTTGCCAGTTTAAAACATTCTGTCACAGTGGATATACAAAAATTTAATAGTGATTATTTCTGGATGGTAGGATCACAAATGATTTATTTATATTTCCCAATACATAAAAATATTTTGATTGTACAAACAACGTTACAAAACTTTTAAACCAATTGAGTGCTTACTACATATGTGCAAGGCACTGATAAGATTTTATATCCAACTCTTCAAATTGCTTCAAATACTTTCCCTTCCCCTCTCCAATACACAAGTTTTACCTCTGCAGCATTTGTATTCTTCACAACCTCTGCTGCTTTGTCCTCAAGACTTTTTAGCTCTCCTGTTAAGTCACCTACTTCTTTCTCGGTATCTTTTATTTCTGTCTCTGTACGGAAGACAGAGTCTTGTGCTTTTTTAAGATTTCTAAACAAGTAAAATGACATATTAAAATGTAGTAACGTGATTTGTTATTCTGCTTCTGTAAATTTACCAAATCATTTTTCATGACATTTATTTTTACCCTTTATCGTATTTTTATTTGTGATTTACCAAAACCATCTTTGAATCAGTTAAGCGCTTGCGCGCACACACACACACTTGTGGGATGTTATATATTTTATTAAACTGCAGTATTAATTAAACTTCCTATCTTCTATAAGCTTCTGATAGCATCTAACCTTAGACTCTGAATCAAAACTGTCTATTGGATTATTTATTCTTTTGGCATTTTGTCAGACTGGAGTTTCCTAAATCTGTACACTCATGAAAACTCTACCTTTAAAGAAATAATTCCCAGCTCAAGCCAGGGCAACAAGTACTTCCAAAAAACAGGGTGGATGCGGGGGCACTATTTTCTCCTTTAATTAAGTTACTTCTACTTGATTAATAAATATACTTAGGCATACTTTTGCTACTGACATAAACAAATAACTTACTAGCTTATTTTTGAGCAAAAGGCATAGAAATAACTGATAATATGCAATCAATTTGTTGAAACAGCGATTTCATTTATCTTAAAATTTTAACACCCTAAATATATTTAGCTTTATTTTAAAAGACAAATAAGTATGCTAAAAAATTGAATTTTAAAACAAGATCTATGAACAGGTAAACACATTTTGTAAGATGAGAAAACAGAATGTCAGAGCTAATTAAACATTTAAATCAACCAAGATAAGTCATTCTGCTAAGAGATCCTATTCTTTCACTTATTCATGTAACGTCTACATCTACTTAAGTTAATCAATACCTACTTCCCTAAGCCCGAGAAACAAAACTGATTTCTTTACCCTCACAACAATTGGGGAGGTATATAACTGCTCTTTTCCAATTCATGCCTTTTTACAAGCTTTTTTTCTTTTAAATTGATCATGTGATGTTTATTCTAGGTTCCACCTTATTAATAAGAGTCCTATTAAATAATGACGTGAGATAGGTTTACTAAGTTCAACAAGATATACCATTTACTGGCACATTAAACTTAAATCCTAACCCCTGTGGATGTGGGGAAAGGGCAGACAAGTTAAGGCATTACTCTACCTGTCTGCAGTCTTGATTGCTACTTGGGCTTTAGTAATAGCAGAAGCACACTCATCTAACTGCTTATTTATTTGATCAAGTTTGTCTTGTTGAGACTTTAGTTTATGGTTATTGATTTCCACGATGATACTGTGTAGCCTTTTAACCTCAGCTTCTACTTTACCAGCTCTCTCAGCCACACCGTCATATTCTGAAATTAAAAAATAAAGAACTTAATTCATGTTTCTATGCTAATAATGAACATCAATTGTTAGATACTTAAGTCAACATGATAACCTGATGCACTCAAAACAAGAAATTTTAGACACTCGGGGAAAAGTACCTTAAAAAAAAATCCAAGATGTAGTATATATATATATATATAATGGAATACTATTAAGTCACAAAAAGAAATAAAAGTCTATTACATGCTACCCTACAGGTAAATCTAGAAAACATAGTATACTAGGTGAAATAAGCCAGACATGAAAGGACATTTCATTTATATGAAATATCTAGAATAATTTTCATAGAGGCAGAAAGTGGATTAGAAGTCATGAGGTCAACAAGGATGGGGGTGGAATGGGAATTATTGCTTAATGGATACAATTTCTGTTTGGGGTGATGAAAAAGTTTTGGTAATGGATAGTGGTAATAGTAATACAACATTGTAAATGTAAATAAATGCCACTGAATTACATACTTAAAAATGGTTAAAATGGTGAATTGCTACTTACATTTTACCAAGATTTAAGGAAAAAAAATCCTTATGTCAAAAGAAATGGTATTAAAAAAACAAAGTTAAATCCTCTGGCCCAGCTGTGAACATACCCATTTATTTCTTAATGGCTTCATGCTCTAGGGCTCTTTACAAAGACCTTTTCCAACTTTTTCTTATAGTACTTCCTTGGTTATTGCTTTTATACTGATTTTTAGACTTAGGTTCCCTGTCCACAGTGAAAAAATCTGTGGTTATTTTATTTTCTTCTGCTATCCTAACTCAGCAGTTCTGTGCTATTCTAGATAGTGAGGTAGGTAAGAGTAATTAGTGCTCTCTAGTGTTCCACCATGTGCTGCAGATTGGCTAAGCTATATCCCCCATATTCCACTGTAGCTTAGGTTCAGATATATTTAGGTCTATTCAAACTAAGAAGATTTGCATGATTTGGAAGGTGTTAAGTGAGGAGTCAGACATGTTTCTGTTGATAACATGCTTCTGTTGGCAAGCAGTCAGAAGTTTGGATCTTCTGTAGTGGTGTTAAAACTATCAATAGTTTTGTGACTATTGACAGGCAGTGGCATTAACTTTAATGATATGGATCATTAGTAGGTGCAACATGATTCTGCTGGTAGTTGTAGTGCATCTTTCCAGTTTGAGAGGTTACTTTTCAATTTTAGAAGAGGCAACTGCTTTGATGGCTGCAGAGTAGCTCTAGAAATTATTTTGAGTGCTCAACCTAGAGTCTCTTTAAGTCTTCCTACTGAATCAGTAAACAATTTAATACACTTACACACACACCACAAATCATTTCTATTTACCCTAGCTATAGTGGACTCTGTTCTCCATACTTGAATCTTATTACAAAATACAGGAAGGATGGAGAGGTGGCAAAAAGGTGGGGAGCTCAATCTATTAAGAATACCAATGTCTAGTAAAAAAAAAAGCTGAGCTAACCAGTGGAAGGGATTCCCATAAAGTTCTATAGAAGGTATGTGGGTATTTGGTATAGGGGTTGGGAGGTTACGATTTGCTGAGAAAAGGAATGGATAGAGATAACTACTGCTTCCCCTCCATTGCTTTTTTTTTTCCTCCCGGGACTCCTGTTAGGTAGATGTCAACACTTTGACTTTTTTTAACTCCCCATTTCTTTATTATTTTTTTGTGCTATATTTTTCTTTATTCTTTAACCTGATATTTTTAACCCAACTACTGAGCATAATTCCAATGATTCAATTTTACATTTCCAAGATCAGCATTTGATTCTTTTTCAAAATTGTCCATTTTGAGGGGATCCCTTATTTTTCAAAGGATATTAAATATATAGATTTTGAAGTCCCTTATTGCTAACATTTGTAACTTCCCCCAGGTCTAAGTCACTGCATTTGTTAAGAGAATTGTCTTGCTCACAGTGGTGAAGTTACAAGTTCCTTGTGGTTGAGATTCCATTCAGGTGTCTGGAACCTGCATGCGCATTCCACCTGTAGGGTAAAACACTAGCTGCTGTGGGGGTTAGCACTACTTACAGTGACTGGGGGATGGGTCAGAAATAGAGCTGGAAGGAGTCCCAACCCCAAATTTCCTCCCCAAAAGGGATTCTTTAAAGCATTTTCAAGTACCACGATGTGTTTCTTTTTAAATACCTTTAGTAGCATGTGTATTAGAAGGATGGGGGAAAACTAGGGTATAGGATAACCTGTCATTTTGAAATCACTATTCTATATTTAACCATTTATCTTCAAAATAAGCTTTTTGTAAAGACTTAGATATAAAGGATTTACTATATTCACTGTTTATAAAAAATATAGGTATGTTCAAAGGAAGAGTTAAGGAACCATATGGTTAATAAAGCATTTCTATAATTTGTTAACTGATGTTTATATACCTTGCTATGCCAATTTACGACTCTGAAAGACAGTTATTAAAATACAACAACAAAAACCTTATTATGGCTGTCTAAGACCTCATTAGCTCTTGAATGAATTATTGCAAAAGCAGCCCAATTTTCATACTTCCACCTCTCTGTCCTCCCATTCTATTCTCTGCATAGCAGCCAGAGAGACACCTTAACAGACTACTGATAATACCAAGCATTTACATGAAGAGACATATGCATAGGGCTTCTAACACAAAGTCAAGGTTTCCTTTTACGTAAGATTCCTGCACTCTCTCTGTGAAACAGTGTTGCTATAAGTGGCACAGATATACTTTTTGGCCTTTCAGCTGATCATTAGGTACCATCAAAGCAATTACAACAAATATTGTGGGTGAGTGGGAAAGACGAATATAGGGAAAGGGGGGTGTGGGGGAAGTCAATGTGTGTACAAGAAAATATAGATCCAAACTAAATGAAAGGGGGAAAAATTAAGTCAGATTATGCCACTAGTTATTACATCACTCTCCAGGAGCATTCTATTTCACTCGAGTTGTTATCATGGACCATAAGGCCCCCACGTTCTATAACCCTCTGTCCTTTACTGTAGCTACTCTGGCCTCCTTATAATCTTTGAACACTCCTGGCATGCTCCTGCCTCAAGGCTTTTGCATCTTGCCACATTTTTCTTGGAATGACCTTCTCCCAAATATCCACATGGTTAGCATTCCCATAGCTTTTACCATCTCAGCTCAAACATCTCTGTATCAGAGGCCTGCCTGACCACGTCTCCATCTTTATCCAGATTTTTCCTATTACTTAGCACCACCTGACACAATATGCAGTGTATCTGTCTATCTTCCCACTCTTGAGTGTGAGCTCTGTGAAAAAGAAGGGCTTTCTTTTGTTCAGTACTCTAACAACAGAAACTAAAACGAAGCCTTGTCAATAGCAGACAGTAGTTGAGAGAATGCCTGAATATTAAAAATGAGATTAGTCCCTTGTAAGATTGTATTAAGTTTTTGTGAGGGAACTCAACATTTCAGATTCTCAAAGGAACTCAACCTCCAATAAGCTGAAAATGGCTACAGATTATCTGGTGTGCATAGTGGACACATACCTAGCAACTTTTTACCTCTTTTTCTCTTGGAAGAGGACACCCTCATTTTTGGAGCATTTGGACAATTGCTTCAACTCCATTCCAATTAGTTCTTTTGGGATGGACAATTAGTGTTTGCCTTCCTCAGACCATGAACCAAAATGAAACAGGGGTCCTTCTTGAGGATATAATGAAGGCTCACTGTGCTTGCTGGGACCATTAGCTAAGATGCTATATACCTGGAAGAAGTTGGTGGCCATGACCCACTCACTCTCTTCCCTCCTCCTGCAGTAAGATGCTCACCTATGTCTGACTGAAGCCAATGTGGAAAGAGCAGCTGAGATGCTCAAATGTATGATCAGGGGACTTCAATTAAGGTTATAAAAGATATTTCCACCTATGAGCCTATGCTTAAAGCTTCTATTTTGGTAGAACGCTTATATATATATATATATATATACACACAAAAAAAAAATTCTGGAAGGAAAAATCAGTATTTTCCAAATTCTCAAGGAAGTATGCATACATTTATTTCCTGTGTGCTCCTGTTTAAGTGATTTAGTTTTTCCTAATTCTCAGTTTTCATAATCTATAAAATAATACTATTTTGAAGCATTCTTATGAAGATTAGGGCCAATATATGTAAAGTATGAAATTAAGAGCATGGGCTCTGGAATCAAGACAGCCTTGGTCCAGAATTCTTATACTACCACACGTTGTGTGACCTTAGACAAATTATATAAACTATTCTGTGCACCAGTCTCCTTAAATGTCAAATGATACTAGTACTTACTTTATAGCTTTGGTATGAAAATAATAAAAACTGTAAAAGAGTGTAGTGACTTGCACATTGTATATTTAGCTGCTATTACTATTCTATAAGCAGCTATTTTAAACATTTCAAACTTTAAAAACTTGTTTTCAACAATCTTGGAAAAAATCTACCTTTCAAAAGACATACCGGTTTTGAAAGTGCTAACATTTTCTTCCAGTAATTTCTGCTTTTTTTGGTCAGGGGCTGTAGCAAGTACATTAGCTTCAAGTTCCTTAACTTGCACATTCAAATATTCTTCTTGCTCTGATAAGCGCTACAGAAATATTTTAAACATTTAAGGTCAATATTTAAATTGAGGAACAGTAACTATTTTAAAATACTTAAGGTTAAAAGGAAAACAGTATTTAAAAACCATTAAGAAAAAGGCAAATACTCTAAAAGGAAAAAAGGGCAGAAAACATGGACAATTAAATTGTAAAAAATGACAACAGCAATAAACACTAGAAATGATGTGTAAGATCATTACAAAGACAAGTTAAAATAAAATGCCTTTTTTAGTTTATCATTATAACATACTTAAGACAACATACTCAAGAACTACATTTACACACACTGTGAAACAAATTTTAGAAATCTATCCTTAAGCAATAGTTGGATGAGTGTTTAAAGGTATACCCCACAAGGATATTTTAACATGGCAATTTACATAATAACAAAAACATTTATCAAACTGTGGTATAAACAAAATTCAGAGATTGAAAACAATAAATTTACACTGGCTTGAGAAAAATAACCATAATTTATTAAATGAAGAAAAGCATACTATGATTTCATTAAAAAGCTATATGTGCTTTTAACCTACATATCTGTCATCCACAAATACAAATTAGATTTTTCCATAAAAACACTGAAAAAAATTCGAAGGTAATTATCTTCTGAGTATTTTCCGAAAACTTTTTCTTTGTTTTTAAACAATAGGCATTTTCACGATCAAGGTAAAAACGCAACTTTGAAAGGAAATGAAAACGAAGGGTCATATAGATGCTAAGGGACAACATCTCTATGGAGTACAAATGGAAAACAGGAATAGCTGTGGCTGGATCCTGTGACAGGGCATTATCCACTAGTACTTCAGGAAATAATATAATCATCAAGAGACAGATTTTCTACCTGGAAGCTACTCCTCCACTCTCATATATTTTTAAATTTAAACTAATAGCAAAAATATTTTGCCAAAGTTGCTGTTCAATTCCAATACGTTCATCTATAGAAAAAGAATACCTGGATGCTTGCGGTAAACTTTTCTAGCATATTTCTCATTTCTCGTACACTATTCCGTAACTTAACTACTACTTCTTCAAGTTGTACTTTCTGCTCCTGGATTTGTGCTGCTTTTTGAGAGTCTCTTTGCAACTGTGATTCCATTTTATTTACCTATAAAGAAAAGTACCAGTGAATTAAGTTTTCTCCAAGAGTCATTTTAGAATAGCAATCAACTTAGTAACAGAAAATCCAAATTTCCAATGTTAATAGAGTAAAAACAAACAATCCATTCCCAATCTACAATTCCTCAATTTTAGGAGATTGTCAACTAATTTCTGCATTACAGCATTGGATTGGAAGACAATGTTAAGTGTTTAAGTCACTTATTATTTCAAGTAAGATATATAATATAAACACTGAAGTTGAAAGGGCATAAGTTATTTGAACATATAGAAAAAATTAAGGCACAACTCTAAACTTTGGAAGAAGTTAGGTTACCAGGAAACCCAAGCATGTTTTTTAAAGGAAGAAAAAAGTATATAACTACAGTGTTTGGAGGGCAATAATGGAATGTAGCAGTTTTCCCAGCACATTCTGACATTCTCATATACCTTGTGGTAGGGAAAAAAAACTTCTGAAATAAAATTTGGAAAAATGCACCAGAATTCATTACTATACTCATACCTTAAGGAATTATATAAAAATAGAAAAAAAAAGCATCAAGGAATAGCAGTCATTACATGAAAAAGCAATAAACAAATGTCAAATAGTAAGTGAATGGTTAAGCAAATTATGAAATGCCCGTATAATTCAAATTTAATAAATAAAGGTATGCTGAGCATACACTTTCTAATAACATGTTGCTTTTAATATTTTGAAGGTTTTTATGTAAAAATCCACAGCTTATCAGTCATTTATACAAAATTCAATCTCTTTAATTTAAGAATCTGAGTACAGTATATTTAAAGTGGGTGAATTTTGTGGTATACAAGTTATACCTCAATAAAGATATTAAAAAAAAAAAAAAAGTCTGTCTACAACTTTATTTATACTGACCTCTTCTTCAGAGATTTCAACCACGACCGATGAACCCATTCTTCCTTTCATTACTTTGCTTCCACCACCAGTCATTGTACCTGGAAAAGAGGAGAGAAGTCAGCCTTACAAGTCTCCCCCAAGTTTAAATAAACTCAATGACAGGAAAAACAATTACCCGACTGTTCGATGATTTGTCCCTGTAAAGTTACTACTCTCCATCTTCTATCTTTTTGATACGCTACTCTTGTGGCTTGATCCAAGTTGTTAGCTACCAAGGTATCCCGTAAAGCAAAGTAAAAAGCTTGGCGAATTTTCTCATCTTTTACTTTTACTAAATCAAATAACCGAGGAGTATTTTCAGGAGTTGTAATTTTGGTCATTTTCTTCTCCCACACAGTCATCTAAAAGTGAAAAAGTAAGTATGTATAATAAAGTAAAGAACAAACCATTCCTCCTAGGTATTGTTTACTCAAGTAATATACATGTTTAAATGTAAGAAGATAGGTATACAGCATGATGAATATCTGTATTAACAGAATATTATTTTGTTTTTAATTAAAAAATTATTGTAAAACTATCTCTATTCATGACATGATCTTGTATATAGAAAATCCTAAGTAATCAACACAGTTTAGCAAGGTTGCACGATTCAAGATAAAGACGCAAAAATCAATTCTATTTCTGCACAGTAGCAATGAACAATCCAAAAATGAACTTAAGACAATAATTCCATTTATAATAGCATCAAAAATAAAATTCTTTGGAATAAAAAAACTTTTTACTTTGAAAGAGTTGTGGGTTTATTGAAAAGTCATGCATAAAATAAAGGGTCGACTTCTTTGGCTGCCCAGTGAAGCATTTCCTGAGGAGTTCGTCGAAGTTGCCGGTTCGTTTCCTGAGGAGTTCATCGAACACGTTTTACGAAGATCCCAGTTCATTTCCTGAGGAGTCCGTCGAAGTTGCTGGTTCGTTCCCTGAGGAGTTCATCAGACTTCTTCCTTGGAGTTGACAGTTTGCTGACTGCCCTACAGAATTTGGACTCGTGCATACCCACAGTTCGTCTTAAGAAGCTACCTCCTGGAGGCGGGGCAAGATGGCAGACTGCTGAGCTGTATGTTTTAGTTACTCCTCCAGGAAAGGAGGTAGAAAGCCAGGAACTGCGTGGACTGGACACCACAGAGCAATCTGATTTTGGGCATACTTCATACAACACTCATGAAAACGTGGAACTGCTGAGATCAGCGAAATCTATAGACGGAGACCAGACACCAGAGAATCTGATAGCAGCCAGCCCAGCAGAGAGGAGACAGGCATAGAAAAAAAAACAACACGAAAAACTCCAAAACAAAAGCGGAGGATTTTTGGAGTTCTGGTGAGCGTTGAAGGGGGAAGGGCAGAGCTCAGGCCCGAGCTCGGGCCCTGAGGCGCATACGCAAATCCTGAAGAAAAGCTGATCTCTCTGCCCTGTGGACCTTTCCTTAATGGCCCTGGTTGCTTTGTCTCTTAGCATTTCAATAACCCATTAGATCTCTGAGGAGGGCCCTTTTTTTTTATCCTTTTTTCTTTTTCTAAAACAATTACTCTAAGAAGCCCAATACAGAAAGCTTCAAAGACCTGCAATATGGGCAGGTCAAGTCAAGAGCAGAACTAGGAGAGCTCTGAGACAAAACGCAATAATCCAGTGGCTGAGAAAATTCACTAAACACCACAACTTCCCAAGAAAAGGGGGGAGTCCGCTCACAGCCATCATCCTGGTGGACAGGAAACACTCCTGCCCATCGCCAGCCCCATAGCCCAGAACTGCCCCAGACAACCCAGTGTGACGGAAGTGCTTCAGATAACAGGCACACACCACAAAACTGGGCGTGGACATTAGCCTTCCCTGCAACCTCAGCTGATTGCCCCAGAGTTGGGAAGGTAGAGCAGTGTGAATTAACAAAGCCCCATTCAGCCATCATTTCAGCAGACTAGGAGCCTCCCTACACAGCCCAGCAGCCCAGAACTGCCCTGGGGGGACGGCACTCACCTGTGACATAGCACAGTCATCCCTCAACAGAGGACCAGGGGGTGCACGGCCTGGAAGGGGGGTGCACGGCCTGGAAGAGGGGCCCACTTGCAAGTCTCAGGAGCCATACGCCAATACCAAGGACTTGTGGGTCAGTGGCAGAGACAAACTGTGGCAGGACTGAACTGAATCACCAGGGAGATTTGATTGTTAGAGCCACCCCCCCCTCCCTGACTGCCCAGAAACACGCCCCATACACAGGGCAGGCAACACCAACTACACACGCAAGCTTGGTACACCAATTGGACCCCACAAGACTCACTCCCCCACTCACCAAAAAGGCTAAGCAGGGGAGAACTGGCTTGTGGAGAACAGGTGGCTCGTGGACGCCACCTGCTGGTTAGTTAGAGAAAGTGTACTCCACGAAGCTGTAGATCTGATAAATTAGAGATAAGGACTTCAATTGGTCTACAAATCCTAAAAGAACCCTACCAAGTTCAGCAAATGCCACGAGGCCAAAAACAACAGAAAATTATAAAGCATATGAAAAAACCAGACGATATGGATAACCCAAGCCCAAGCACCCAAATCAAAAGATCAGAAGAGACACAGCACCTAGAGCAGCTACTCAAAGAACTAAAGATGAACAATGAGACCACAGTACGGGAGACAAAGGAAATCAAGAAGACCCTAGAAGAGCATAAAGAAGACATTGCAAGACTAAATAAAAAAATGGATGATCTTATGGAAATTAAAGAAACTGTTGACCAAATTAAAAAGATTCTGGACACTCATAGTACAAGACTAGAGGAAGTTGAACAACGAATCAGTGACCTGGAAGATGACAGAATGGAAAATGAAAGCATAAAAGAAAGAATGGGGAAAAAAATTGAAAAAAATCGAAATGGACCTCAGGGATATGATAGATAATATGAAACGTCCAAATATAAGACTCATTGGTGTCCCAGAAGGGGAAGAAAAGGGTAAAGGTCTAGGAAGAGTATTCAAAGAAATTGTTGGGGAAAACTTCCCAAATCTTCTAAACAACATAAATACACAAATCATAAATGCTCAGCGAACCCCAAATAGAATAAATCCAAATAAACCCACTCCAAGACATATACTGATCACACTGTCAAACACAGAAGAGAAGGAGCAAGTTCTGAAAGCAGCAAGAGAAAAGCAATTCACCACATACAAAGGAAACAGCATAAGACTAAGTAGTGACTACTCAGCAGCCACCATGGAGGCAACAAGGCAGTGGCACGATATATTTAAAATTCTGAGTGAGAAAAATTTCCAGCCAAGAATACTTTATCCAGCAAAGCTCTCCTTCAAATTTGAGGGACAGCTTAAATTTTTCACAGACAAACAAATGCTGAGAGAATATGCTAACAAGAGACCTGCCCTACTGGAGATACTAAAGGGAGCCCTACAGACAGAGAAACAAAGAAAGGACAGAGAGACTTGGAGAAAGGTTCAGTACTAAAGAAATTCGGTATGGGTACAATAAAGGATATTAATAGACAGAGGGGAAAAATATGACAAACATAAACCAAAGGATAAGATGGCTGATTCAAGAAATGCCTTCACGGTTATAACGTTGAATGTAAATGGATTAAACTCCCCAATTAAAAGATATAGATTCGCAGAATGGATCAAAAAAAATGAACCATCAATATGTTGCATACAAGAGACTCATCTTAGACACAGGGACACAAAGAAACTGAAAGTGAAAGGATGGAAAAAAATATTTCATGCAAGCTACAGCCAAAAGAAAGCAGGTGTAGCAATATTAATCTCAGATAAAACAGACTTCAAATGCAGGGATGTTTTGAGAGACAAAGAAGGCCACTACGTACTAATAAAAGGGGCAATTCAGCAAGAAGAAATAACAATCGTAAATGTCTATGCACCCAATCAAGGTGCCACAAAATACATGAGAGAAACACTGGCAAAACTAAAGGAAGCAATTGATGTTTCCACAATAATTGTTGGAGACTTCAACACATCACTCTCTCCTATAGATAGATCAACCAGACAGAAGACCAATAAGGAAATTGAAAACCTAAACAATCTGATAAATGAATTAGATTTAACAGACATATACAGGACATTACATCCCAAATCACCAGGATACACATACTTTTTTAGTGCTCATGGAACTTTCTCCAGAATAGATCATATGCTGGGACATAAAGCAAGCCTCAATAAATTTAAAAAGATTGAAATTATTCAAAGCACATTCTCTGACCACAATGGAATACAATTAGAAGTCAATAACCATCAGAGACTTAGAAAATTCACAAATACCTGCAGGTTAAACAACACACTCCTAAACAATCAGTGGGTTAAAGAAGAAATAGCAAGAGAAATTGCTAAATATATAGAGACGAATGAAACTGAGAACACAACATACCAAAACCTATGGGATGCAGCAAAAGCAGTGCTAAGGGGGAAATTTATAGCACTAAACGCATATATTAAAAAGGAAGAAAGAGCCAAAATCAAAGAACTAATGGATCAACTGAAGAAGCTAGAAAATGAACAGCAAACCAATCCTAAACCAAGTAGAAGAAAACAAACAACAAGGATTAAAGCAGAAATAAATGACATAGAGAACAAAAAAACAATAGAGAGGATAAATATCACCAAAAGTTGGTTCTTTGAGAAGATCAACAAGATTGACAAGCCCTTAGCTAGACTGACAAAATCAAAAAGAGAGAAGACCCATATAAACAAAATAATGAATGAAAAAGGTGACATAACTGCAGATCCTGAAGAAATTAAAAAAATTATAAGAGGATACTATGAACAACTGTATGGCAACAAACTGGATAATGTAGAGGAAATGGACAATTTCCTGGAAACATATGAACAACCTAGACTGACCAGAGAAGACATAGAAGACCTCAATCAACCCATCACAAGCAAAGAGATCCAATCAGTCATCAAAAATCTTCCCACAAATAAATGCCCAGGGCCAGATGGCTTCACAGGGGAATTCTATGAAACTTTCCAGAAAGAACTGACACCAATCTTACTCAAACTCTTTCAAAACATTGAAGAAAATGGAACATTACCTAACTCATTTTATGAAGCTAACATCAATCTAATACCAAAACCAGGCAAAGATGCTACAAAAAAGGAAAACTACCGGCCAATCTCCCTAATGAATATAGATGCAAAAATCCTCAACAAAATACTTGCAAATCGAATCCAAAGACACATTAAAAAAATCATACACCATGAACAAGTGGGGTTCATTTCAGGCATGCAAGGATGGTTCAACATAAGAAAAACAATCAATGTATTACAACACATTAGAAACTCGAAAGGGAAAAATCAATTGATCATCTCAATAGATGCTGAAAAAGCATTTGACAAAATCCAACATCCGTTTTTGATAGAAACACTTCAAAAGGTAGGAATTGAAGGAAACTTCCTCAACATGATAAAGAGCATATATGAAAAATCCACAGCCAGCATAGTACTCAATGGTGAGAGACTGAAAGCCTTCCCTCTAAGATCAGGAACAAGACAAGGATGCCCGCTGTCACCACTGTTATTCAACATTGTGCTGGAAGTGCTAGCCAGGGCAATCCGGCAAGACAAAGAAATAAAAGGCATCCAAATTGAAAAAGAAGAAGTAAAACTGTCATTGTTTGCAGATGATATGACCTTATATCTAGAAAACCCTGAGAAATTGACGATACAGCTACTAGAGCTAATAAACAAATTTAGCAAAGTAGCGGGATACAAGGTTAATGCACATAAGTCAGTAATGTTTCTATATGCTAGAAATGAACAAACTGAAGAGACACTCAAGAAAAAGATACCATTTTCAATAGCAACTAAAACAATCAAGTACCTTGGAAGAAACTTAACCAAATATGTAAAAGACCTATACAAAGAAAACTACGTAACTCTACTAAAAGAAATAGAAGGGGACCTTAAAAGATGGAAAAATATTCCATGTTCATGGATAGGAAGATTAAATGTCATTAAGATGTCAATTCTACCCAAACTCATCTACAGATTCAATGCAATCCCAATCAAAATTCCAACAACACTACTTTGCAGACTTGGAAAAGCTAGTTATCAAATTTATTTGGAAAGGGAAGATGCCTCGAATTGCTAAAGACACTCTAAAAAAGAAAAACGAAGTGGGAGGACTTACACTCCCTGACTTTGAAGCTTATTAAAGCCACAGTTGCCAAAACAGCATGGTACTGGCACAAAGATAGACATATAGATCAATGGAATCGAATTGAGAATTCAGAGATAGACCCTCAGATCTATGGCCGACTGATCTTTGATAAGGCCCCCAAAGTCACTGAACTGAGTCATAATGGTCTTTTCAACAAATGGGGCTGGGAGAGTTGGATATTCCATATCCAAAAGAATGAAAGAGGACCCCTACCTCACCCCCTACACAAAAATTAACTCAAAATGGACCAAAGATCTCAATATAAAAGAAAGTACCATAAAACTCCTAGAAGATAATGTAGGAAACATCTTCAAGACCTTGTATTAGGTGGCCACTTCCTAGACTTTACACCCAAAGCACAAGCAACAAAAGAAAAAATAGATAAATGGGAACTCCTCAAGCTTAGAAGTTTCTGCACCTCAAAGGAATTTCTCAAAAAAAGGTAAAGAGGCAGCCAACTCAATGGGAAAAAATTTTTGGAAACCATGTATCTGACAAAAGACTGATATCTTGCATATATAAAGAAATCCTACAACTCAATGACAATAGTACAGACAGCCCAATTATAAAATGGGCAAAAGATATGAAAAGACAGTTCTCTGAAGAGGAAATACAAATGGCCAAGAAACACATGAAAAATGTTCAGCTTCACTAGCTATTAGAGAGATGCAAATTAAGACCACAATGAGATACCATCTAACACCGGTTAGAATGGCTGCCATTAAACAAACAGGAAACTACAAATGCTGGAGGGGATGTGGAGAAATTGGAACTCTTAAAAGAAAAGAAAAAAAAAAATAAATAAATAAAATAAAGGGTCTCCCATATATCATCACATTATTAACACTACATTGGTGTAGCACATTTTTTACAACTGACGAAAGCACATTTTTTAATTGTACTACTAACTACAGTCCATGGTTTAACTTAGGTTCACTGTGTTGTACAGTTCCAGGGATTTTTAAAAATAATTTTTATCGTAGTAACATATATACCACCTAAAATTTTCTCTTTTAACTACACTCCAATACATAATTTAGTACTGTTAATGACTTTCACAATGTTGTGCTATCATCACTACCATCTATTACCAGAACTTTTCTTGCTCTGATAAGCGCTAGAGAAATATTTTAAACATTTAATGTCAATATTTAAATTGAGGAACAATAACTATTTTTAAATACTTAAAAAAGGAAAACAGCATTTAAAAACCATTAAGAAAAAGGCAAATACTCTAAAAAGAAAAAATGGAAATAGAAAAGCTGTACCGATAGTTACAAAATAATGTTGCAAGAAACTGAAGAATGAAATAAATGGAAGACATCCCATGCTATAGATTGGAAGGCTTAATAGTGTTAAGACAGTAGTATTCCCCAAATTGATCTACAGATTCAAGGAAATCTATATAAAAACTCCAGTCATCTTTTTTGTTAAAACTGGTAAACTGTCCTTAAAACTCATATGGAATCTCAAGAGACCCAGGGTAGCCTAAACAATCCTTAAAGAGAAGAACAAAATTAGAGTACTCACACTTCCCAATTTCAAAAATTTACTACAAAGCTCCAGTATTCAGGACAGTATGATACTGGCACAAAGAAAGACATAGCTCAAGGAAATAGAATTGGGAATCCAGAAATAAACCTTTCCATTTACAGTCAACTAAGTTGACAAAGGTACCAAGACAAATGGTGCTGGTACAACTGGATATCCACAAGCAAAATAAAACCGCCGAACACCTGCCCTACATATATCACACATAAAAATTAACTCAAAAGGGATAAAAGCTAAATGTAAATGCTTAAAACTATAAAACTCTTACAAGAGAACACAGGAGTATGATCTTGGATGAAGCAACAGTTTCTTAGATATGACACTAAAACACAAGAACAAAAGAAAGATAAATTGGACTTCAAAGGCACCATCAAGAAAATGAAGACAACCCACAGAATGGGAGAATATATTTGCAAATCATCTATCTGAAAAGAGACTTGTAACCAGAATATATAAAGATCCTTACAACTCAGTAGTAAAAAGACAACACAACTAGAAAATGGGCAAAGGATTTGGACAGTTCACTAAAGAAGACATACAAACTGTCAATGAGCACATGAAAAGATACACCATTAGTCATTAGGGAATTATAAATCAAAACCAGAATGAGACTGCTTTACATCCACTAAAATGGCCATAATCAAAATATTAGTAAGGATGTGGAGAAACTTGAACCTTCACACATTGCTGGTGGTAAAGTGGCAGAGCCACCATGGAAAACAATCTGTCAGTTCCTTAAAAAGTTAAACAAGGACTTACCATATGATCCAGACATTCCACTCCAAGGTGTGTGTATGTATACATATACACTCAAGAGAACTGAAAACATGCTCACACAAAAAACTTATGGTTTATAGCAGCATTATTGCCAAAGAAGCCAAAAAGGGGAAACTCAAATGTCCATCAACTGATGAATGGATAAAGAAAATGCAGTATATCCATACACAGAATATCCAGCCATAAAAAGAATGAAGTACTGATGTATGTTACAACATAGATGAAAGTTGCAGACATGGTGAATCCAAGAAATCTTATGTACAAGACCACATGCTGTATAATTCCATTTATACAAAAGGTGTCGATTAGGCACATCTATGGAAAGAAAGTGGACTAGCGTTTGCAGTGGGCTGTGGATGGGGGATCAGAGAGTAAATGCTGGTGGGTATAGTATTTCTTTTCTGGGCTGAAGAACATATTCTCAGATTAGACAGTGATAATGGTTGCACAACCTTGTTATCCTAAAAATCACTAAGCTGTTCAATTTAAATCAGTGAATCACATGGTATGTGAATTAAATCTCAATAACATTCTTATTTAAAAACTTATTGACGATGAAAATCAGAAATGCAAAATGAGTCACCCTGACACTGGAATGGATATTCCTTTAGGGGAGGCACTGCATAATTTTTGTCACAAAAAACCTCTCAGGTGTTCACTGAATAACTGTGAAGAAACAGCTAGTATATAAATAGAAACATTTGCTAATTAAAAATTAAATTACAGGTAGCTTATTATGAATACCCACCTTATCTAAACCTATGAAAGTTGCAACTCCAATATTTTGTCTTTTAAGGAAGTTTACACATTCTTGGGCTGTGTCAATAGAATCAACAACAATGTAGTCTAATGCATGACAACAGGATGAAATAGCAACATCGTATTTTTCATCAATGGCTCCTAGGTCCCCCTAATAATTGGGAGGAGGGGGAAAAAATCAAGATGTAAATGCCAAGGAATTAGGCTAAAAGCACAGGATCATTCCAGTACTAGTTATATAGATTTTCCAAGTTATTTTTAATTGTAAAACTATACATACACATGGTTTTAAAAGGTAAAAAAAGAGCACACATGAAAAATTCAAATTATCTCTTACCCTAAGCCTTCCTCTTCTGCAGAGACAATCATTATTAGTTTTTTTAATCTACCTTTCAAAAAAGTTTATAGATATGAAAACAGTTCAAATTTTAATGAGCATAAAATGAAAGAACTCTTTATTTCATGAAAATGAAAACAGAGAATGTGAAGATTTGAAACCTAAAAGGACTATAAGTAAAAACCTAGAAAACAATAAAACTCTGACTTATTGACAGCCATCTAAGATTATGTAGGTCTTCAGGAAACATATTTACCCACGATCAATCTATTAATAAAATAGCTATCTAGCAGCATTCTACTATTGATTGGCTTTATTCTTCTTTAGAGCAAATGAACACAATCCAGTTGTATATCTTCAAGAAAATAAGATAGAAATCACTTGATTTGTAGACATGGAAGCAACTGTGCTGTATATTCTTCATTTGTCATTCTGGATCCACTTTCTCCTCTGCTCGTTCTTCAGAAGCTGCTTCTTATGGACTACATCAACTACACTGAGGGCAGGAGCCACAGCTCCCATCCTTCTTCAGGCTCCAGAATGGTAATGATCCCCACTACTGCTAGCCTTGAGTTTCCACATTATCCCTAGTTGATTTTCCTAAATCCTGGCTACACCTTTAGAATAATGGTACAAAACCCAGAATGTTATCAAATTCTTAATTTTTTTTTAAAGGATAAAGGGGTTTTGTTAAATACATTTATTTATTCCTGCTAGTTTTTTCCCCACTGGCATGTAATAAAATGAATGTAATCTATAAACCTAAGGAAAAAACTTAATTTTTAGCTGTGAATCTATGCCATGAAGAATTTCATCAAGTTTGAGTATTTATAAGAACAAAACGTTTTAAAATGAATGTTCCTAAAACCAAAAACGAGTATTATTTATGTACACTGACACTCAATTTAGTTATGTAAGTCAAGGTGAAGAAAATAATTTACTGTATCTCTTGAGAAATAATGTAAAGTTGTTCCCAAACAAATCTACTTTACCAATCTTCCATATATTCCTGGAATCCTGCCAGACTTTTTTTCTTGAATTATTGCATCAAGGACCTTCCCTCTACTTTGATTCATCGCTAAAGAACTCTTTGCTTCTTCAACTTTTTGGAAAAGATCACGAACCAAACTTTTGAAGTTTATTTCTTCTTGTGTAAGTTTTTGAAGTTCTTTTTCTTTCTGAAAGTGAAAAGTAAATTAATCCCAGAAGCATTAGATCCTAAATATGTGCAAGCATAGCACAGAATTATGTGTAATGCCTCAGTAATAGTAAAGAAAGAAAAGAACAACAATAAACCCTTGAACCAGAACTCAGCTGCCACATTACAAATGCTGGTTTGGTTCTGGAAGATGTGGATCATCTTCTGTTTTAAAAAGGGCACAAGTTATTTGGGTCAGTAACAAGGAACATAAATTGCAAGACAGTTCTAGGAGCCATTCATACACAGAAACAAGTGCTAGGGCTATGGAAATCCCAATTTGGCCCCACAAAGTTATGCAGAAGTGTGTCCTAATTCCTAAATTCTTCCCTAATAAAAAATAAACCTAGATATGAAACCTAGATATGGGCAGGACTATGGTTATGCTGTGCTTTATTTTCTAGTTAAACAAATGAAAAACAAAACAGAGCTCTGACAATATATTAGAAGGGATATGAAGGGAGCAAGGTGACTGAAGAGTCCTATTGCTATACAAAAATGTCTTGCTGTGAACATGGAGGGAACCACACCCCCTAAACTCTCATTTTCCAACTTAAAAGCAGCTATTTTTTTTCCAACCATTTTTGTCTCTTGGCTTTAAATTATCACCTCTACTACCTATCAAATTGGTATAAAATTCTAAGTTAATACAATTCATTAAAAAATAACTGACTAACCAAGGAAGATGAAAATATTCACATGCTACAACTTAAGTTTACATTTAAATTCTGTATAGTCATAAAATTTCCTTATGATCAAAAAGTGTACATCAACTGAAACAGAAAACTTATTTTCAGCATAATTTTTCTCCAAACAGCACTTTTTTTTGCCTGATGAGGATTTGGAGATTATTTTAAAGCATATGAAATTTGTTAGACATCTAATTCACTTAAGAAAAGGAAGGGTACTGATGGGCTAAGCTAGATATCTTTTGGAAAGATTATACTGAATGAAAAAAAAACAAACAAAAAACCCCACAAAAACCATGTATCAGATGCAGGTGTTTGGGATTAAAAAATGTATTATGTATGTGTATGTATATATATAACCAGGGTTGAGAAACATATTCAGATGAAATAAGGAATAAAGGTATTTACCTCTTTTAAGTTTTGTTCAGCTTGCGGGAGTTTTTCCTCTATATCTTTGATGGCAGTTTTCCTTTCTTTAAGAGTCTCAGAAGCTGCAATCAGAGCTTCCTTGGCCTTACTTAACTGAGACACTGCAGTATTGTGACAACTGAGATAGATATCAAGTTCTGATTGGGCTACATCCATTTTTGAACGTGCTTCATTTACTGATTTGCTAAAACCCATGAGTTCTTTCTCTCGACTCTGTTAAAATATAGCAGATGACATTAAATCTGAAATTATGTATTTTTAAACCTAAATGAAAACCATACACTTTGATTCAATTTAAGAGAGTCTACAAACATAATATATTGAAAAAAAATAATTCTTACGAGTAGAATGCGCTAGTAATTTTTTACCTAGTTGTCAATGTTTACTGTACATAATCTCACAGATTTAAGTATTGTAAAGGCATTTAGCTTTAAAGTTAAAAGAACTATGATAAAACTAAATACAGAATAATTCTACAACACTTGGTAGTTTGAAGTCTTTTCACAGTTGATTCCACAAGAGCTTCATGAAATAGATACTGGTGTGCTCATTTTAGTGATTAAAACAAAGAAGAAAGGAATGGTTGAAAGAGAATAAAAACTTGGGTCTAACCTCTAGATTTCATGATCTTTCCACATCACCTTACTTGAAATGGTAATATATAATGTATAAGGAGTATTCAGCAGAAAGTTGTCTTGAAAATCTTTGGGGTTACGTCCAAGGCCATCAAATAATCAATTTCATGGAGAAAAACATGAACACACACACGTATGCACATACAGCTCATTATGTGCCAGGCATTATGTATGTATTAACTGCTTAATCAAACCTCATAAGGTAAATATTATTACTATGCCCATGTTATACTTCAGGAAAATGAGGTCAGAGGTTAAGTAACTTGCTCCAAGTCAGTCAGTTGTTAAGTAGCAGATGAAGATAACTTGGATTCGAGACCTGGCTTTGTCATTTACAACAGCTGCAAGGCACATAGGTGAACTCAATATAGATTAGATAGGTATATGTGAAAATTCATCACCCATAAAGGAAGCTATTGTATAATCCACTGCCACTCTAATCAAGGGGGTATCCTACTTAAACAGTTTTGTGGTGTGACATTAGAACATTTCTATATTCTAAAACAGAATCTACTATGTTTTGTAACCTTTTGTACAGTTAATTCAAATTGCATACTATTATATTCTAAAATGTCTATTTTAACATGCCCAGCATTGTCTAAAATTTTAGCCGTGGTAACACAAAGATAGCTAAACTTCATATTTATACTTTTGATAAGTAGATAAGCTGTTATCAATTTGATAACCTCATGTTCTTGTTTTATTAATGAAGTGCTAAAATAACAATAGCTAACATCAATGTCTAAATTGATAGATACTTTATGCAAGTACGTATCTTTTAACTTCATGTAAGTATATGTATCTTTTAATTTCACAAAGATTCACCAGGTTGGTAATATTTTCTTCCCCCTTTTGCCCACAGTTTTTATGAGGAGATAGCACATCAATAATCAAGAAAAAAGATTTAGGAGAAGACGATGAACTTGATGATGATCCCAGAGACTTAAAGAATGGCATATATAACGATTAAAGTACCTGACAATCATAGGACTAGCATATGTCACATTTTCTGCTACTGTTGTAAACTCTTATTCAATTAACTTTTTTTTTTAAATGAGAAAGGGGAAAAGTCAGTAGGGGAAAGAATACAGACTAACCATTCTAGGAATGTTACATATTAAAAGTCCAAACTTTTTCTTCTAATAGTTCAGTTTTAGTTATCACTACAGAAACAATCTTCAAGCAAAAAACTATACAGCTATCAAAATAAACACCAATTGATAAAGAACCTTACTTCTTTTTCTTTTTGAAGTCCTTGAGTTTCCTGTTTAAGGCTATCCATAACTTCCTTTAGTTTTTTTTCTTCTTTCTCCTTTTCCTTTTCCAGGACTTTTTTTTTAGCTGTTGTCTCAGTTATTATATTCTCACTCTGGGCAGGCACGCTTTTAAATTCTTCAACCTAAGATTATAAAACAAATTAACGTTATAGGAGCATGTACATTTAGGCTTCCAATACCATGACTATTTGACTCATTTAATAGCATTTCTTAGGCTCTTCTAGGTCTTTGGTGTTTTCTTTACAACTGGATTTGAAATAGGTGGCTAGTACTTTCTTGACCATTCATTACCATTTCCATATGCTCTCAGTTTAAAGGCAAAACTAATTCTATGAAATTCTGATTCCTTAGGAAAGAAAATTCTCCCCAGCATTTGTTGAGTAGCCAAGATGTATCAATTAGGTCTTTCCTCCTTCCCTCCCAATTTCAGGCTGTAATTATGATTCTTTAGTTACAGATACGCTCTGACTCAATACGTGGAATTACCTAAACTATCTATCATTCATGGCACGTTACAACCAATTACAAATTGTCTTTATACCCCAAGCCTTGTTTAAATTCTATTGTCTGTCACAGCTTTATCCTTCCTGAGTCATGATGTAAAGACTAACATTTTATTCCATTATTTTGTTAATAATCATTCACTACTACTTACCTTCTCTAACTGAAAATTAATGTTTCTGTAACAGTTATACTTTGCTTAGTCTGTCTCATTTGAAGGTTATTCCCAATTCTGATTATCTCATACCAGAGCAATTCAACATTTCCCAAAACGGTGTTCCCTCATATACCAATTCACCTAAGATTTGTTAGCTGTACTAAGCAGAAAGAATTCTGTGAACAAATGTTTAGAAAATACTTAAATGGTAAAGCAGAGCCTATGCTATAATTACTATATAATCATATGGCACAAAGGTTTTTTTGAAGCTTACATTGCTATGGGTGTGATATACATCAATATATATACCAATAGAGCCGCTAAAGTTTGAGAATTCCAAAACTATGTGATCACCAGAGTCTGGCTCCTACCAAGTTAGGTATTCTCTGCAAGCTTTATCAACCCCTCGCTTTTAAATTATAAATAAGCTTTTCCCCTTCTTCCCTTTTGAAGAGGTAACTCCTGTGCTGATCTTCTTAGATTTCTGTAGGAGACAGGTAACTTTTTAAAAAGCCTACGATACCTCATCAAAAACATCATTTAAGTCACTAGTCCAATAAAACAAAAACTGCATTGTTTATCATTAAAATAGAACTATGGATTTGAAAAATGTTTTCCCAACATGTAAATTTTAGTAATATAAGTTCTAAAACTCATAGTACAATGGATATGAGGTTTTCCTTGGGTTCAGAAATAAATTCTAAAATAATTAACATTCAAAATCCTAACTCATTCTCTTAGGGGGAAATAGCTACAATAAATAAGGAAAACCAGATCTGAAATTTTAAGGCTTTTTCCCTAACACTTACCTTTTCTTTATCTTTTTGAAGTTGTTTCTCAAGTTTTTTGGCTTTACTTGTAGCATGCTTTAATTTTTCCCTAACTTGAACATCTTCCAAATCTAGCTGTGTAAATTTTCCTTTGTTCTCCTCAATAAACTTTGTAATTTTATTCAGTTTCCTAGCGAAGCAAGAAAATAGCCATTATTTTTGATATTCAGATATACTAGAGCCATGTTATTTACCCTGCCTAGAACACATGCTTTATATTTCCAAGCTCTTATTGGGAGGACCCTAGATCTCTCCCTGTTCTGATATTAGAGGAAGCTATTAAAATTTTGTGATTATGAGTTTATTTTGCCTTTCTAAGTTGGATGGGAAATACTATATTTTTCAGGGACCACGATATCTAGGTATACAAGCATTTTTCCTCTAAGGCAAATAAAAACGATTTTAAAAAACAAAAAAGAAAATCACATAGGTAAGAAGAGATATTGGTGTCACTGAATATTGTTACAGAGTAGGAAATTAAATTAAATCTATCTAGAGTAATCCAAATTTTACCTTAATTTTATTTGTGGACTCTTTGTTCTTAAGATTACCCTGTCTTGTCAAATGCTCAGTTTCGATGTGATGTTTGTGTTACTGTGTTCTGTCACTAGGGGGTAGCAGTCTCCATTATTTTATGACTTAAGAGTCTGGCATTCAATCTGTAATGATGAATTGGATGTAGGGCAATTCAAGTGTATTTTTTTCCCCTAAAAGGAGACCATTTTATATGCTGGCAAATATGGTACACTGGCAGTGTGCTGATAGTAGGTTTATATAGAGACACACAAAGAAATACATAATAAAATTAACTGAAACCAAATACTTTTAGTATTTTCCAAAAAAATTATTACTTCTCTACATCTTTTACAGCTTTATTCTTAGCTTTCATTTCATTTGACAGTATATTGCTCTTCTCATTAATTTCTTTGGTGTCTTCATGAATTTTTTCCTTTTGAGTTTCCATTTCAGCAATTCGTTTCTGCAGATCATAACTACAGGGGAGAAAAAGAAAATGGAGATACCAAAATGCCACTTTAAAAACTGTATAACTATTTTAAGTAAAATCAGTTGTTTGAACAGCATTCTTTTTAAAAAATATGAATTTTTTTATACGCAAAGCAATTATTACATTGTTTAAAATATTCTTAACTACAGTCAATTTACAATTACCTAGGCTATTGAGGGAAAATAAAACATAGTCAAGGCTAGAATTAGGGATAAAATAGGTTCAGTGTAAACAAATAAAATTACATCTATTCTATGAATTAAAAAAAAAGTACATGAAACTATTAAGTATAGTAATACTTGTGAACCTACCTCCCAACTTAAGAGTAGATTACTAAAAAGTTAACTTCAGTGCTATTGTAAATAACCCTAATTCAATTAATTCATTACATAAACAATGTTTAGAATATTTACCCCTTCAGTCTTCTTGCTTCTCTAACATAGGAAAAGAGAAGGGCTTTGACTTAATAGTCAGAAACTAATACAAAAATTGATAAATTAAGGTACTTACATGTAATATTGACAAACATGATTCTTTTTCTTAAATATTTCATTTTCCAAGGTAAGAAATTCGATGGCTATGTTTTTCTCTCCTTCAAGGGCATCCTTTTCCTTTTCTACCATCTTAACTCTGTTTAACTACAAAAGTAAGAAATTTAATAGCACACAATTTATATGTACAATGTGAATTTGAAATATGCCAACCCAAGATAAAAACATATCAATTATATTAACAGAATTCATTTTATATGTTGCCAGTAATAAAAATATAAAATTCAACTCAAAATAATAGACATTTCTTCAGTAACAATGACCTATTACAACTTGAATATTTGACTCAATAAAATTTGTAATCCATAAACCAAGCATTTTGATTTTCAACAAGTTAACCAAAGATTCACCTTTTCTCCTCTGTGTTCATTTAATATTTCAACTCTCCGACATAAAACTTTAATAGGTTCATTTAGCCGTCCACAACCAATTATATCTTCTAAATATTCAAGCATACCCTCATCATGTTCAGTTTGGCCTTTTGGTTTCATCATAGCGATTTGTTCAACTTCACCCTTTAAAAAAAGTCATATTTCATACTCTTACATGTTGAGCTAAATAATCTTAAGTGAGAACTAGAAGTAGTCAATTGACAAATTCCAAAATAGTAATTAATAACTTGATGTATATCAAGTAGCTTAAAAAGACTGAAGTACCAATAAAAATGTTCCATCTACTGATATTCTTAAGAGTTGTAGTTTTACATAAGAGGATAAGAAATGTGTATTTGTATTCCTTTACATTAATTTTTATTATACATACCACACACACACAAATCCAAAGGCAGATTCCCCACCTAGAACGCTCTTTCAATATAAAATCAATAAATTCTTAAACTTTTCTATTAAGCAAAATTCAGCAACTTATTCATTAAAATTCAATTACTGTGACAACATTAACTGTTGATAACATCTTTAGAACTCCTGCTCTAAAAGAGAATTTTCAAAAAGACCCCTGATGGTTAAATATAGTTGGAACCCTGTCCCAAGGTGGTTAGTATTATTGAACTTTTCTTTGTAAACTTGCTGTTATGAGTTCCTCAGGAAATACCAGTTTCACAGGGATCTTAAGCACAATGTTCTAACTTTCTAAAAACAAGAGCCTTAAATAGAAACTATTTCTCACAGTAACAGAAGATATCCCACTGACTACCTTGACCAGAGAAAACTAACGGCACTGGTATATGACACTGGGAAAACTGTGCTTGCAATAACTAATATAACAACTCTAAACTGCAATTAAAATCTTACATTAACTTCAAATATGTGTACTTATGCAGTTTAATTATAACCTTCACAAAGGTAATGTGAAACAAAACAAAACAAAACACAAAAAGCACAATCCATAACCTTAAGGGCTGTCTGCCAGGCAGCCTTTTAGTATGATGGTAGAGAAAAATTTTGCCTCAACATGCTCAGGCAAAATGCTGTTACTAAACTTCACAGAAGTAGCCTGCTTACACTCTTTACTATTACAACAGAAAAAAGCACAGGCAAGTAGCAAAAATATACCCTTATTTCCAACATAATAGTTAACTGAACAAAGTCAAGAAATCTACTTGTTGAATGTCAATTTTTATATACACCATTACTTTTCTGTACTGACAATCCATCGGCACAAGATTTTCAAATATAAAGTGAAATGTTACCCAAGGAGTCTATTTTTTTATATTTTCTCCATAAACTTCATTGCATTGTGTATGAATCAATGTTTAAACAAAACAACATATAATGTAGGTATTTATATAATTTATTCTGCTTTCAAATATCACCTGTTTCCAAATGTTTGCAGCATTTACATTTTAGATAGGATCTAAGCCTGGAAGAATTTCCACAGCTTTTTGGATAATAACAGGAAAAACTCCAGCCACTAAAGAAGCCAAGAGTCAGCTTCAATTTTTAAAAATCTAAGTAGGGTTTATCAACAGCGAGCAGCACTACTGACATATTGAGCTGGATAGTCTTTGTTGTGGGGAGCTGACCTGAGCATTGTAAGAAGTTTAGCAGTATTTTTCGTATCTACCCGCTAGATCCCAGTAGCACCCCCACTAGTTGCAACAACCAAACATATCTGCAGATACTGCTCAATGTCCCAAGGGAGGGAGGTGTTTGAGTAAAAACAGCCCCAATTGAGAACCACTAAATCTAGAGAATTTTTTGGGTTATTGTTTATAAACCATAAATAACATCTGATACCTGATGTTTTAATACACTACCCAATTTGACTGAATATCTGAACAGCTATTTTAAGATGAGTGAAATACTATGCCCAGAGGACTTACATATCTGAATCAAACAGCCATAAATAGTATTTAAATATATACTTTCAAACAACATAAACTTGGGATTCAGTATAGTTTAAACTGTTAAAAATATTCCTAGAAGTATCATACATTTCCTGGCCAAATTATTTCTTCAAGAGGCAGAGTATAGGTATTAGGAGGCTATCTAGACTTGAGCAAAGCTTAGTGTTTGCTTGTTTAGATTATTTATTCCTCTCTCTCCAATTAAAATGAAGGATAGACAGCTATGATTTGCCTTCCACTTTAACAAGATTGTCCAGCTGGGGGAAACAAAAATTAAAAAAGAAAAACAAGGACATTCATTTATCGGAATGTAAGTCCCATGTAACACTCACCTACCACCGACATACTTTGACCTTTCTAGAAAGGTTTTTACAATTATTTACTCTAGATAATGCTCTACTACATGGATCATTATTCTATGTGACATTCATTTATTTACCAGTTACTGTATTATCAGATTACTACTATCTAAATCATTAAGATACTAGAACATCGAGGCCTTTACTTATCCTCTGGCTATCAGGACTGCTATGGTATTTCAATGACAACCTGGGCCTTCTCTTATGACTGTTCCTCGCTTATTCTTTGCCTGCCCCACCAGTGGCTATCATTTGCTTTCTTCCTTCTTTTTCCATTTTGTGCCACCTTATATGTAATCTATACGGAGGGTGTAAGTAGAAGGCCCCTTCTTATTTTTTAAGAAACATATCTGTCTATACCATGCAACAAGATATTTCAGAAGCAACAATGAAAATAACATCAATCTGAATTTAAAGTCACTTGTCCATACCAAGGCTCTTAATTATGATGACACAAAGATGTTTAAATTGCTATAATAGCATCTGAAGCTGGCAAAGTTTCATAGGCCCCCACACTGTTATCTCTATTTCTACAGCTCAAACCCCACCAAACAAGGTTTTAAACTTTCTTTCCCCCCACTGCTAGTTAAGACGGACTTCTATGTTTTAAGTTAAGTTCACACTATATCACAAACATTAAGCAATTGTGTAAAAATTGATTTGGTTTTTACAAGTAACACAAAAACAACAAATTTGCTTCAAGAGAACATTTACAATACCAAGGTCTTAAAACTTAACTTACTGAAGGCTATGTTGGGAGGCAAACCAGGATACTGATCCTTTATAACTGAAATGTAATACAAATTTTGGCAAGTGTCAGCCAGAAGAACCTAAAACACTGTAAAGCTGTAATAAAACCTTTCCCTTAATGACCCCTCAAGGATTCTTAAGATAAATATGAATGCTTACATCAAAATTAAATGACCCAACAAGTGGAAGATGGTAGAATGGGAAGCTCCAATTATGAGTCCCTGTACCAAAATAACGATTGGACTGGCAGAAGCTGCCTGAATCAACTTTGGAACTCCAGAGTCTAGTGGAACACTGTGCAGCATCTAAAGAAGAAAAGGAAGTAGAGGCTGCTAAATTGCGGTAAATACCGGTGAATACCCTCCTTGAAGCAGCTACCCCCCCCCCCCCACTCCCTAGCCTTGCGGCAGGTTGCAGTGGGGACTAGTGCAGCTCGCTAATTTCAAGTGTGGGATGTGGATGACTTAGTCTTCCAAAATCTGTGTGTGTGCTTTGATTGCTGATCACTGCCTTTGGCCAGTTGCTTTGGATCACTGGAGGCTAGGTTTGAGGGTGGCTATCCTTTCAAACCCTCAGGCAAAAGTGGTGGCGAAATCTTAAAGACTCTTCCTCAAAACTACAAAAAACAGTTAAAAGGCTGCAGTAAGCCGACAAGTGCCAAATCAAGAAAACACAGCTTCGAAAGCCATAGTAGCTCCTGGTGCCCTTGCTGGCCCCTCCCCAACCCCCTCTGGAGCACAATGCAGTCAGTCTGAGCCCATTGTAGGTTTCTGGTAGTATCCTGGTGGGAGCAGAGTAACCCCTATTGACATGCTGGGGTGCCTGTATATTGGTGCTAATCACTCAGAGAGCAACTTGAAAGACTAGGCTAAGAAACTCCTCTCTGGCTCTCCCTCCCAAAATTTGCCCTCCAGGCAGAAGCAGCTCTGGACAGCAATGGCAGCTTAAGAACAATTAAGTCAAAGCAGCCTGGAGCAAGGGCATACCTGCTTTAAGTCATACAAGAGAGCACCCAGAAGAGGGAGAAAGTCTATTTCATAGGGAGTAAAGGAGCATTTGAGTTCCTGTGAGCAGAGAATTCCTGAGGCAACTAGCAAGCACAGGCCCTGGGAAAGACACAAGCTCAGAAATGACAGGGCCAACCCTGCAATTCACATTCACCTCTGGCTGATCTTGATAGGGCTGAATTTTGAAATTCAGCACCCACAAACACACAGAGCCAATTTGCAAAGACAGCTGTTTTTTTGCATTTGTGTGTTTGATTTTGTTAACTCCTGGCACCCCAAGAAAATGTCATAACAATGGCTGGACACTTAAAAACACTAAAATGTATAGTACACCAAAAAAATACAAGTCAAGCAAAGAAACAGAAAATGATGGCCCATCAAAAGGAAGAGGATACAATCCAGAAAAACCAACAAAGAACAGACTGTGGACACACCACTCAAAACTTTTAAAAAAATGACTTCAAAAATGCTCAAGGAGATAAAGGAAAATACCGAGAAAGAACAAAAAGGAAAATAATGAATGAGCAATATGAGTCTTAATACAGAGAAATTTTAAAAAGGAACCAAACAGAAACAATAGAATTGAACCTTACAATAACTGAAAAATTCCCAAGAGGATTTCAAAAGCAAGATTGGAGCTAGCAGAAGAAAGCATCAGTGAATTTGAAGACAAGACAATTGAAATTAGTTAGGCTGAGGACCAGAAAGAAAAAAAGAATTATAAAAAGTGAGGGGAGAAAAAAAAAAAGGCCTAAAAGACCCTTGGGACGCTATTAAGTGTAACAATATATAGGCATTACGCGATTCTCAAAAGGAGACGAGAAAGGGGCATATGCTGGTTTGGATCTGTTACATATACCCCAGAAAAGCCTATGTTCTTTTAATCTAATCTTGTGGGGGCAGACCTATTGCGGACATAAACTTTTGATTAGGTTGTTTCCATGGAGATGTGACCCCACCGTTTCAAGGTGGGTCTTAATCCCCTTGCTAGAGTCCTCTAGGAGACGATAAAAGGCAGAGACATTTTGGAGAATAGGGAGAAGCTAAGAGATGTAATCCAGAGTCTGACCCTGGGAGAAGCAATGAGGAGCCACAGGAGCTGAGAGTGTTATTTTTGAAACCAGAAGCTGGCAGATCAGCAGACATCACCATGTGTCTCCCTATGTGACAGAGGGACCCTGTATTGGGACACTTTCATGGCCTTAGAACTGTAAATCTGCAACCTAATAAATCCTCATTGAAAAAGCCAACCCATTTCTGTGTATATGGCAGTACAGCAGCTTAGCAAACTGAAACAGGGCAGAAGGAACAGTCAAAGAAATAATGACATAGAACTCCCCAAACCTAGCAAAAGATGTGAATATGCACATCCAAGAAGCTCAGAGAACACCAAACAGAATAAACATGAAGAAAAATACACCCTGTCATATGTTGATCACACTATCAAATGCAAAGGACAAAAGAGAGTTCTGAAAGCTGGAAGAGAAAAGTAATGTGCTACACAGAGGGAGCCCCAATTAGATTGCCAATTTCTCATCAGAAGCCATGGCAGGAAGAAGGCAGTGGGTTGAAACACAAGTGCTGAAGGAAATCAACTGCCATCCAAGGATTTTATATCCAGGGAAACTCTCTTTCAAAAATGAGGGAGATTAAGACATTTCCAGATAAACAAAAGCTGAGGGGGTAGAACACCACTAGACCTGCCCTACCAGTAATGCTAAAGGGAATTCTTCAGACTGAAAGGAAAGGACACAAGCTAGTGGTTCAAAGCAGCATAAAGAAGTAATGACCAGCAGTAATGGTAACCATTTGGTTACCTATAAATGCCAGTACTACTGTATTGTATTTTTTGGTATGTCATTCAGTTTCCTACTTTCTACATATACTACAATGCAAATGCATAATAGTAACAAGTACAAAAAAAAGGTGGATGTAAGAGGGGTACAGGAAGAGAGTATGTGTATGCTACTGAAGTCAAGTTGGTATCAAACTAAATATGACTGCCATATATTTAACATGTTAAATTTAAACCCCATGGTAATCACAAGGAAAATATATGATAAACATATCCACATAGAAATGAGAAAACACTTGATATGGTACAAAAAAACACAAAATCAAATATAAGTAGGCATTAATAGAAGAATTAAGGGACAAAAAAAGCGTAAGACTTACAGAGAATAAACAGCAAAACGGCAGAAGAATGTCCTGAATTATCAGTAATGATTTCAAATGCAAATGGATTAAACTCTCCAGTCAAAAGGCAGATTGATAGAATGAATAAAAACTATATGCTCTCTGCAAGAGACTCACCTGAAATTCAGACACAAGTAGGTTGAAAGTGAAAGGATGGAAAAAAATATACCATGCAAGTAGTAACCAAAAGAGAGCCAGGGTAGCTATACTAATACCAAATAAAATAGACTTCAAGTTAAAAACCATTGCAAGGGGCAAAGAAGGTCACTATATACGGATAAAGGGGTCAATTCCACAAGAACAACAACAATGATAAATATATATATATGCATCTAATGACAGTACACCCAAATATATGATACAGTGACAGATTTGAAGGGAGAAAAAGATAGCTCTTCATTAATAGGGGACTTAAATACAACACATTCAATAATGGATAGGACAACTAGACAGATCTATAAAGAAATAGCAGAATGGAATAATAATATAAAATGCCTAGATCTAACAAACTGCAGCAGACTATACATTCTTCTCTAGTGTACATGGGTGATTCTCCAAAATAATCCACATATTAAGTTACAAAAAAAATCTCAATAAATAAATAAAAAAATTTCAAATCAAAGTATTTTCTCTAACCATAGAATGAGACTGGAAATAATAACAGAATGAGACCCAGAAAATTCACAAATATGTGGAAACCACAACATACCAAAATTTATATGATGCATCAAAGGTAGTGCTCAAAGGGAAATATAGCTCTTAATGTTTATGTTAAAAAGGAAGAAACATCTCAAACCAGAGACCTAATTTCACAAGCAGAGGAACTAGAAAAGGATAGAGCAAGTTAAACCCAAAGCAAGCAGGAGGAAAGAAATAACAAAGATTAGAGGAGAGAGAAAGGTGAAATAGAGAATTAAGAAACAATAGAGAATCAACAAAACCAAATGTAAGTTCTATAAAACTTTAGACTGTCAAATCAGAAATGAAGTGGGGGGGGGCATTATTACTGAACCCACAGAAATAAAAAGGATTATAAGAGGATACTACGAACAATTGTACACCAAGAAAACAGATAATCTAGATTAAATAAAAATACACAAATTACCTACACTGACTCAGGAAGAAATAGAAGATCTCAACAGACAACAGTAAAGAGAATGAATCAGTAATCAATAACCTCTCAATAAAGAAAAGCATAGAACAGATGGCTTCACTGGAGAATTTTACCAAACACTACAAGAAAAAATTAACACTAATACTGCTCAAACATTTTAAAGAAATTCATGAGAACATCGCCTAATTTACTCTATGAGGCCAGTTATCACCCTAATGCCAAAGCCAGATACAAGAAAATTACAGACCAGTATTCCTGATGAATATAGATGCAAAAATCCTCAACAAAATACTAGCAAACAGAATACAGCAGCACTTTAAAAATACTTGGAAACTTGGAAAACAAGGAAACTTCCTCAACACGATAAAGAGCATTTATGAAAAGCCGACAGATAACATCATACTGAAGGGTGAAAGACTAAAAGCTTTCCCTCTCACATCAGGAACAAGACAACAATGCCCACCAACAGCACAATTTTTCAACACTGTACCGGAAGTTCTAGCCAGGGTGTTAAGACAAGAAAAAGAAATAAAGGTATCCAAACTGGAAAGGAAGAAGTGAAACTTTTCCTATTTGCAGACATAATTCTATACAAAGAGAATCCCCAAAAATCTATAACAAAGTTACTAGAAGTAAAAAAACAAATTCAGCAATGTGGCAGGGTAGAAGATCAACATGTAAAAACCAGAAGTGTTTTTCTACACTAATAATGAGCAATTTGAAGAGGAAATCAAGAAAAAAATTCATTTACAGTAACAACTAAAAGAAGCAAATATCTAGCAATAAATTGAACCAAGGATGCACAGGACTTATTCACGGAAAACTACAAAACATTGCTAAAAGAAATCAAAGACCTAAACAAATTAAAAAACATTCCATGCTTGTGGACTGCAAGGCTAAATAAATATTGCCTAGATGTCAATTCTACTGAAAGTGATTTACAAATTTGACACAATCTTGATCCAAATTCCAACAACCTTCTTTGCACAAATGGAAAAGCCAACCATCAAATTTACATTGAAGGGTACAGGGCCTTGAACAGCCAAAGTCATCTTAAAAAAGCAGAACAAAGTCGGAGGATTCACACTTTCCGATCTTAAAACATATTAAAAAGCTGCAATAACCAAAACAGCATTGTACTGCCACAAAGACAGATACAAAGATTAATGTAATCAAATTGACAGTTCACAAATAAACCCTTTTATCTATGGCCAACTAATTTTTGACCAAGGTATCAAGTTCACTCAATTGGGAAAGAATAGCTTCACGAAATGCTGTTGAGAAAACTGGATGTCAATATGCAAAAGAATTAAGATGGACCCCTACCCTCACACCATATACAAAAATCTACTCAAAACAGACCAAAGACCTAAATATAAGTAACACAATTATAAAACACCTAGAATAAAACATGGGGAAGCATCTTTAAGACACTGTGTCAGGCAATGATTTCATAGTTGACATACAAAGCTCTAACAACAAAAGAAAAAAATCCACATCAATTAAAAAACTTTAATTCAAAGGACTTTATTATGAAAGTAAAAAGACAATCTACATAATGGGGCAAAATATTTGTAAAGCACATATCTGATATAGGCTTAATATCCAGAATATATAAAGAAATCTTATAACTGAGCAACAAAAAGACAAATCACCCATTTAAAAACGGGCGAAAGACTTGAACAGAGATTTTTCCTCTAAAGAAGATATTTGGATGGCCAAAAGTCACATGAAAAGATGTTCATCATTAGCCATTAGGGAAATGCAAATCAAAATGAGAAACCACTTTACACACATTAGAATGCCTACTATTAAAAAAAACAACAACAAAAACAACAATTGTTGGAGAGGTTGTGGAGAAACAGAAACATTCATTGTAGATGGGAATGTAAAATGGTACAGCTGCTGTGGCAATTCCTCAGTAAGTAAAGTATGGAATTACCACAGGACCCATAAATCCCAGATTTAGGCACACACCTCAGAGAACTGAAAGCAGGGACCTCAACAGATATTTGCACACCTGTGTTCATAATGGTATTATTTACAATTGCCAAAGGGAGGAAGCAACTGAAGTGTCCATCAATTGATGAGTGGATAAATAAAATGTGATATACACACAGTGGACTATTATTCAGCTGTGAAAAGGAATGAAGTTCTGATACACATGACAACATGGATGAATATTGACGACATCATGTTGAGTGAAATAAGGCAGACACAAAAGGACAAACATTGTATGTTCTCACTGATATGAAATAATTAGAAAAAGCAAACTCACAAAATCAGAATCTAGAATATAGGTTACCAGGGAATAAGGTAGGGAATTAGAGACTAAGATGATGGAAAAGTTTTGGTAATGAATGGTGGGGAGGGTAGCAGAACACTATGAATGTAATCAATAGCACTGAATTATATATTTGAACATAGTTTAAGAGAGAAATTTTAGGTTGTATATATGTTACCAGTTAAAAAAATGAGAAAACAGAACAGAACGTCAGAGAAATGTACAACAAAAAACAGTGAATCTTAATGTGAACTATGGCCTAGAGTTAATAGTAAAATTATAATATTCTCTCATAAATTTACAAAACAGATATCACACTAATGCAAAATGTTAATAATAGAAATGGGTATATGGGAATTCTATATTCTTCAGGTTTCTGTATAAACCTTCAATTACTTTCATAAAAACACTTTTTAAAAATTCAATGGCCTAGAATTGCTAGGCTTTCCATTTTTAGTTTACCTCGATAATCTTTTTATTTCCTCTCTTTTTCCCTGGGTTATAAGTTGCTTAATTGTTCTTTGCCATCAATCTATCTTCCTCTAATGAAATTTCCTCTATTTTGCTTTTTATGAGCTATCTGAGTTCAAGAAACAAGAAACAAGTGCAGAAATAAGACAGGGCAATGCTTTTGTGGGTAGGTTTCCTAATATCTATTTTGATTGCTTAGAGGCAGCTTCCTATTTTCTTTCACAGTCGAGGATGCTGAATCAGACATATTTGGATAACTGAGATATTATTTCCAGGGCTAAAAATTTCTTTTGATATCATAGCACATACTTAGTATTTCTACAGACTAAAACAGTTAGTATGCCATGCCAAACTACAGCTTAGAAGCATACTGGAAATAAAGAGGGAGAAGACATATATAAGTAAAAAGCCAGACCTAGGTTAATCCAATCTCCAAATTACTAAACATTAAAAAAAGTTTGTTTTTGTTTTAAACTTTAAATGAGATTATATAATATGATAAAAATGTTTGTGAAATGGAAAACTTTGACAAAACTTAAGTTGTGCTAGTAGTTGTGGCTTTTAGGGTTTACACACACATTCCTGAAACAAGTGTTAATGAATGCAATAACTTTGAAATGAATTAAAAGCATTAAGGTCACCATTCTTCTAATGCTGAATGGTGCAAAGGCAACATCAATTAAACCTATTTTATAAGGCATAGTTACCCATGAAATGCCATCCAGAGTGAATAAAATCTTACTTGTTTGGACCAACAGTTGTTTTTTACTACAATGAAACAAAGGTCTACAAATAAGGTGTACATGTAAATGTGATAATGTATAACTGGGGAAAACACATTGGCCAATTATAGTTAATATTGTACAAATGCCTCCAAGGGCAAGAAACAAGGTTTAAATATCTTCATTTCATTTATACCATTTTAGCATAGTGCCTCATTAGGTATTCATCTGAATGACCAAATGATGAATTTTAAGTGGATTGACATCCTAGCAATGCTTAGTTGAAAAACTTACTAAACCAATTAAAAACTTTTAACCTTGTAAACTTCTACAATGTGGTAGTTTTTTTTTTTTTTTTTTTAAATAATTTTTTGCTTTTACTAAATTTGTATTACTTTTACTATAAATTACTACCACTGGCCAGTCTCTGTATTTTACTGAGTGTAATCACTTGGATGGTTATATTATGATGTTTCCAAATTTCCAGCCTTTCAGACCAAGGCCAATATAAACTTTATTCAGTGGGACAGAAGGTGATAAAAACCACATTCTTACTTACCTTCCATTGCAAGATTGTAAGAAATTAAATAAAAATTCATAGAAACAACTGAGTATCAAACTTTTAATAGAACACCATTAGTTCTATCTAGCCCAATCGGTTTTTTATTTCTACCAGGTGAGTTCCTAAAGTTTGTATCTATAAATTTAATGGAACTGAATTTGTTAGCTTGGAAAGTTTACCTTGGTATTATTTAGGAGAATTGTTCTGAACATTTTAATTGTTATGATCATATAAAAAGGTTCAGATTACTAAAAGAAATGGCTTGAGCATATTCTAGGTATTTCAGAAACTAATATAAAGTAAGCAATTTATAAATTATTCTTATTTACTTCTTCAGGAAGTTATTATTTTTTTAGCCTCCTTTATTATATTACTTAAGGGAGACTGTACCCACAATAAAATTAGCCTTAGATGGGTTAAAATGCAGTCTACTTTATTTTAATCAGTTTTTGAACAGCCACAAAACCTTGACTGATTATCCCAGGAGAGTAAAGAAATAGCAAAGAATAAACAAAATAGGCTTCACCATCAAATTTGGCATTATAAAGGGATTTAACTTCATATCCATAATTAACCATACCACATCCCAGAATACAAAAGTTCGTAAGTCTGATTAAAGAAAACAAAAACAAAAAACCCAAACACCAAGTTTTAATTCTACATTTATATAAATTAAAATGTTGTTTAGAAATATATCTTCAGCCCATTACCCAACATTTACTTTTAAATAAGTTTGGTTCATAGAAGTACCACAAATGTACTGTGCTTGGTAACAAGATACTTATACAAGTAATTTCAGAATGATATTGATTTACGGTACACTACATATGTCTAAAAGTGGTACTGTCCTTCTAAATAATCGAAGAACAAAAACTAAGAGATTTTGTTACTGGGAACACTTAAGTCATTCTCACAAGGCTTTTAAATATCAAACCAAAATTCTGAACTTGTTTAAAAACTGGCAGCACAGAAAACTAAGCAATATTAGCAGCTAGATTTGAGCTATAAATTAGTTTTGCTTTTATTATGTTCTTTGTGATTCTGCACAGGACCCAGGAAAAGAAGATAGCCTTAAATCAAAAAGGAGTTTAAAAATGTCTGAAAAGCCACGATTTTATACTAAAAAAAGAATAAAAATAAAGATGAGGCAAAGGGAAGAAAAGATAAGGGACTTTTCTTACTAAGCAACGTAAACAGAATATACCTAACTCAAAAAAAATAGTGTTTCTAATAAAAATTAATACTAGGTATTTAACTTTCACATTCCTTTTAAGATTTTTGTCTTCAACGGTTGTGATACCTAAAACATCAGTTACTTTCTGATCTACCAACAGTAGTGATTCAAACACCAACTCAAGTAAACTTTTAAATTTAGCAGTCTCACATGTTAAAAAAAGATTAGTTGCTGAGGTAAATTTTTCAAACACCAGGTATAAAAATTTTTATCTTCATTTTTTTGTAATCTTAGTAGGGATAAGAATAAGAACAAAAATAAAAGAACAGACTATTAAAAGATAGTGAATCCCGTTATCTTGAAGGGAAATACAAATAGAAATATTAGTTGCTATATCCTTGTCACACTAAAGCAGCACAATAATATTGGTGTTTAATATTTACTTCACTACGCCAATATTTACGTGCTGCTAGAGCGGAACAAGTATGTCAGTCCTTCCAAACATATAAAGAGCATCTGATGATGAAAATACAGTGTTTTGAATGAATTTCCTTAAATTTCTAGAGCAGCAAATAATGATTCGCATCTTGACTGTAGTATGTAAACCATGATGTGCTGCTACAGTACTTTAAGGCCTCAAAAAAAAACCAGGATTCATCCAATAGGGGGAAAACCCCTACCTTTATTGAAAAAAGGAAAAATAAGAGAACCTCTAAAATCTTTAATGAATTTACCTGTAAGATTAAAAATCTATTATGGTCCAAGTCAATCCCATGGCTTCGAAGAAGATTTCCAACATCTTTAAATGTTCTTTTTTTCCCACTTATGTGGTAGACAGAAGTATTATCTCTGTAAGCCGTTCTGGATACATAGAACTTACTGTTAGGAATGACTTCATAATCATCTCCTTCCTGTTTTTAGGAAACAAACAAATCAGAAAACAACTGTTCTTTTTAAGTCATAGGTCCATTTCAAATTTCAATATAACTCATTTTATACTGAAACTAACTTTATGTATTAAAATGTCAATTCAACACGCATACAACAAACTGGCAGTTCTCAAAAACAACCTTGCTTAGCAAAGAATGGATACTTTTCCAAGTTGTTTGGTCCCTTCCTCATAGATTACAAAAAATCAAAAAGGCAAGCCAATCTAAAACAACCACAAACTACCCCCCCCAAACAAAACTAAAAAACATTTGAGTGAGATGGAAAAAAATGAGAAGGGGGACACGAATTCCACCATAACCGAAAGAAACGCACCCAAATTATCAAACCATGTTGAAAGATTAAATTAATAGTCAATTTTAAAAAGTTGGAGCAATAAATGATTCAAGGAAAAAGGAAGGAAGGAGCTAAGGCTTGGCTGTTTTTTTTTTTTTTCAAAGAGTGTGCCATTAATTGAAGGAAACAAGATCTACATGCCACCTGATTTTGTAAAAAGCAAACAGATTTAAAAAAAAAAACAATGGCAAATCTACTTTAACATTAAAACTTGCTTTCCATTACTCTTAAAAGAGCTATCATATTCAAGTTCCAGTTTTTAAAATTTACAAGTCAAATGGAATAGCCAGTGGAATCAAATCTGATTTACTGGTTATCTATTTTCTAACCCAAATTGCACAACAGAAAGCATTAAGAAACAAAATTAAAATAGATGTCTCTGTGATTTAATTAACACCCTTTATATAAAATAAATAAATAAATAAATAAATAAATAAAACAAAACCCAGAAACCAAGTCATCTCATTTCATTATGTAATTAGCTTTCTATACTTTTAGGTTCTACTCAGCTGTTTCTAAGTCATAAATTTTCAGTTAACTATTAAACAGAAGAGGAAAAAAAAAACACCACCAACAGAACCATGTAAACAATTTACATAGATATTTAAGCCCACAATTCTCTTCACTTCTAGAAAACAAACTTGTTACCTTAACCCTTTCCCCATTTCAAAAGCACTTAACAGTAGTTCAAACCGAAGCAAAACTCTTTGATATCACAAATACACAGGATCACTAATAATATTAAATTTAATGTGAATGGAAGTAATGGAGGTGTTAAAATTAGTCAGTTGTTAATTTTCAAGCTTGGGTAATTTATTGTAAAGCAATAAAAAGACAACTTTAAAAATACACCCAAAATTTATAACAAAGGAATGCCTACTGGGCACTCAAGGATACTAAACTGCTTAATATTTTATCCCAAAAAGGTAAGGATTACTATGAATTATTTATAATTCATTTCTTTGGCTAAGAATTTTAATATTTTAAGTTTAACAGACACCATCACTCCCCTAAAAGCAAATATGATCATGGAAGTAACTGATTCAGTATCAGTTCTGCTTTAATTACACATAATTTTGAAAATCTTATTTAAGCCAACAATAATAGAATGTGTAAGGTATTGAAGTCCTTTGCCCTCCTTCCTTAAAGTTGTAAATAACTAAATAGTAAAAATCCCTTACCTTATCAATTATCTTTTGAAAATGAACTTCTACAGTACAACTCTGAATATCCTTGTGTTCATCAGAATTATGTATTAGTACTGAAAGTTTTTTAGACCTTATCTTTTGTGCTCGATAGCCAAACACAAAAAGCATAGAATCAATAACATTGGATTTGCCACTGCCATTTGGCCCAATAATACATGAAAAGCGCTGCATAAAAAGAACAGAAAAAATTAAGTGAAATTAAAAAGGGCATACGAATACGCCTGATTTTAATTTACTTGCAGTAAAACTACAAGATGTAGTTTTGCTAGAAGATACACAATTATGTTTTCTTACATTCACAAACTTATTAAACACGTTAATAAAACCATGGTCTTACTCTAACCCAGACTTTTAACAAAAATTCATTATAATGGTTAAAGAGAAAATACTACAAAAAGTCACCCACTTTATTCAGTGAGGAAAACTTTACACCTAAAGAGTTACCAAAAGATAACCAGATATACAAAAGGTAATTTCAGTTGTTAAAGTCACAGAAATATAGACTCGGTGTGTGTGTGTACGACATATACTTATAAATCACTATTGCTCAGGATAAAGACAATAGCTACAAAATTGAAAGATCTTGTAATAAAGACGTCTTACCTTACAATAGTAATTTAAAATGAACAAATACCTTATGAAAAGGTCCCAGAATTTTTTCCCCAGCATAGGATTTGAAGTTCTGGTTTACAATATGAGTTATCATAAGCCGAGGAGCTCCAGCTTCATTGGTCATTGCTGGAGGTGGGGGAGGAGGGATACTATTCAAAATCTCTTCTAAACTCCTATTATCAATTTCCTCACTCGGAGTCTCTAAGTTAGGCAAAGGAAAAAGAAAGAAAGGCAAGGAAGAAAGCCTACATTAGTTCAATTAGTTAGGAGGACTACTGCCTGCTAATCTCTGGAGGGATGTTATTTTGAAACCTAGGACTTTGTTCTGTACTTAAACATAGTATTAACCTAAACTCACGAAGAATGAAAATCCAATCTTTTCTACTTGTTTTTATAAAAGGAAGTTCTAGAAAGAAATGCCACCGGTCGCAACATTCTATAAAAAAGTCAGTCGTAAAGCAAATCTGGGAAAACCACACGCAGATCCCCTCGTCCCCATCCTAAACAAGAGGTTAAATCCTTAGGCTCTACCAACTTTCTCCATACCTTTGCGCACCTAACCTTCACTTTGGACACTGAAGAACTTTAGCGACACTGTCACAGGGTTTCATAGTGTTGTCCAATTCCTGGAGTCACAAAAGCTACGGGTAGTTTGGTGAAATAAATTATCTCTTTAAAGGTAACTTAAGACCACCGAGGTGAGGTTAGGGTCAAACATTCCATAACATTCACGTACAGTTAGGTTATTCTATCTAAAAAAAGTACAATTGGCGGATCATGCCGATTTCCACGGACATACAATAAAAAGATGTCCCGACCACTCCCCAAAGCCACAAATTCACAAATTTACTCGACCCTATTCCTGCAGCACCGTTACACCTAAAGTGCGGGGGGCGGTCCCACCTCTGAAAAGGCCAGACGGCTTCCCAGAGCCGCTCTACGAGACCAACTCGGGACCTCCATGCGTCCATCCTGCAGCTTCGCGCCCTGTCCAATAACACCAGTCCGTCCCGGTCCCCTAGGGCACGTTCCTGTCAGTCGCAGCGGGCCACTCACCTGCGGTGGCCAAGGCCGGGCTCTCAGCGCGGCCGGGCGGCGGCTCCGACTCCGCGTCGCTGCTGGCGCAGCCCGAGGACGGCGACTGCTCCTCCGCTCTCCGTCGGGCGGTGGAGGGTTGGGTGCCTTTGCGCGGCATGGTCGCTGCGCCGGGGGAGAGCCGGGAGCAAGTCAGCCCGCGAGCCGCAGGACCGCGCAGCACCTCTCCCGCCCACCCTCGCAGCGGGACCAACTCAGTTCCCACCCGGTTCTGTCCGCCCCATTCGGGAAAACCTCCGTCCACCCGCTTCCGAGAGAGCTCCGTTTCAAAACTCCGCACAGAGGAAGAAGGTCCCGGGAGAAGAGGCCATGAAAATTAAAACGGCAAGAAGGTAGGACTGGTTTTCTTAACAAGATCTACGCAGGTGGGAAAACCAAGACGTGTCTGGGAATCAATTAAAGGTAATCCAACTCCTTAGGATTCTTTTTAAGACCCCGTCTCCCGCCGGCCATCAGTGTAAGGATATAAGAATATTCTCAAATATAATTTCTAAACGAAGTACCCTCCATAGGCTGACATTTACCGACATTTCCACAGTCTCTGGTATAGGGATGCTACAGCACTGCCTTTTAGAAGGAAGAGTTCGCAATTAGCCTCAGGTTTGCCGGACCATAACTCTTTCTAGCCCAGCTAAGACTAACCAGTAACCCTCACTTTTCCCTCTCCGCCATTTAGCTCTTGGCGCCGTTGACGGCCCGGGGGCTTCGAGGTCTCTCCTCCAGTTTGACCGGGAAGGAGAGCCGAAGACTGGGGACGCCAGGTAGCTATTTTCAAATTTGACGCCGGCAGCGCCTGCTCCGGTTCAGTCATTTTGGGGTGGCGGGTTTGTACTTGCGGGGCCCGCGGCGGTGTCCCATTAAAAAATGAACCATCAAGAGTCGCCAGGGAAGGCTCAGAGCTGATGGTTAGTCTCTTGGGAGAAGAGAGAAGGGGTAAAGGGAGATGACCTTTCCTGGAAAGACCACGATTTTTGAGAAGTGATCTACGAGGCTTAGAGCCTTCCCGAAGAGAAGCTTTAAGTAGCTCTGAGAACTGGCGCTCGGGAGAAGCGCGCGGGAGCCGGGACTGCCCGGGCGCAGCCGAGGGGGGAGGGGTGACAGCGAGCGAAACCTCCCGGCTGCAGCTAAATCCGGACTCGAGGCCTCTACTTTCCAGGCGCCCGCGGACTGGGCAGGAAGTAAGAGTATGAAATCCGACCAGGAAAAGAAGCATTTTACCTGCAGGGCAGTCCACTCAGACCAGGGTTGGAAACGGTTGTATAAGCCCCCGCTCCTACCGGTGTTTCAGCTCCGGGTCCTTCACTCGAAAATGGCGCCTAAAATACAAACTCGAACGGAAATTCGTTACAAATGCGCGCAATGCTTTATGGGAGCCACTAATTTGAAAAAAAGTGCGGCGATTACCACCGCCATTTTCTGGTCGTTTCTGCGCCATCGCGAACTCTTGGAGGGACTGAAGTGTAGAGGACGTTTTTATTAAGTGCAAAGGAACAGCGAAGGAATGTTTGTCCTTTGGTTTACAGGAGCAGCCGCAGCACTATTTTAAAAATATTTTAAAAAACAGCCTGGAGAATTTTGAAATAAATAAAAAAACTGATTAGGGTTCCCTCCGGAGCTGGAGGCGGAGCTCAGGAGTTCAATATCACCCCCTCAGGAAAGGGCGGGCTTGCTGAGGGGCGGGGTTTCGGTCCCGCTCGGAAGACGCGCCGCGGGGAAGTATCGCGGGAAAGAGGGAGGGAGCGTTGCTGGGAGAAGTCACTATGGTGACAGTGTATCTGGCGGCTTCTTGGTAACTGGTCCCAGGTCTGTAAGAGCAATCGCCACCGCTTTCCTGGAACTTGAGGTAAATTTCTTCATTTCCTCACTTGATGAGTAAAGGTTTGGAAGTTGTGGCCATCACTTGACTATCCCCGCTTTGTCGGTGTGTGCGGTGTGTAACATGGGTTATTTTCTGTCTCCCTGTGGGCATTGAGGCTCTGGGCGTAGTTTTCGGGATGCGAAGGAGGGAGACCTGAGTTTGGGGGGAGTAGAAGGCCAACAAGGAGAGGAGAGCCTAGATTAGTGAATGATCGTATACTCCACATGTGACTAGCAAAACAGTAATTTTAGAGTTGTTGGTGCTAGGTCATTATTGTCTAGTTAATGGGGGTTTCGGGCTTTTAAGATAATATAACTAAAGGGCTTCTTAAAGGAAGAAACGATTAGTCGGTGTTACCTGGTTATCTTGAAGAACTTATCAATCGGCAAATATTTCTTAAGTGACTTGTATACATTGTGTATATTTATATATTGCAGTGTACAAGGTGTAATCAGAATTATTAAGCAAGTATGAAAATTCCTGTCTCCAGAGAACTTGGTTTTATTTGTGGATTTTTGACCTGGGGTTTATGGACCTAGTGATCGGTGATTGGGCTTCAGAGGAGTTCATAATCCTCCTGAAATTCTATACAAAATTGTGTGTATGTGCATTTTTCTGGGGAGTTAGTTTTTCCCCGAACTTTGATCAGATTCTCAAACGTGGCCCTAATTCCTGACTGTTGAAGAACCACTGGCTGATTTGGCGACCTCCAGTATTTATTCAGCCACTCTTATTTTCTTGACATTTAGAACAAGGGTTCCTCTTTTATTTTTAATTTTTAATTTTAACTGTTGCATTCCTAGGACATAGCCTAGGACCTGGCATATTAAAACCACCAATTAATATGCTTTTTGAATGAATTTATATTGTCATTTTAACTAAGGAGCATAAAATCAGGTTCAGTGAGTCTCAAAAGAAGATAGATGGGGAGGAACACTGCCCCCCCCCCCAAGTGTAAGAATTTAGTGGGCCTGGAAAGCTGGTGTGGTTTGAATAAGCATTGATTTGAAATTATAATATAACTTTATATTTGAAGTTGAAAAAATTATTTGTTTCATAACACAACAACAGAAAATAAATAAAGCTCAATGAAAAAAAAGTTTTTGATTGATAGGCCTACCAAGAACGTACAGTGATTCTCTTTGAGGGCTTCTGGAATCTTGTGGATTTTCGCAGGTTATAAAACACTACATAGCCTGACTTAGAGAGACATCAACCATCAAAAAAGCAAAGACTGGACTAAATTAAGTGGCAGATTTTGGGGACATAGCACATTGTAGTAGAAAGATTTAATTTGGTTAGAATCCCAAATCCCATAACTTTTTAGCTACATGCTTGGATAATTTACTCAATTTATCATTCGCTCTGAGAGTATTTATTTATAAAACCAGAATTTCATAGGATTCTTTATAAGAAAATATCTAGCATGCATTCTATAAGAATTTGTGGTTGCTATGTTTATGACAGGAAGCTGGGAAGCAGAACAGATTTGGGGGGAAAGATAGTTTTTGAAAGATGCATTTGTTTTGATTTGTGTAGGATGAGTTTATAGGGTGACATCCAAGAAGATATATCCAATAGACAGTAGAGGATGGGAATATAGCTCAGGAGAGAAAAAAGTATGGGATAGTATTATAAGAATTGTTGAAAACTAAAAATTGATTTGGATTTTGAGATTGTGAGTAGAGAAAGGACAGTATTAGATAAGGGGTATTGAAGGAAATGCCCATTCTTAGAATCCAGAAGAAAAAATAATTACGATAATGTCTCAGGTAGGACCCTCTAGTCTATAAGTGACAGAAAATGCAATTCAAATTGTCTTGAGAAAAAAATTGGCTCCCTGTGCCAGTTTGGATGTATTATGTCTCCCTAAAAGCCATATTCTTTAATGCAATCTTGTGGGGGCAGATTGATTAGTCTGTTGTTTAGAGTGGAACCTCTGATTGAATTATTTCCATGGAGGTGTGGCCCTGCCCATTCGTGGTTCTTGATTAGTTTACTGGAGTCCTTTAAAGGCAGCTCACACAGAGAACAGAGAGATGAAAACGCCCTGGGATATGCTAAGCCAGGACACACAGATGTTAGATACTTGGAAGCCGACAGAGATGCTTAGACATGCTTGGAGATGCAGACCAAAGGACAGTTGGTCTAAGCTAAGAGATGAAGCCCATAGTTTGCCCTGGGGAAGCTAAGAGAGACCCACAAACATTTTGGAGAAAGCCATTTTGAAACGCAACCTGGGAGCAAAGGAACAGCAGACGCCAGCCACATGCTTTCCCAGCTGAAAGGGGTGTTCTAAATGTTATCAGCCGTTCTTCATGGAAGGTATCATCTTGTTCATGCCTTCATCTGGACACTTCTATGGCCTTAGAACTGTAACTTTGTAACCTAATAAATCCCCTTTATAAAAGCCAATCCATTTCTGATATTTTGCATTCTGGCGGCATTAGTGAACTGGAACACTCCCATAAACTAAAAAGTCAGGAATTATAACTGGATGCAGGGATCAAATAAAGATAGCAAGATTTGGTTTCTTTGCTCTGCTTTGCATTACATCATCTTGGCATTATTCTCAGACTACCTGGTGGCCTTTGGCACTCCAGGCTCTCCTTTTGCTGTGATAAGATAGCTACAGTAACTCTAGCCTCAAATCCTCAAACATTAAAGACCAAGGAGTAAAGGGAGTTTCTCTTCACTATCATTTATTTGAATAGAAGTCCTGGGCCACGTCTGAAACAGTCACTGGGCAGAGAGAGTGTAATGGTCTTTCTGGCTTAGAGTCTTGGTCTCATGCTGGTTCCTGTCAGGAAGGTGTTGTCCTAAAGAGAAATTCTTTGTAGTTAGGAAAAGAATGAATATATGCAGGGTGACAAGATAGTAATTTCCTCTATAAAGAGCTACCAATTATTGAGTGCTTACTATGTGTCAGGTATTCTACTGAACATTTTACATAGTTTATTTCATTTAATCATTATAATCAACCTATGGATTTGGTATTATTATCTGTATTTTACAAAAATAGAAAACTTATAAAGAAAAAGGAAGAAAACAAAGTACAGTGTCAGGAGGATAAGCTAGGTGAGAGTTGTAGTAAAAAAGGGGTCAAGCCCAGTCGGAATGGCAAAGAGAATGAGAATGGGGACTTTATGAAAAAAATTACATTATTAGTGTTTTTTATTGCAGAAATATATAAAGAAGAAGATAAACTTAGGCCATATTTCTTTCATTTGGATAATTCAATAATGAATACATAAATGGACAGATAAAAGAAATACTATGAACATAGTTAAAAACTTTAGAATAAAGAAAGATATACAATGAGAAGGAAACGCCTCCTTTCTCACCCTCAACGGTATCCACTGTTAAGAATCTTGCATATCTTGCCCCCAAATTGTTTTAGTATTCACCAGGTTAAATATGTATCACTTTTTATTTACACAAAGGGGATTGAATAGTCAATACTCTGTACACTGTGCTTTCGTCATTTAAGCAATTTTGGACATCTTTCTGTATGAACATGTATATATCCAACTCATTTTTTAAATAGTTGCATTGTATTCTACCATACCATGTGTGATTCTCTCTTTGCTGGTTGATGAATTAAAAGCATGAATTAAAGGCGACTTTAATTTGTGACTTACACACTTTACTGGTTAGAATTTATTAGGCCACTTGCAAAAGAATTATAAACATAGGTAATAAGAATAATATTGAAGTATAGCTGGCAAGATCTAGCTATCAGTAAGAATTATGGCTTGAATTGCATGGAATGTAATTACCACAACCTATACAGTGTATACTTTAACAAATGCTTATAGGAAATTGGGGTGGGGTGGTGGTTGAAGACATCTTGACTAATTGAACTATATTGCAGTTCACAAGCCTGCTTCCTTTGCTTGTTTTATCTTTGAGTCTGCCGCTGGAAATGGTGAGCTTGCATCTGTCTTCCCTACCATACAAGAGGAGTTGTCAGCTCTAGTCTGCAAGTGATTCTAGGATGTGACCAGTCTGAGTAAAGGATCTATCTGTCTTCCTTCTCTGCTAGAGAAAAGACACAGAAGTCCAATCAGAGTTATCAGTTTAGAGGACTGTTGGAGTGGCAAATTTAGCTTTTATTTAGGACCTTGGGTAGTCTAAGCAAACCATCTATCTCTAATATTACCAACTCCGAGGGTTAGCCAACCATGCAAATAACCTGAGAGGACTGATGTAAATATGTTTATGATCTAGCTCTTGTGTTTATCTACTCTTCACTTTCTTGTTCACAGCTTGAGGCTTTTCTACTACTTCATATCTATAGTTACATTCTTTTTTTTTTTTTTTTTTTTTTTTAACTTTCCCTTCTTTTTTCAAATCACCTGTATGAAAAAAAAGTTAAAAAGAAAACAAACATACAATAAAAGAGCATTTCAAAGAGACCATAGCAAGGGAGTAAGAAAAAGACAACTAACCTAAGATAACTGCTTAACTTCCAACATGTTCCTACTTTACCCCAAGAAAGTTACATATTATAGCAACATTTCAGTGAACTTGTTCCTACTACAACCATCAGAAATTAACAGACCATAGTCATTTCTGGGCATCCCCAGAACGTTAAATAGCTTATCTGTTCTTCTTGGATTATTGTTCCCCCTTCCTTAATTGCTCTCTACTGCTAGTTCCCCTACATTCTACAGTATAAACCATTTGTTTTACATTTTTCAAAGTTCACATTAGAGTTACATTCTTATTGACAAGTCATGCCTTGCCTGTTTCCCGCCTAAAATATTCTCTCATCGTTAGTGCTTCTACCTCTTAGTTTTCTTTCTTAAGTATAATTTTTAACATTAATTTTTAATTCTGTCTTCTCAATTCTAACTATGTTCTATATTATAAACACATAACCTCCATAACATGAGTGTATAATCTATGGTGGACACTTAAATTTCTAGTATTTTGATAGTACTATAGCGTTCCATAATAAACAGGCTTCTGTAGATATCTTGGTATACATTCATGCATGTATGGTAAATTCGTATGATTAGGAATACTTCTCAGAATAGGTTCTTTATATATGTTCTTCTTTGAGTCAGTAGCTTCCAATTCAAAATATGGCACAAATATGCCAGACTAGAAGAGCCTATGTTATCTACCATTGTCCAAGCTGTAAGGAAATAATCTGTTTTTTATAATGGGAGGTTGTAACGATTTCCTCCAAACTTAGGAAAGGCAGTTAAAGGTGTTGGGGGGTGGAGGTGAGGGCAGCAAAAGGAAAATGATCCCGAGCATCTGTTTACCTTACTTTCAGTAATTTGTGGGAGTATCTGTTTTGCTGTATGCCACCACTGGGTTCTGGGAGTTTTGCACTTGGCCACTCTGATCAGAGAAAATTGGTATCTTGTTCTAGTTTTTTTTTTAAATCGTAATTGAGGCTGGACGTTGTTTTGTGCTTTTGATTGCCATTGACATTCTGTATTTATGTTTCTGTGAACTAACTGTCAATCCACTCATTTTTAAAAATAAAAATACCCCATCATCAGCACCCTTGATTGAATGACTTCCAAGGGGACCATGCTCTCTTAGTTAGCTTCTGTTTCTATGGCATTGATAATCTAACCCAGTCTACTGGTTCCTTTTCCTTTACCTCCAGACATACTGAGGTCTATCCTAATTTAAGAGGCCTGCATTAGCTACTGTTCTCTTTCTTTCCTTTAGTCTCCATACTTATTATTTGAGCTATGCCTGTTGGGTCCATTTTTTTTTCTCCATTCGTTTGTAGGATAAATATCTATTGAGCTCTTATGATGTACAAGGCAAGGTTCTAGTTTTATGGGATTTAGGAGTGAACAAAACAGACAAAAATTCCTGTTCTCACGGAACTTATATTTTAGAAAGGGGAGGCCATAAGTAAACTACATGATATGACAGATGGCCTTAAATAGGCTATCCAGAGGAGGCTTCACTGAGAAGGTGACTTTTAGGCAAAGATAAGAAGGAAGGAAGGAATAAGCCATTCAGTTGTTTGGGGAAAACAATCTAGGAAAAGAATACAAGTACAGAGGCCCTGATGCAGGAGCATCCTTAGTATGTTAGGAGGAAAGCACAGAGACCAGTCTGGCTGGAGCGTTTTGAATGATGAGAGAGAGAGGCAGGAGATGAGGTCAGAAGAACAGTGGGGGCCTAGATCAATAAGGGTCTTTGGAAACCATTGTAAGAACTTTAACTCTGAGTGAGATAGGGAGCCATTTGAGAGTTTTGAACAGAGATGCTCCATGATCTATTTTACGACAGTCACTTTCGCTGCTGTGGTGAGCAGATTGTAGATTAGAGGGACTTGGAGGCCCTTTAGGAGGTTATTGTGGTAATTCAGGTATCAGATGGTGATACCTTGGACCAGAATCATAGCAGCGGGATGGTGAAAAGTCATATGTTTAGAAGAGAGAGCCAATAAAAATTATTTTTACTGATTGGATATGGGACACGAGAGGAGTCAATGATGAATCCGAGGTTTTACCCGATGCAACTAAAAAGACACAATTGCCATTTACTGAGATGGGTAAATTTGTGGGAGGAGCAGAGTTAGTGGAAGGAATTAGACATTCAAATAGAGTTGTCAAATAGCCAGTTAGATATAAAAATCTGGGGTTCAGTGGAGAAGTCTGAACTGAAGACAGAAATTTGGGGGAGTGTCACTAAATAGTTAATGTTTTTAAGTTATATAAAGCCGTGAAACTGGGTGAGGTTGTCATGGGAGTGAGTGTAAATCACTCACTGAGCCCACAGTTTAAGGTTGGGGATATTAGGAGAAATGGATATGACTTCATTCCCTCTGTAATTCCCTATAATCCCTTTCCCTTCCTAAACTGTTTTTTGAAGTAAATCCTGACACCCTTAGCAGGATTGAAAAGGAGTCTTACAGAGTTTCATGGGCTCCTAGTAAGACTGTCCCTTCATCCCTTAAAAAAATAAATTCTGCCTCAGCACTATAAACTGCCTAAGAGTCCAGTTCCAAGAAGAAAGCTACAACTAAATTTTTTTTAATAAATTTTTTTTTTGTAGAGACATTGTAAGTTTACAGAAAAATCATAAGTACAATTTTTTTTTTTATCCTTTAGATCCTGTTTATATCACATTATTGTGAATTTATACAAACTCCATTTGTATTTTAAAACTGTACTGTTTAACAGATTACTATACTATTACAAAATATCCTTTTCTGTAAATGCACTGAAAGTTTTCTTAGTTGTTTATTAGGCCTATTTTTAGCTCTATTTCAAATGCTAACAACCAGATTATTTCTTCACAGTTTGTTCAATATTTCCAAACTCCAAATATAAAAAGTCAGTTTTCTTAATTCTCTGGCATTAGTTATTTGAGTTCATATGAATTCTGTAGGAAGTGACCCATCTCACCTCATCTAACCTTCGAAATACTTTAAACCAGAACAAAGCAGCTTTATATGTGAATCTTTCACTTATAAAACTATCAAAAGATCACGAATCAGTTGATCTATGAAATTATGCAAGAGAACATTGAAATAGCTGCTTTTTAAAAATTAAATCCAGTTCTCGTTTCATCTCAGGATATAAGAAAATGGAAAATCTGCCTTTAAATCATGCAGAGTAAGTCAACATTTTTCTATTTCCTCTAAGAAACTAAAATGTTTCTTAAAATGATAAATATTCATAACACTCAAACTATTTTTTGTGACCAGTTATTTATGTCTTTGAGACTAGAAGGTATGGTTCTATTTAGCCAAGATGTATCCTAATGCTAAATTATGTATAAAATATTATTTCTGGTATTTGTCCATCTTCTATTGATGTGCCATTATTATTGCCAGGAGAACTAAAAAAGAAAAAAACAGTCTTGCTAGCAGTAGGTGTTTCATGCACTACTTTCTTCAATCCTTTTGTGCCATAGTGGGAATCTGGACCTTTCAGTGTTGCGCAGCATAAGTACAATTTAAATTGATTATCCACCTTCCCTTGAGAGACCATTGGAACTATCCTGTCATACACTGCATCCCTTAGTCTACACAAGACTTTACTATCCCCTCATTAGCTTAAACATGATAAAACTTTATTCTCTGTCACTTAAAACTCCGAATAAATAGTACAGGACTGACAACAATGCTCTACAAGTTAAGAATCTAGGCTCCTTCTATCTTCTTGCTGTGTTGTACACAGCCTTGATGGCATGACATGGGTAGTGTTACTCTTCCAAGTTTTTATTTTCCAGTTTTGCTGTGATTTTTATATACCTTTTACATGAGATATAAAACCAAAGGCTTTTGAAGGCCTTGCATCCTCACCACCCCTTCCTCAATCTCCTGCCACTCCCTTCACTTGCCTCTATGATCTGACTGGCTGCTGTATTTAGAAGAATTGAAGGAATAAGTGTGGAAGAAGAAAAATCAGTTGCGGGGCTACTGCAGTATCCAGTCGGGATGATGGGGCTTTGGACTATGATGGAGTGTTTTGGTTTGCTAAATGTAATATACTAGAAAAGGACTGGCTTTTAACAATGGGGATTTTTTAGCTTACAAGTTACAATTCAAAGGCCGTGAAAATGTCTAAATTAAGGTATCAACAGGAAGATACCTTCTGTGAAGAAAGGCTGCTGGCATTTGGGACACCTCTGTCACATGGGAAGGCACATGGCTGGCGTCTGTTGGTCCTTCTCTCCCGGGTTTCATTGCTTCCAGCTTCTGACTTCTGTGGCTCTCTCAGCTTCTTTGGAGGCTTTTTCTTTCTAAGAGAAAGGAGCTTTTCTCTCCATGCTCCTTCCGCTTTTTCTGTCCCTTATCCTCTCATAAAGGACTCTAGTAAAAGGATTAAGACCCACATTGAATGGGGTGGGTCACATCTCAACTGAAATAACCTAACCTAAAGGTCCTACCTATAACAGGTCTCTACCCATAGAAATAGATTAAAAGAACATGGCCTTTTCTGGAGTACATAACAGCTTCAAACCGGCACACGGAGGTAGAGTAGTAGCCAGATTTAGATTATATGTTTATTTTTTGGTGTTTGGACTATCATGGTTTGCTGACAGTTTTTCCTCTTAAGCTTCATGAATGTTGACCCACATTGTTCCAAAGACAAATTACAAATGATTTTTAGTAACAAAGGCGTAGGTTCTAACAACCATTCCCTATGAAAAGTTATAAAAAATATCAAGTTATTTGTACCCTGGAAATTTTCTTTCTATACTCTCCTCTGCCATGGCTAGTCAACTTCTTGACCAGTGCCTTTGGGCAGATAAAAATGCTTCATTGCAGGCACCCGGAAGCTCTGTACTTTCCAAAACTGGTTCTTCTCTAATATTTCTTTCCCCTTATTTGTCAAGACAATCCCATACCTAAATGCACATATGCTTCATGTGGATGATCTCAGTTAAATGGAATATTTGGGGAATCTTCCCAGTGTTTGGATCCACCTTCTTGTTTCTCTGATTCCTTGGTACCATGTTATGATTACTGATTGCTTTCTTATAAAAACCATATTGCCTTTATTATTTATAGGGGATTATGATTTCTTAGGTGATAAATTATCCTAATTATTATGGATTTCAGTAGTTTGAGGTATTCAGATGTAGGATATTTCATGCCTTTGCTAGAGATTTTTTAAGTTTGATTGAAATAGTATATTCAGCTTTTATATCTGTCTACTGTAAGGCTTGTTATGTCCAGAAGTAAAAATGTATCTGTCTTTATTCTTTTAAAATCCTATTAGCAGGATTAATTTTAATTATTGTGAAAAGGTAGTATTTTATAAAATGACATTATTATTTTTTCCTCCTCTAATTGGAGGAATTCTGATGGAAATGAGGGAGTAATTTTTTTTTTTTACATTTTATTTTGAAATAAATTCGAAGTTATAGGAACACTTGCAAAAACAATACAAACCCCATACACAGAATTCCAGCATTCCCTGACCCCCTCCTCCCGATACCCCGATGCACTAACTTTAACATGTTGTCAGACCGTTATTTCTTTCCCTCCCTCCCTCCCTCTCTCTCTATCTATCATCCATCATCTATTGCTGTCTTCTGAACATATGAAAGCCAGCTGCACACATCCTTGAACAAGCACTATAATTCACATATACAATTCCCATGAACAAGAACATTCTTTTTTCTATAATTCACATATACAATTCCCATGAACAAGAACATTCTTTTTTTTCACTTTTTTTAATTTTAATTTTTATTATTTTTTTAATATTCATTTTATTGAGATGTATTCACATACCACGCAGTCATACAAAACAAATCGTACATTCGATTGTTCACAGTACCATTACATAGTTGTACATTCATCACCAAAATCAATCCCTGACACCTTCATTACCACACACACAAAAATAACAATAATAGTAATTAAAGTGAAAAAGAGCAATTAAAGTAAAAAAGAACACTGGGTGCCTTTGTCTGTTTGTTTGTTTGTTTCCTTCCCTTATTTTTCTACTCGTCCATCCATAAACTAGACCAAGGGGAGTGTGGTCCTTTGGCTTTCCCAATCCCATTGTCACCCCTCATAAGCTACATTTTAATACAACTGTCTTCGAGATTCATGGGTTCTGGGTTGTTTCAGGTATCCACCACCAGCTACCCCAATTCATTAGAACCTAAAAAGGGTTGTCAATATTGTGCGTAAGAGTGCCCACCAGAGTGACCTCTCGGCTCCTTTTGGAGTCTCTCTGCCAATGAAGTTTATTTCATTTTCATTCACATCCCCCTTTTGGTCAAGTAGATGAAGAATATTCTTTTATGCAATCCCATTAAGTGCGGCTAAGAAGTACAAGAGATTCAACAATGATACAAAGCTTACATTCTCTATTTCTTTTTCCTTATGTCTCAAATGTGTCCCTTTGAGCCTCCTGTCCTCCATCCTCAGATCCCATCCAGGGTCATCCTTGGCATTCAACTGTCATCTATTTAGACTGTCTTTCTTTTTTTTTTCCTCAATTTTGGAAACATATATACAGCCTAAATCTTCCCACTCCGCTCCCTCCCTAGCATTCCATTAGTGGGATTAATCACATTTAGAATGTTGTAATGCTATCACCTTCCCACCATCCATTACTAGAAATTTCCCTTCCCCTCAAACAGCAACCCTACACTTATTTCTTAACTCCCCATTGCTCCTTCCCCCATTTCTCTTATCCTATCCTCTACTTTTCATCTCTATGGTCATATTCTCTGATAATTTCTTTGTGTTTATTGTGGGGCTTAAAATTAACCTCTTAAATCCATAACAATCTTGTTTTTCTTTGATACCAACTTAATTTCAATAGGACACATAAACTATGTACCTATACTTCTTCATTCCCCCACCTTTATATAGTTTGTCAAAAATTGCATATTTTACATTGAGTCCAAAACCACTGATTTGTCATTAGAGTTTGTGTATTTTATATCATGTAGGAAGTAAATAATGGAGTTACAATTCAAAAATTATTGACTTCTAATTGTTTTCCATTATGGTCAGAGATTGTGTTTTGAATATGTTCAATTTTTTTTTTTTTTTTTTTTTTTTTTTAATTTATTGAGGCTTGTTTTATGTCCCAGCATGTGGTCCATTCTGGAGAAAGATCCATGATCACTAGAGAAAAATGTGTGTCCTGGTGATTTGGGATGTAAGGTTCCATATATGTCTGTTAAAATTCTCTAGATCTCTTTCTCCTTTCTTTTTTTCTCTGTTGGTAGGGCTGCCTTTAGTATCTGAAGTAGGGCAGGTCTTTTATTGCCAAACTCTCAGCATTTGTTTGTCTGTGAAAAATTTAAGCTCTCCCTCAAATTTGAAGGAGAGTTTTTCTGGATAAAGTATTCTTGGTTGGAAATTTTTCTCTCTCAGAATTTTAAGTATGTCATGCCACTGCTTTCTCGCCTCCATGGTGGCCGCTGAGTAGTCACAACTTAGTTGTTTCCTTTGTATGTGGTGAATTGCTTTTCTCTTTCAGAACTTGCTCCTTCTCTTCAGTATTTGAGAGTCTGATCAGAATATGCCTTGGAGTGGGTTTATTTGGATTTATTCTATTTGGAGTTCGCTGGGCATTTATGCTTTGTGTATTTATATTGTGTAGAAGGTTTGGGAAGTTTTCCCCAACAATTTCTTTGAATACTCCTTCTAGATCTTTACCCTTCTCTTCCCCTTCTGGGACACCAATGAGTCTTAAATTTGGATGTTTTATTTTATCTATCATATCCCTGAGATCCTTTTCGATTTTTTCTCCATTCTTTCTTTTGTTCTTTCATTTTCTGTTCTGTGGACCTCTAGGACACTGAGTCGTTGTTCAACTTCCTCTAATCTTGTATTATGAGTATCCAGAGTCTTTTTAATTTGGCCAACAGTTTCTTTTATTTCCATAAGATCTTCTTTTTTTTATTTTATCTTGCAATTTCTTCTTTATGCTCCTCTAGGGTCTTCTTTATGTTCCTTTTATCCTGTTCCATGGTCTTCTTCATGTCTTTTATGTCCTGTGCCATGTTTTTGTTCCTCAATTGTGATTCATTAATTGTGCCAAGTACCGTGTCTCTTCTGATATTTTGATTTGGGTGTTTGGGATCGGGTTCTCCATATCATCTGGTTTTGTCATATGCCTTAAGATTTTCTGTTGTTTTTGGCCTCTTGGCATTTGCTTTGCTTGATAGGGTTCTTTCAAGTTGTAAAAAAAAAACACCAATCTAATTTTTCAAAAATACAAGTTGGTGGTGTACACTTTCTCCAACTAACCAGCAGATGGTGTCTGTGAGTCACCTATGCCCCTCAAGTCAGTTCTCCCCAACTCTGTCTCTGTGGTGTGTGGGGAAATGATTTTTGTGGGGTTCAGTTGGTGAACTCAGTTTGGATTTGTTGTTGGAGCTGTCCGCCTTGAACATGGTGTGTGTGTCTGGGTGGTCAGGGAGGCAGGGCCGCTTTAATATTCAAACCTTCCGGGTATTCCCAGAGATTCAAGGCCGCTGCAAGAGTCTAAGCCTTCATTTCAGTTCTGCCCCAGACCCTCTCTTTCACTGACCCACAAACCACCAGCATTGACATAGCATCCCTGGGTTTTCCGAGCGGGCCCCCTTCTCAGCTGTGGTCTTCCAGGACCTCTGCTGAGGGAAGGCTGTGCTATGTCACTAGTGCGCGTTGTCCCTCAAGGGAAGCCTGGGGCCGCCAGGCCGTGCAGGGGCATTCCCAGCCTGATGCAAAGATTAGCCTATAATTCTTGACTGGTGTAAGTTCTGAATGAAAGGCAGGTAGTAGAGCTGGGCCCCACCGCTTTCCTCTTAGAGAAGATAGATGCCTCAGGGGGAGGTCATTAGCATTTCAATGGTCTCTCTCTGCCTGTGCCACACCCCTGTCTGGGTCACAGAACTGGGAACTAAAAATGGCCGAGGCTTTCTCCACTGTGCCGAAAAAGGAACAGAGCTAGTCCGAGGCGACCCTCCGGCTCTCCAAGGTCAGTCGTCACCCAAAGCCTCTGTCTACTTGTTGGGGATTCGTACCTCATAGTGAGCAGTTCACACTCACTAATTAAAACCCCAGTTGGAGCTCAGCTGAGCTATATTAGCTTGCTGGGAGAAAGCTTCTCTCTGGCACCATGAGGCTGTGTAGCTCAGGCTGTGGGGGAGGGGTCTCCCGATTTGGATCCACAGTTCTTGCTTACAGATTTTATGCTGTGATCTCGGGCATTCCTCCCAATTCAGGTTAGTGTATGATGAGTGGATGGTCACGTTTGTCCCCCTGCAGTTATTTTGGATTATTTACTAGTTGTTTCTGGCATTTTTTTAAGTTGTTCCAGGGGGACTACTTAGCTTCCACTCCTCTCTATGCCGCCATCTTAGATAGTGTCCGAGGGAGTAATTTTGAGGCAGTTGCGGAAAACTCCCGGGAACCAACAGTGAACCAATGAACTGTGTCTGAGACAGAGATTATATTATAGCTCTACCTGCTACACATAGTTTCATTCTTTTGAAGTTCAACAGAAATGACCCAGAGGAAATTGGAAGAGAAAGAAGTTTCCTGACTTTAGTTGCATATTGACATACCATAAACCTTCAGATTTTTTCCTGTGGTCTAAACATTTTTTTTCCCCTTAGTCTAACAAATTTGTGAGTAGAATAAGTCAAAAGGGTATTTAGAAGTACAGTTGTATTCAATACGTTGGTAATGTAAACATTTTCCTGGGTTAGGGGGGTGGGTGGGTAGAATGAGAAATTATCTGATGGAGGTTGTTGAATTCTTATCAATAGTCAGCTACTCTTTTCATGCAGTTAGCAGTAATTTTTTACTTGGTGAAAAGGATTGTTTTCCCTTTTAATTATGCTTTCATTTGATTTGTTTTTTTCTTTTTAGGTTAGTAATATTGCTCAGAAAGAATTTAAATGTAAATTAGACAATTTAACATTTTCTTAATTTCTATCTTTTGATGACATAGTTTTTGGGGTGTTACTCTTCCAATTTTTTATTTTGCAATTATGCTGTGATTTTTATATAACTTTTAGAAGAGGTAATACAATAGCTTCCTTAAGTAACTCACTTATTTTTCACACTGCCACTGTGGTAACCATACTTGTTGGACGGTGTGGTGTATCTACCCCCCACAGAATGTAAAACCCAGATTAGCTCACTAGGTTGATGATGTTGTACTATATCCCCATGTGGGTTCCTGAATTGCTAAGACCCTTAAAAATGTAGTTTAGGCCATGATCAGACCTTCAGAATTTATTCTAATCTGTGTGCACTCCACAGGACCAAAAGTGATCTGCAGGTAAAGCGTTCCTCATTTGTAGAATCTTTTGATTTGACCGCAGGACAGCCTTTGGGAATTCAGTACCTGACTAGATTTACGTAGTAGTGTTTGGGCTCGTAGGCTGTCTCAGGCAGGTTTTAGAGGACCCTGGGGTTCAACACAAGGCCCTCAATCACCCCTTGGCAGGGCGGGCACACTCACTAATTTTCTTCCTCTTGCCACATATTCAATGACAGCAGGATTTAAAGTGTTTCATTGCTCTTTGGGGTGTGCTAAGATGTTTGGTTTATCTTTATTGTTTGTATATATGTGTTTGTTTTTAATGCTGATTTTATATGTTTTTTTTCCTCCTAACTTTTATATTTACAGTGATTACAATCAGGTGGCATTTTTTCATTTTGCTGGAAACTGGAGACATGAGACTGAAGATATCTCTTTTAAAAGAACCAAAGCATATCCTTTTAATTCTTATAAACCCCCTTGTGATTATCTTGATATAGTATTGTTAAAATTTTTCTTCTATTTTGTATTCTAATTGGTGAATGCATTGTTTTCATTCCTTTAATGGTAGTTTAGGTAAATTGTTATTGAAATGTTTGAGATTATGTGCTTAGATAATTCTCTAAAGCAAACTATTTGCTCTAAACCTTACTTTCAAATTCTTGTTGACATTTTTCTTACTCTACTTAGGTACTGTTGTTAAGTACATAAGCAGCTGTTTTTTTTTCCTTTTTTATTTCTTTTTCTACTCTCTTTTATTTTCTAAAAATTATTGGACCTCATTATTATAACAATAATGTATTAAGGAAAAAACTCACAAAAAGAATCACATCCTTTAATAAATCACTATTTCCGTTTCTTAGTGTATAAGTACATTAATTTACGTAATGAAAGTTACAGCTTCAGTTATCTTTTTGTTTGTTTGTTTAGTTTTAATTTAGTTTTATTGAGATTTATTCACATACCATGCAGTCATCCAAGGTGTACAATTAACTGTTCACAGTACCATCATATAGTTGTACATTCATCACCCCAATCTATTTTTGAACATTTTCCTTATACCAGAAAGAATAAAAAGAGGAATAAAAATAAAAAGTAAAAAAAAACATACAAATCAACCCCCCAACCCACCCTATTTTTCATTTAGTTTTTGTCCTCATTTTTCTACTTATCCATCCATACACTGGATAAAGGGAGTGTGAGCCATAAGGTTTTCACAATCACATTGTCACCCCTTGTAAGCTACATAGTTATAGAATTGTCTTCATGAGTCAAGGCTACTGGGTGTAGTTTGATAGTTTCATATATTTACCTCTAGCTATTCCAATACACTAAAACCTAAAAAGGGATATCTGTATAGTGCATAAGAATGCCCACCAGAGTAACCTCTTGACTCCATCTGAAATCTCACAGCCACGGAAACTTTTATTTTGTTTCATTTCGCTTCCCCCTTTTGATCAAGAAGATGTTTTCAATCCCACGATGCTGGATCCAGGTGGGTCCAGGTTGATCCCCAGGAGTCATATCCTGCATTGCCAGGGAGATTTATACCTCTGGGAGTCAAGTCCCATGTAATGGGGAGGGCAGTGAGTTACCTGCTGAGTTGGCTTAGCTAGAGAGAGAGCCACATCTCAGCCACAAAGAGGTGCTCAGGGGAAGACACTTAGGTGCAATGATAAGCAGGTTTAGCCTCTCCTTTGCAGCAATGAGCTTTATAAGGGCAAGCCCCAAGATAGAGGGCTCAGCATACCAAACCGTCAGTCTTCAATGTTTGTGAGAACTTCAGCAACAACTCAAGTGAGGAAGTCCAATACTTCCGCATTTTCTCTCAGCTCCTCAGGGGGGCCCTGCATATATATTTTTATTCTCTGCCCAAATTACTTTGGGATGTGTTGCTATTTCACACTAACCTGTACAACCCTACCAGATCTCACTTCCTATTTGAAGTTCCATGTAATTATGTTGTTTGAACAAGCTGACTGTACAAGGTAAATTGTTTAGTGTACTGCAGAGAATATAGATCCTGCACCAAATAAACATTTCTTTCCTTGGTCTCACATGGAAGTTGAAGTTTTAAAACACAGTCAGTATCGTCCTTTACTCTTTGGCCCAATTTGCCCGAGTCCTAACCAGATCTGCTTCATTCATATCTCTAATTGAATTCTGTACTCTTTTTCAGTTTTTTGAACAATTGCTATATATGCTAATACTGACATTCTTATCTGCTGAGCTCTAGCTCTGAGTTTAAACTGTCACACAGATACCCAAAGATCTGGAGACTGATCAGGTTATAGATAAAGGGATCAGCATCTCAGCATTTGGAGGTGGCCATTACCATTCAGTAATAGATGTGGCTGCTGTAAGAGCTTACAATCTAGGGACCATTACAATAAATGTTCCCCGATAAGCTGTGCTCTAAGAGTCAATTCTGAGTTTACACATTGTAGGTAGTCCATATTGGTGAGGCATTATAATGTTGCCTTTGTTTCTGGTGTACTTCACTCAAAATGCTGTTTACAGGATCCTTTCACCCCGTTGAGCGTCTCACAGCTTCACTCCTTCTCGCAGTTGCTCAATATTCCACTGTATGCATACACCACAGTTCACCATTTGGTTCCTCAGTTGATATACCCTTAGTCCACCTCCACCTGTTGCAGATCATGAATCCTACCTCCATAAACACCAGTGTGCAAATATCCATTCATGTCCCTGCTCTCAGATCTTCCAAGTATATACCCCATAATGAGTTTGGAGGACCTTATAGCACCCACATACATAGCTTCTTATGGAACCACCATGCTGTCCTCCAGAAAGGCTACACCATGCTGCCTCCTCACCAACAGTAGATAGATATATCCCCCTCTCCGTGTTTTCTCCAGCATTTTTATCCCTATTTGTATTTTTTCCTACAATTTTGTAGAGATATATTCACATACCATACAATTATCCACAGTATACAATCAGTTGTTCACGGTATCATCGTATAGGTATCATAAGCAGCTGTTTTTGTTCTAGTAGGATCTGAAAGAGATGCATTTTTTTTTAACCAAAGAATTTCTTGGCCAGTGTGATCCAGTATGAGTTCATTTAGTTCTTTTCCATTTCTTTACATTCATTGTGGTGATTTGAAACCTTATTTACCCCAGAAAAACATTGTTTTTAAAGTTATCCATTACTGTGGGTGTGAACCCATTTTAAGTAGGACCTTTCAATAAGCTACTTTAGTTAAGGTGTGACCCACCTCATTCAGCATGGGTCGTAATGCTTTTACTAGAGTCTTTTATAAATGGGATGAATACAGATAGAATACAGAGAGAGGGAGAGGGGGACAGGGAGGGGGTGGGGGAGGGGGAGGGAAAGCAATGGAAGCAGAAAGCTGAAATTAATTAAACCGGGAAGAGAAGGGAGAGACCGGCAGATGCTGCCATGTGCCTTGGCCTTGCCATGTGGCAGAGGAGCTGAAGATCGTCAGCAGCTGGTCTTCGGGAAGAAAGCATATCCTTGATGATGACTTCCTTGATTTGGACATTTTTCTCAGCCTCAAAACCGTAAACTTGTAAGCTAAAAAATTCCCGTTGTAAAAGCCAATGCATTTCATAGTATCTGCTTTGAGTAGCCTAGCAAATGAAAACACTCATGATAAAGTAGAGGACTAGTAGGGGGAAATCCAAGCAGTCAGACCTTCATTATTTCACACAGGAAGGTGGCAATTATTAATATTTTCTAAAATATTCGACCCTGTATTTTGTCAAGAGTTTCCGATTATGTGTCAAGGAGATATTGTTGCTGGCACTGGGTTCCTAGGTTCCTAGCCATGCCATGAGAGAGAATTCAAGGACACAGCACAGATGGAACAAGAAGGTAGAAAATTTATTAAATACACATATGAGAAGGCATATGGGAACTCTCACAAGGAAAGAGGTGAGAGGCCAGAGGCCCTGGCGCTGTGGGGGCAATCTGCTTTTATTGTTTAGCTTTACTTATTAGCCTTCTCTCCTCCTTGTTCAGGGCTCCTTCTTCTACCCTCCCTTCTCTCCAGGTTGGCACACAGTGGTAGATAGTGCACCTGGTCAGGTTGGCTGCCTTCAGGTGTTTTGCTTAGGTGGGTAGCCTCAGGCAGGATGTCTGTGCAGGACAGGCCCTCCTGACCTTCGTTAACCATCCTTGCTCAAGGATTTCTTGGCTTCTTCTCTCTACTCTTAGGTCCCTGTTTTAGCCTGTATCAATATGCTTGGTCCTAACATCATTCTTCTTCATTTAGGCTAGTGCTACTCCAAGTATTGCCTGCAGACTTTATTGGAGGTCTGTGAAGGGATAAGTCCAGTAATTGAACGTAAGTGTTCAGAAATTTTGTAGCAATTTAACCTTGTCTCAATATTCAGATAAATGTTAGATCATTTTTCTGGTAGTTCATTTTTATTTTGTTTTACAAAATGTTGATTTACAATGGATTTGAAATAAAGAAAACTATGGTCCTTTACAGAGATAGTTAGAGAAGCACTGATTTAGACACTTGATCAAACTTGCTGAATTTATGTTTTTATATGTATTATTTTCTCTGCTTATTTTACCTCTTGAGTGAAGATATAATTTTAAAAATTTCTCCTCAAATAAGTTTTACTCTGTTTTCAAAGTGTGCCTTCCAAAGGTCAAGCTATACAATTTTATAGATTTTGACCATGTCCATTGTCTGCTTCTACCTTTTAAATAGAAGATTAACAATCTTTTTAGGCTTTTGTATTCTGGCAGTTCTCTGATTTCTCCCAGAATTCTAGTTGACCTATTAGTTTGAAGAAACAGTGACCAAAACTGCATCATGTACATCTGGTGTGTACATAAAGCAATTTATATAAGGATAAACTAATGTTTTTTTGGTTTGGGACATAATGTGTGTTTTCTTCTTTTCTAGGCTTTACTTAACATTCTTTAGGCTTCAGCAATCATAGTGGAACAGTCTTTTAGGAAGGGTTCAGTGGCATCCAGTTCCTTTGTTTAGCTGGCATTTTGAGAACTGAGCACTCCAGTGCTACGCTACTACCTATTGTTTAGATTCTTAAGATCTTCCTATGATTTCCTCTTACCTATTTGGTTATTTACTTAATCTATGATCTTTTGAAGTATTAAAAGATCTTGAAATATCCTAGAATTATTATTGCACACCGTTTTATTCCTTTCCTTAGAAAGAGTTTATTGACTGCTCAAATAAGCCAATGAAAGTATTGGTGAGAAAAGGAGGAAGTAAAGGATTATACAACAGCAGTAAGAGAACAAACAACCCAAGCAGGAATGATCTGGTAATACAGAAATCAAGATTTAGACAGGAGAACAACACGTGCCTTGTAAACAACCATCTGAAATGCCTTTTTTAGGTACACAGTTCTGCTAGGCTAAGCACCCCGTTCTGATGGATGAAGTGAGGGCTTCTTGTGTGCCTCGACTTCTATAGAAATTATCTGTTAAACAGGCCAAACAAATAGGTTAAATATAGTAAGATTTTAGGATTCATATCTCATTAGTACCATGCACCTTGTAGCTATAGTAAATCATAATTAATTGTTTCTTGAATTTAATGTCAAAAAGTTTGGTAAGATTTTGGTTTCAGCTATTCAGCTTTGCACCCCCCACAGCATATTGTTGTTTTAATGTGTATCATATAATAACAATATAAATTATATTACAACCAAGTATTTTACTATTGGACTTCAATCTTTAACACTTGATATTTTTACTTACAAAAATAATACATACTTATTCTAACAATTTAAATGATAAAGATGTATTATGTCATGCCGGTTTGGATGTATTATGTCCCCCATCTATTATGTTCTGTAATGCAATCTTGTGGGACCAATGTATTAATGTTGATTAGGTTGAAACCTATTGATTGTTTCTCTGGAGATGTGACTCAATCAACGTGACAAGACCTTTGATTGGATAATGTCCATGGAGGTATTATCCCACCCATTCAGGGTGGGTCTTAATTAAATCCTGGAGCCATAAAAAAGAGTTGACAAACAGAAGGAACTCAGAGCATCTGTGAGTGACATTTTGGAGAGCAGCTTAGAGAGACATTTTGAAGACAGCTGTTGGAAGCTGACGCTGATATTTTGGAGAACCCCATTTTGAAACACAACTTGGGAGCAAGCAGACACCAGCCATGTGCCTTCCCAGCTAACAGAGGTTTTCCGGATGCCAATGGCCTTTCTCCAGTGAAGGCACCCTGTTGTTGATGCCTTCCCTTGGACACTTTTATGGCCTTAAGACCATAACTCCGACCAAATAAACCCCCTTTATAAAAGCCAATCCATTTCTGGTATTTTGCATAACAGCAGCTTTAGCAAACCAGAACACACCTCTATGCCCCATAAATCCCCCAACAGTTTAGTATACATCTGCTCATACTTTTTGATGTGTTGTCTATCTTTTGTGTATCTTTTTGCCTTGTTTATGGAGTATTTTGTAACACAGACCTTTTCAGTTTTCACAAAGTAACACCCCCATTTTCTGCGCCAAGGTTTCTTATCTTGTTCTCCATTCTTATGACTTTTGTGATATGTGCTTATTTTCCTTTATATGGAAAAAATGTGAAAGTCTTAAAATGAAAAATACCTTTAGAAGCTTGAAAATGTTTGACCCTATTTTCATTCCTTCTTATAATCTGTATTTGTGAACTATTTTATTAAAATTTAAGATGTTTTTGTACTTTCTATCTCCTTAACGTGGTGACACATCAAGAATTAGTGAGCTGCGTGGGCTGGACTACTGCTGAAGAATTGTATTCATGTAGTGATGATCACCAAATAGTGAAGTGGAACTTGTTAACAAGTGAAACAAGTCAAATAGTAAAGCTTCCTGATGATATTTACCCAATAGATCTTCACTGGTTTCCAAAAAGTTTAGGCATAAAAAAACAGACTCAGGCGGAAAGCTTTGTCCTCACAAGTTCTGATGGTAAGTTTTTTAAACTTTTAATTTTGAAATACTTTCAAACTTACAAGACAGTTAGAAAAATAATATAAATCCCATACAGAGAACTTCAACATACCCCTATTCCCCACAGATAGCCAGATCGACCCTTTTAACATTTTGTCACATTTGCCATACCATTTTATCTATCTTATCTATCTTTCTATCAATCCATTTTCTGAACATTTGATTATAGGATGTATACATGCTCCACAAACGCTTCCTATGAAAAAGGATATTCACTTATGTAACCATCTTAATTGCAGTTATCAAATTCAAGAAATTTAACATTGATATAAAGCTTATAGTCTATATTCCAATTTTTCTGTATGCCCCAATAATGTCCCCTTGAGCCTTTTCTCCTCCCTTGTTAAATCCCATCCAGGGTCATATAGTGCATTTAGTTGTCATTGTCTCTTTAGTTGCTTTTTTTCTTTTTTTAAAATTGTAGGAACATACAACATAAACTTTCCCATCTCAACCACTCCCAAGCATACTATTCAGTGGGATTAATCACATTCACAATATTGCATTATTACCCTCACCACCTTCCATTACTAAAACTTTCCTGTCTCTCCAAAGAGAAACCCTACACCCATTATATATTAACTCACCATTCTTCCTGCCCCTGCTCTGACAACCTGTATTCTAATTTCTGTCTCTATGACATACTCATATTCTCTATTATTTTCTTTGTAATTACCATGAGGCCTAAATTTAACATTCTAAATCTATAATAATCTTGTTTGCTTTGATACCAACTTCAATTGTATACACAAACTATGTTCCTAGGCTCCTTCGTCCACCCATCTTTATGTAGTTCTTGTCACAGATTACATGTTTATACATTAGGAGTCCAGAAGTACTGGTTTATCATTATATTTTATGCATTTACCTTTTAGATCCTATAGGAAGTAAAAAGTGGACTTATAAACTGAAAATGTAGTAGTATTGACATTTATGTTTACCAATGTCATTACCCTCAATGAATATCTTTATTTTTTTCATGTGGTTTCCATCTATTGTCTGTTGTTCTTTCTTTTCAAGCTGCAGAACTTTCATTAACATCGCCTGTAGGGCCAGTCTAGTGTTGATGAAATACCCCAGCTTTGTTTATCGGAAAATGTCTTTCTCTCTCATTTTTGAAAGACAGTTTTGATAGATATAGAATTCTTGGTGGGCAGTTTTTTGCTTTCAGCACTTAAATCTTGAGACAATTAATCTTACTGAGGCTTCCTTGTACGTGACACGTTCCTTCTCTCTTGTGGCTTTCAGAATTCTCTCTATATCTTTGGTATTTGATAGTTTGATTATAATAGGCCAGTGTCTGTCTATTTGAATTTATACTGTTTGGAGTTCATTAAGTGTCTTGGATGTGTGTGTTCATGTCTTTCGTTAAATTTGGGAAGTTTCAGCCATTCTTTCTTTGAATGGTTTCTCTGTCCCTTTTCTTTTTCTTCTCCTTCTGGGACTCCTACGATGAGTATTTAATATGCTTGATGGTGTCCCACAGGTTCCTCAGGTTTTGTTCGCTTTTCTTCATTCTCTCTGCTCTCCTTCTCAGACTGGAAGATTTCAATTGTCTTATCTTCAAGTTCTCTGATTCTTTTTTCTGTCAGCTCCAATCTGCTGTTGAACCCCTCTAGGGAATTTTTTGTTTCTGTTACTGTGGTCTTCTGCTCTTTGTGGTTATTTCTCATATTTTCCATCTCTATTGATATTCTCTTTGTGTTTATCATTTTTATGATTTTCTTTAGTTCTTTGTCTTGTTTTCCATTAGCTCTTTAAAATATTTAGGGGCACTTTTTAAAAAAGTCTCTGTCTAGAATATCCCAAGTCTGGCTCTCTTTATTGGTGGTTTTTAATGCTTTAATATTCTTCTTTGCCTGGGCCATTGCTTCCTGTTTCTTTGTATGTTTTGTCATCCTTTGCTGAAACTGGGACATTTTGATATTACATTATCACTGGAATTTAAACTCTGAGGCATCTGTTCAGTAAGCTTACATACAGCTAGTGTTATGACAGAGCTTTCTTTGCATGTCAGTTCTCAAGTCTTTGCAGATTGACCTATGCAGGTGCTCTCCTGCAGGGCTTATCCATATATTCACTTTAGAGAATAGCTCCAGGCCAACATTTAGGGGCCTTCCTGATCCTTTTTGTGCATTCCTCTTATCTTAGGCATGTGAGTATGGCCGTAGTTATTCCCTCCTTTACATAGTTCAGAATGTCCTCTCTTCCCTAGGAAACAGTTTCCACAAGGTCCCAGGCAATGCACTGTATATCCTACAGCCAGCATTCCTTTGCCCCTAGGCAGTACAACTTGACTCTTCTCCCACAGCATTCTGTAGGAGACTCCTGTGAACTGCCTTCTTCATGCCCAGGACAAGTTCTGGGATGGTAAATCCCTAAAGCCACCATCAGACGGATTGGGCCAGACATACGTAATGCTCCCATGTGTGCCCGAGGGCTACTCTGCTGCCTTTAGAACTGGGACCAGGGATCTGCACTGGCAATGTGGGCCAGCTGTGTGCTAAGGCAGTGTGGTGGGAGAGGGGCCAGCCAGAACATCATGAAATCCTACAGCTTTTAAGTAGCCTTTTCTTGATTTGGCACTTGACCTGTTCTTGCAGTCCTTTAACCCTTTCAGGTACTTTCAGAAAGATGTTTGACAGTTCTTGCGGGCTGTTCAACACTTCGGTGGATAGACGGAGCCCTGAAGTTTCTTAATCTGCCGTCTTGATTGGGCTTGCCAACCTAGAAATAACATATTAAGCTGCAAGGCAACAAAGGCAATTATTTGGGGTCTTAAAATTGCAGTTCGAAGAACACAGGTTCAGGTAACAACCCAAATCGTATCCTATCTTGCCATTTCCAGGAGAGATTTTAAAAGGAAAAGAAGAAAAGTAGACAAGTTGTTTGTGGTTGGTGGATTTTTGGGGTTCTCTAATTGTCCTTCAGGTTTGATAGTTAACTGAGTCTTTATCTTGTGGTTTGTTATCTTAGGGTTTTGAGGAACATTGTTGCTTGAGGCTTTGAATACTCTGGCAGTTTGTGATATCTGGCTGAGACCTGCATAAGAGTAACCTCCAGAATTACCTGCTGACTCCATTTTAAATCTCTTAGCCATGGTCATACAGTTTTGTTTTATTTCTTTTAATAGGCTGGTGATAAGTGTTTAATAAATGTTATGTATTCATCTTTGTATTTAAAAGACATAATATGTTAGTCTGACTTGTGCTTTAAGTTGTCTTACAAAACTGATATTCATGTATTTGCAAACGTTTTATCTATTTTCTGTATCACCAACTGGTTTGTGTGTGGGCTATAAAACTATTTCATGGAAGAAAGTGAATTAAACTGGTGTATACTTGGATTGAATCTGAACCTTTGGCTTCACTTTTACTGTGCTCTCACAAGTTGAGTTAAGCTGTTATCACAGTTTTGGTTTTTAATTTCTTCAAATTTAACTTTATAACATAACTGCACTAAAAATTATAGACATTACTCAGACTTATTTAGCAAGCTATCTATTAAATAATAGCTTTTTGTATCTAGTACATGTAAATTTTCAGTTTTGGAGATCAAATTTATTTAATGCGGACATAGGTTTATTATTGGTAAATAAAAAGCATGATTTTTCCCCTACTTTCTAAGGGAATGTTTATGTTTTTATTTTTGTTTTCTTGAGAATATTTTTGTCTATTATACTTTTATCTACTATGCCTGGTATATTCTACATTCATTGAAAGTATCAGAAACTTACTTTGCTAACTTATGCACAAATGGTATTTTTTGGTTCACGTAGCTCCAGGAGTAATCTTAAAGCCCAGCTGCATCAGGCCTCTATTGACACCCTTGATAGGTTCTCCCCACGTGTTGACCACGATGGCTGCCAGCAGCCCAAGGTTCATTCTACCAGTTCAGTAATGTCAGCAGAAAGAGTACCATTTCCTCAGTATCTCTGGCAGTCAGGTTGCACTGAGGGTCCTGGCCAGGCTTGGGTCACATACTTATCACTGAGTTGAATTACTTTAGTGAAGGGAATGGGATATTCTGCTTGACTGGCACAGGACTCAGGCCACCCTCATGTCAAAGGAAAGGAAAGAGGGATTTTGTAACCAGAAGGGGGAAGGGATATTATATCAGATTCCACTTCATTTACAGAGAGAACTTGTGGTAGTTTTTTTTTTTAAATCCCATTTTTCTGAAACTTAATTAAATGAGACATTTTTGTGAAGCACTTGGTACAGTGCCTGGTGCTTAGAAGATTGAATCTGTATTGGCATTTGGCTGCGGTTATACCACAGCTAGATTTTTTTTTTTTTATTCTCCACATGAAAACTTTAATTCAAGAAAATAATCATATTAAGTATTTTGCACAAATAATTAATACAAACTTCTCAACAGAAAAGGAAAAAAGGTATTTTTGCATTTTGGTCTTGTAGTCTACCACTTTGCTGTATTCATTGATTACTTCTAATAGCTTTGCTGTAGATTTTTCTGGATTTTCTGCATGTAGAATCATGTCATCTGCAAAGAGTGAAAGTTTTACTTCTTCCTCTCCAATTTGGATGCCTTTTATTTCTTTTTCTTGCCTATTTGCTATAGCTAGAACTTCCAGCACAATGTTGAATAACAATGGTGACAGTGGTCATCCTTGTCTTGTTCCTGATTTTAGAGGGAAAGCTATCAGTCTTTCCCTATTGAGTATGATGTTTGCTGTGGGTTTTTCATATTTTGCCTTTATCATATTGAGAAAATTCCCTTCTATTCCTATCCTTTGAAGTGTTTTCCTCAAGAAAGCATGTTGAATTTTGTCAAATGCCTTTTCTTCATCGATTGAGATGATCTGTGGTTCTTCTGCTTTGGTTTATTGATGTGATGTACTACATTAATTGATTTTCTTGTTTTGAACCAGCCTTGCATGCCTGGAATAAACCCTACTTGGTTGTGGTGTATAGTTCTTTTAATGTGCTGCTACATTATATTTGTGAGTATTTTGTTGAGGATTTTTGCATCTATACTCATTAGATTGGTCTATAATTATCTTTTTTTGTAGTATCTTTGTCTGATTTTGGTATTAGGGTGAATGTTGGCTTCATAGAATGAGTTGGGTAGCTTTCCCTCCTCTTCAGTTTATTTTGAAGAGTTTGAGCAGGATTGGTACTAATTCTTTCTTGAATGCTTGGTGGAATTCACATGTGAAGCCATCTGGTCCTTGGCTTTTCTTTTTTGGGAGCTTTTTGATGACTGACTTAATCTTTTTACTTGTGATTGGTTTGTTGAGGTTGTCTATTTCTTCTTGAGTCAGTGTTGGTTGTTTATGCTTTTCTAGGAAGTTGTCCATTTTGTCCAAGTTGTCTAGTTTATTACCATATAATTGCTCATAGTATCTTCTCATTATCTCCTTTATTTCTGCAGGGTCAGTAGTTATGTCTCCTTTCCCATTTCTGGTTGCATTTATTTGTATCTGCTCTCTTTATTTTTGCTGAGCCTAGCTAGTGGTCCATCAATTTTGTTGATTTTTCTCAAAGAAGCAACTTCTGGTTTTGTTGATTCTCTCTATTGTTTTCCTGTTCTCAGTTTCATTCATTTCTACTCTAATCTTTGTTATTTCTTTTCTACTGTTTCCTTTGGGGTTAGTTTGCTGTTCTTTCTCAGTTCCTCCAGGTGAACGGTTAATTCCTCAATTTTTGCTCTCTCTTCTCTTTTAATACAGGCATTTAGGGCAATAAATTTCCCTCTCAGCACTGCCTTTGCTGCATCCCATAAATTTTAATATGTTTTCATTGTCATTTGCCTCGAGGTGTTTACTAATTTCTCTTGTAATTTCTTCCTTTACCCACTGGTTTTCTAAGAATGTGTTGTTTAGCGTCCATATATTTGTGAATTTTACAATCTTCTGCCTGTTATTTATTTTCAACTTCATTCCATTATGATCTGAGAAAGTGTTTTTTATAATATCAATATTTTAAAAATTGTTGAGACTTGCTTTGTGACCCAACATGTGGTCTATCCTAGAGAATGTTCCATGAGCACTTGAGAAAAATGTGTATCCTGCTGCTGTGGGGTGTAGTGATCTATAAATGTCTGTCAAGTCTAGTTCATTTATCGTACAATTCAACACCTCCGTTTCCTTACTGATTCTCTGTCTAGATGTTCTATCCATTGATGAAAGTGGTGTGTTGGAGAGGTATCTACTTCTCCTTTCAGTGTTCTCAGTGTTTGCCTCATGAATTTTGGGACACTCTGACTTGGTGCCTAAATATTTATGATTGTTATGTTTTCTTGATGCATTGACCCTTTTTATTAATATATAGTGTCCTTCTTTGTCTCTTTTATTTGTTTTACTTTTGAAGTCTAATTTGTCTGATATTAGTATAGCTACTCCTGCTTTTTTCTGGTTGCTGTTTGCATGAAATATCTTTTCCCAACCTTTCACTTTCAGCCTATTTTTGTCCTTGTGTCTAAAGTCAGTTTCTTATAGATTGCATATAGATGGGCCCTGCTTTTTAATCCATTCTTCCAATCTGTGTCTTTTTATTGGGGATTTTAATCCATTAATATTTAGTGTTATTACTGTAAGGGAGTACTTTCTTCTGCCATTTTGTCTTTTGGATTTTATATGCTGTTTCTTATTTTTCCTCTCTTTCCTTTTACCCTTCCTGATAATCTTCATTTCTACACTCTTCTCTAAACTTCTCTCTCCTGTCTTTTCCTATCAGCCTGTAGCACTTCCTTTAGTATTTCTTATAGTGCCAATCTCTGATTCACAAACTCTCTCAGTATCTATTTGTCTGAAAATATTTTAATCTCTCCCTCATTTTTGAAGGACACTTTTGCCGGATATAGAATTCTTGGTTGGCGATTCTTCTCTTTCAGTATCTTAAATATATCATACCACTGTCTTCTCACCTCCATAGTTTCTGCGAAGAAATCTGTACATAGTCTTGTCGAGCTACCCTTGTATGTGATGGATTGCTTTTCTCTTGCTGCTTTTAGTATTCTCTTTGTCTTTGATATTGGGCAATCTGATCAGTTAGTGTCTTGGAGTAGGTCTGTTGGGATCTGTTCTGCTTGGGGTATGCTGCACTTCTTGAATCGGTAATATTGTGTCTTTCATAAGAGTTGGGAAATTTTCAGTGATTATTTCTTCTATTATTTTTTCTGCCCCCTTTCCCCTCTCTTCTCCCTCTGGGACACCACCCATAACACGTATATTCATGCACTTCATGTTGTCACTCAGCTCCCTAAGACCCTGCTTGTATTTTTCCATTCTTTTCACCATCTGTTCTTTTGTGTGTATGAATTCAAATATCTTGTCTTCCAATTCACTGATCCTTTCTTCTGCTTTTTCATATCTATTGTTGTATCCCTCCATTGTCTTTTTCATCTCCTCCATTATGCCCTTCATTCCCATAAGTTCTGCCATTTGTTTGACTTTATGAATTCTTCTTTATGGTCATCCAGTGTCTTCCTTATATCCTTCATCTCTTTTGCTAAATCTTCCCTCAGTTCATTGACTTGATTTTTTAATTGATTTAGGAGATTGTTTGAACATGATTAATTGTTTCTTCTCTCAGTTCACTGAATTGATTTAGCATTAGTTGCCTCAACTCCTTGGTTGAACTATTAGTTTTTTCCTTTGGCTGGTCCATATTTTCATGTTTCCTAGTATGGCTAATTATCTTAAGCTGTCTAGGCATCTGACTTTCTTGATTAGTTTATTCTGGAGCTCATTTTCACTCTTTTATCTAGGATTTTCTTGTTGGTTGGCTTTGTTCTCTAACCTTTGGTGTTCATTTCATCTTATTCTGGACCTCTAACTTATGTTCCATTTAATTGATCAGAGTTTTTTACCTCTTGTTTTTCTGTTTCTTGCCCTGCCTCTATATAGCCTTTTTGTGAGAGGGTTTCCTCAGATATGGTCAACCCCAATCAAGTTTTCCCAGTCCAGAGAGGCCCACATCTCAGGAGGAGGGTATGGAGTTTACCTGAAAATGAGACCCTCCTGCGAAGCCTTTAGACTTTGTGCTTTTCCTATCTTGTCCAGCAGGTGGTGCTTGCCAGCCCACAGCTCCCCCACCAGTGTAACATTTAGTTCTACTGGTGACCCTGACACTGTTGGGGAAGTGGCTGACTGAAGTTAGTTTCTGAATTCCAGCCCCTGGGGTCTAAGTTCTTTGAAGGAGAGCTGCCACTGGAGCTGAACCACACACCCCCTTTTCTTGGGGCAGTTATACCCTTTAGGGAATTGTCTCGGGCACTAGAATTATTGCTTTTTCTTTCAGAGCTATCTTAACTCTGCTCTTGCCTGGGCCCAAATTGAGGCTTTCTGTAATGGGCTACTTAGAATAGTTATTTAAAACAAAGAAAGAAAGAAAAGAAAAAAGAAAAAGAAAGGCCCAGTGTAGATTATTTAAAGAAAAGCACTTTAGTCTTATTATCTCTTCCTACTGGTTAGTTACTCTGAGACACCTTTAATTCCACCCTTGCCATTCTGATGGCCTATTGAAATGCAAAAAGTTAAGGAGATGGAGAGCAATTGAGTAAAGAAGAAACCAGAAAAATCGGCCTTTCAGAGAAGGGCCCTGGTTTCCTGGGTTTGCATTTGTGCCTGATTCTGTTTGAGCCCAGCCCTTTCCCTATTATGTTCACCTCCAACTCCAAAAGTCTCTGTTTTTTTTTTTTTTTTTTTTTTTTTTCTGTTTTTGCTAGCCCTGTCTCCTCTCTACCAGGCTGACTGCTCCCAGATACTCCAGTGTCTGGTCTCAGTTTATCTATGGTTGGAGTTCTTGTTCAGCGGTCTGAGTTTATTAATCAGTTCTGCAACTGGGGCCAGGTTGAGCCTCCCTCCTGGTTCCCAGCACTGACAGCCGTTCCTCCCTTGCGAAACCAGCTGCAAAACAGTCTGCCATGTGTGGCAGGGAGGTGTGTGGGTCCCCTGGTCGCAAGAACTACAGGTTTCGCTGATCTCAGCTGCTCCATGTGTTCGAGACTGTTGTATGACATGTGTTTAAACTTAGACTGCCCTATGGTGTCTGTTTCACATGGTTCCTGGCTATCTACCAGCTGCCCCAGAGGAGTAAGTAAAAACCATACCTCACACTCTGCCATCTTGCCCTGGCCCCTCACCACAGCTCAATTTTAATTTACCTTAGATGATAAGATAGAGAGTTGATTTTTTTTTCTTTTTCTTTTGGCATAATTTCACATTTACAGAAAAGTTGCAAGAATAGTACAAAGAACCACTTAACCTTTATCCAGATTCGCCAGTTGATCCTGTATACTTTATCATCAGCTCTCTTCTTTGCCTCTCTTTTTCTGTCGTCAACATGCACACACTCAGACACACACACACACACTTTGGTTTTTTGGAAACATTTAAGAGTAATTTTAAGACGTGCCTCTTTAACCGTAAATACTTCAATGAATTTCCTAGGAATAAGGATTTTCTGTTACATAACCACAATGCATTGATCAAAATCAGGAAATTTAACTTTGATCTAATACTATTATCTAATCTATAGTTCTTTTTCATATTTTCCCGATTGTTCCAGTGATATCTTTTGTAGAAATTTGTTTTTTTTCCCTCATGTAGGATTACACATTACTTTTGTATAGCCTCCTATAATCTAGAACAACTCTTTAGTCTTTCTTTTCTTTTAAGATCTTGACAATTTGAAAAGATGCTGTCTTATTTTATAGATTGTCCCTCAATTTATGTTTGTCTAATTTTTCTCACAATTAGATTCAGTTAACACATTCTACTCAAATGGTACAGAATTTTATTGTGTCTCATTTAAGGTGTCACAACAGGAGACCCATGCCTGATGTCAGTCTGACTCATTATTGGTGATACTAACTTTGATTACTCAGTAAGGTTGTATTGACTAGGTTAATCCATGGTAAAATTACTATTTTACTTTTTTAATAGATAATTTGAAAGGGGTAGTTTGAGACTATGTAAATATTCTCTTCTTCCTCATTCTTCTTCCTACTGTCTTAGCATCTATGATGATTCTTGGCTGAATAAATGGTGATTTTTCTAACTATATAATTCCTTCTATATTGATTAGTTTGTATTCTATCGCAAGGAACACCATTCCATCCCTTGCCCATTTATTTATTGGTTGGTTGGTTGGTGTTGTATTGAACTCATAGAGTCTCATTTTACTTCATAAATGTTCTGTCAGCATTATTTTTTTATTTTATTGTTAATATTTCCCAGATTTTGCTAGTGGGAGCCCTTTGAAGCTGGCTCCTGTGATTCCCCCCACCCCCCCTCTACCCCCTAAATGTGGCCACATCATTTTTGAGCAGTTCCTTGTTTTCTGGCATTACAAAATGTTCCAAACTTATCTACTTTCCCAGTCCAGCCTCCAAATCAGCCATTTCTTCAAGGAGACCTGCTTTTTTTTCTTTTTTTTCCCCCTTTAGTGTGGTTAATAACCAAGACCAGGGGACTAGTTGTGCTCATTCCAATAGGATGTCTTTAGTTCAAGGCCCTTTCAGTGGATAGAGCTAAGAAAATATATTTATATATTTAATATAAATATATGTTCAAAAACATAAATATCTACAGCTATTTGTCTATTTCTTTCTGTCTGTCCATCTATCCATATTACAAACCAAGTTCACACTAATACCATGAATTCTAGTTCAACCCCACAGGGTTTTCTTTTTCCATATTTGTATATAGTAAGGAAGGATGGCTACTTAATATAAGGATGGCTCCCTTATTCTGAAAATATTTACCTATTTGCTCAATCCTACCATATGGAGTAAGTAGTTTCAGAATTGCTAACCCATAACTACTGCAAAAAGGGCCAATATTAGTTTCCTGTTGTTTTTGTCTTTAGATTGAGGATATGGAGTTAAAATCCTATATTCAAAAGTTACTTGATTTGCCCCTCCGCCCCTCAGCCCTCTCTGCTTAGGTATGGTTATGTTATTCCTTTGAAATACAGTATTTTTTTCTATTTGCTTTCCATTTATGGTCTCCCACTATCCTTGTTGATTTGATTATTTTTTAAATATGTAAAGCATTAACATGGATGATTCTACAAAGTCAAAACTGTATAAAACATGTACCCAGAGCTATGTCACTGCCTGCCTCCAATCCCATATTCTCTCATTTACTCCCTGTGATGCTTAAGTTTGTTTGTTAACTTGGCCAGGTTATGGTGTCCAGTTGTTTGGTCAAGCAAGCACTGGCCTTATCTTTATATGAGGGTATTTTGTAGATGGATTTGCATCTATAATCAGCCGATTGCATCTATGGCTGATTGCATTCATAATCAACAAAGGAGATTGTCCTCAGCAATATGAGAGGCTGTTCATCCAATCATTTGAAGATCTTAAAAGCCAGAACTGAGGATTTCAGCACTCAGAAAGATTTCTGTCTCTACTTCAGTCAGGCAACTTCTGGGAAATTCAACTTCACCTTCATCAGAATTTCCAGCTTGTGGCCTGCCAATCCCCATGGTTTCATGAGCTAATTCCTGTAATAAATCTCTTAATGTATATGTATCTGGTCAGTTCTGTTTCTCTGGAGAACCCTACCTAATACACTTCCTGTAGTTAACCAGTTTCTTTGGTTTCTGGTTTATTCTTCCTGTATTTCTTTTGACAAAAATAAGCAGATAGATGTATAATTTCTCATTTTACCTTTTAATATAACATAGAAGATCGCAAACCATGTATTTTCTTCTGTGTTTTCCTTAATAAACTCAACAGTATATGAAGATTGGCTTTTACCTGGTGAATTTGGGCAGTAAACATAATTAGTTTTGATAACTTCTATGTCTGAATGTTTCCCTGAATTATGACAATTACTTGATTACACTTAACTGAAGGATAATTGTTTGGGTTTCTATTTCATGTTGGCTTTAGATAAAACTCTTTACTGATAGGAGGGGAAAAAAGTCTGAAGTAAAACAAATATAATTTAAAACATAAGTTTGCAAGATTAAATAAGGTAAAATATACATCTTGAGAAACTATAATGTTTAATTTTAGTTTTAGGTTTACTATATGAAGAAACAAATAAGATAACATACCACAACTAGATATAGGGAGAAGAGAATACCAAAGTGGAGTAGCTGAGTATTTATTGCCTTTTTTTTAATATTCATTTTATTGAGATATATTTACATACCATGCAGTCATACAAAACAAATCATACATTCGATTGTTCACAGTACCATTACATAGTTGTGCATTCTTTATTGCCTTTTAGGCTAGGATAGGGACTATTTGGGATCTTATCAAAGAAAGGGTAAAGGATGACAGCTCAAAGAAAAGAAGTGGAAGGGTAATACAGAAAGCAGCATCCTGAAATGAAAAAGAAATGTTCACAGAAGAAGATGGATTCCATACAGAAGTGGTCATTGGGCCTCCTGCCAGATAAACATCTAAAGTCATGTTATAGTTCAGTGACAGGTTCTTTGTTAACCCCAACTTTTAAAAAACATTTCTTCAATATTTAGTTCTTTGTACAAGAGGTTCTCTTTTCTACTTGCCACCAATATTATCCCAATGATTTTTTTCCCTGAAGGCTGTCAGAAAAGGAGGTTACAGTGTTTCAATTGGTTCACTACTCTTCCAGTGTTTCCTTTGTCTGCCCTCTCCTTCTTTTGTGTTAGTGGCAGCATTCAAAAAAGATCTCTGGGTGCCAGGTACTTTCATGGGGGAAAGAACAGTGCCTTTGATGAATGCTGCTGGAAAAATTGTGTGTTCACAAGCAAAAGAATGAAGGTGACCTCCACCTCACACCATATACAAAAGTTAGCTCAAAATAGATCCAGGACCTAGAAATGACAGCTAAAACTGTAAAACCCTTAGAAGAAAATGGAGATTGGGAAAGCCATGTGGATCACATTCCCCTTTGTCCAGTGTATGAGTGGATGAATAGAATAAAGGGGACAGAAGAAGAAGACGAAGAAGAAGAAGAAGAGGAGAAGGAGGAGGGGGAGGAGGAGGAGGGGCGGAGGAGGAGAAAATGGAGGGGAAAACCTTCATGACTTTGGATTTTGCAGTGATTTCTTAGATATGACTCCAGAAGTACCAGCAAAAAAAGGAAAAAAATAGATAAAATGAACTTACTCTAAATTAAAAACTTTCCTATATCAAAGGGCATTATCAAGACAGTGAAAAGACAACCTATGAAAAGAGAAAATAGTTGCAAACTGTTTATCTGATAAGGATTTGATATCCAGAATGTATAAAGAACTGCTACAACTCAACAACAGAAAGAAAAACCACCCAGTGAGAAAATGGGCAAAGGATTGAATAAACATTTCTCCAAGAAGATACATAGGTGGTTAATAGGTGCATGAAAAGATGGTCAACAGTAGTCATCAGGGAAATGCAAATTGAAACCACGATGCCATATCACTTCATGCCCATTACAGTGGCCATTATTAAATGGAAAATAACAAGTGTTGGTGAGATTGGAGAGAAAGTGGAACCTTTATACATTGTTGGTGGGATTGTAAAATGGTACAGTCACTGTAGAGAACATTTTGGCAGTTACTCAGAAAGTTGAATATAGAATTACCATATGACCTGGCAGTCTCAGTTCTATGTATATAACCAAAAGAATTGAAAGCAAGGAAATGAACAGATATTTATAAACCATTGTTCATTGCGGTATTATTCACAATATCCAAAAGGTGGAAAAAATCCAGTGTCCATCAAGAGATGACTGGATAAAGAAAAAAATGTAGTATCTACACACAATGTAATATCCAGCTGATACATGCTGATACATGCTGCAGTGTAGATGAACCATGAATGCATCATGTTGAGTGAAATAAGCCAGACACAAAAAGACAAATATTGCATGTTTTCACTTGTATGAAATACCTTGGAAAAGCACATTTATAGAGACAAGTAGATTTCACGTTACCAGGGTGTGTCAGTTTGAAACTGTTAAGGACCCCAGAAGAGCCATGATCTTTTAACCCAATCTTTTTGGGTGACACCTTTTGATTGAGTGTTTCTATGGAGATGTGACTCATCCAACTGTGGTTGAGACCTTTGATTAAATTATTTCCATGGAGCTGTGGACCCCACCCATTCATGGTGGGTCTTGATTATTTCACCGGAGTACTTAAGAGACCTCAAGGGCTGACACGGGCACTGATGCTTGGAGATGCAGACAGAGTGATGTTTGGAGATGCTAAGCTAAGAGATGAAGCCCAGAGTTTTCCCCGGAGATGCCAAGAGAGGACCCCCCAGACGCTTTGAGAGAAATGCCCTGGGAGAAAAAAGCAAGGATGCAGAGTTGCTGAGAGAGAGGAGCAAAGACAGAAGCCCAGAGACATTTTGGAGAAAGCCATTTTGAAATAACCTTGGAGCAAAGGACGAGCAGATGCCAGTCACATGCTTTCCCTGCTAACAGAGGTGTTCTGGATGCCATTGGCCTTACTTCAGTGAAGGAATCCTCTTGTTGATGCCTTAGTTTGGACACTTCTATGGCTTTAGAACTTAAGTTAATTGCCACCTAATAAATCTCCCCCCCCCCTTTCATTGTTTTTTTCCTTAATTTTTTTTTTAAATTCAGTTTTACTGAGATATAATCACATACCATACAGTCATACATGGTGTACAATCAGCTGTTCACAGTACCATTATATGGTTGTGCATTCATCACCCCAGTCAATTTTTGAACATTTTCCTTACACCAAAAAGAATAAAAATAAGAATAAAAAATAAAAGTGAGAAAGAACACCCAAATCATTCCACCACCACCACCACCCCCCATCCAACCCTATTTCTCATTTAGTTTTTGTCCCCATTTTTTTACTTATCCATCCATACACTGGATAAAGGGAGTGTAAGCCACAAGGTTTTCACAATCACGCCATCACACTGTGTAAGCTACATAGTTATAAAATTGTCCCCCCAAATCAAGACTACTGGGTTGCAGTTCTACAGTTTCAGGTATTTCCTTCTAGCTATTTCAATACACTAACACCTAAAAAGGGAAATCTATATAGTGCCTAAGAATGCCCTCCAGAGTGACCTCTTGACTCCATTTGAAATCTCTCAGCCACTGAAACTATTTCATTTCATTTCTCTTCCCCTTTTTGGTCAAGAAGAGTTTCTCAGTCACATGATGCCAGGTCCAGGCTCATCCCCGGGAGTCATATCCTGCATTGCCAGGGAGATTTACACCCCTGGGAGTCAGGTCCCATGTAGCAGGTAGGGCAGTGAGTTACCTTCTGAGTTGGCTTAGCTAGAGAGAGAGGGCCATATCTGAGCAACAAAGAGATTCTCTGGGGGAGACTCTTAGGCACAGTTTTAAGCAGGCTTAACCTCTCCTTTGCAGTAACAAGCGTCATAAGGACAAGCCCCAGGATAGAGGGCTCAGCATATCAAGTTGTCAGTCCTCAATGTTTGTGAGAGTATCAGCAGTAACCCAGGTGGGGATGTCCAACATTTCTGAATTTTTCCCCAGCTCCTCAGAGGGGCCCTGCAAATATGTTTTTATTTTCTGCCCAAATTACTTTGGGATGTATTTTTGTTTCACACTAACCTGTACAAACCTAACATCCCACTTCCTATTCAAAGTTTCATGTAATTATAGTGTTTGAATAAACTGACTGTACAAGTTGAGTTAAATAAATCCCCTTTTTAAAAACAATCTGTTTCTGGTGTTTTGCGTAACAGCAGCTTTAGTAAACTGGAACACGGGCTGTGTGTGTGTGTGTGTGTGTCTGTGTGTGTCTGTGTGTGTGTGTGTGTGTGTGTGTGTGTTCAAGGAGTTGGGAGTGGGGGGAGTTAGTGTATAATGAGCACAGAGTTTCTGTTTGGGGTAATAAACTTTTGGTAGTGGATGGTGATCATGTAGCACAACAGTGTGAATGCAATTAGTACCACTGAATTGTACACTTTAAAGTGGTTAAAACAGAGACTTTTGTATGTATGTTACCATAATGAGAAGTTTTTTTTTTTAAAATTTCAAATAGGGGAAAAAAAGGTTTTGGGCAGGTCCTGAGGTACAGAAAGGAGACTTTTGCCAAGTATTTTGTCTCACAAATAATTCTCTCTTTAACATTTCTTCTTTTTGAATATTTTGTACGGTTCATGTTTTAGAGGAAATGTTTCTTTAATAGTGTGTTAATCACATTTAAAAAGAACTGAATTAAAAATTAAAATGCATCGGAGGAGACACTATGTAAAGAAGTTCTGGTATAAAATCTTTTGTAAAGCTGTTAAACACTCCTTAACTTCTATTTCGTGAAAGCTGATTTTTATACACTCTACTAGATATCTTAAGATAACTCTAATATTTTCTTATTAGTTAACATATTTTTGAATCCCACTTTAAAAACAATTTGAGGTAATGTTTTTGGTATCAGAAATTAGTCATCACTAATTACTTTGTGACTTTTTGCAACTATCTGCCAAAATATTTCTGCTATTAAACAGTCTGCAAAAGCACTGCAAGATGTCTGTGCCCCATCTTCCTAAACACACCTTCTCATGCTCCCTGAAGTAGATAATTCTTAAGGCATTCTAATTTTTTCAAATGTGTTTTGTGTATTTTAATCTGCTTCCTTTGTTTTTCTCTTCTATAGCATTTCCCTTTTTACGTTTAGATTATTTTATCTATTATTTAATAACAAGAGATTAGTTTTATTCTTCAGGATTTATATACCCGTCTTTTTGTCCAAGTCATCCATTGTTTGTTTAATAAATGAATAAATGAATCTTTTTGGTTACATTATCTTCCCCAACCTATCCTAACAAGTAGTTGGAAATACATTAATCTCTAGTTTTAGGTCTTAAATTTTTAAAGCTTACGGAAAAGCTAGGAAAGAAGAGGAACTGAAATAGTTAAATGGATAATTATAGGTTTAAAATATCTGACTTATGTAATTTTATGTTTATACTTTACTCTGAGTGTGCTATCAAGCAATTTGTAACAATCAGACAAAATACAAAGACCAAATATTTATTGAGGGCCAAGTCTATGCAAATAACTGACCTCTGTTGTTCCAGAGTATGTCTTTTGTGAAGTCATGGGAAGCAAGAGTAATTTTAGCACTAGCCAGAAAATCAGTATTAGGTGTTTTAGGACAAGAAATATCAGCTGTCTAAAAACATAAAATTTATGAAAAATGGAATAGGTTGAAAGATAATTTCCAACCCCTTCATTTCTGGTTCAAGAATTACTGGATTAATCTCTTAGGTGATGAATTCATTCATTAGATACAAATTGTTTACTATGTGAATACTACACGCCCAGTATTATGCTAAAATTTAGTGAAACAGACTTGGATAATATAAGTAATGGTCACAGAATTAGCTTTCCAGATATGTTCACACACCATACAATCCATACAAAGTACAATCAATGGCTTTTAGTATAATCACAGAGTTATGCTTTCATCACCACAATTTTTAGAACATTTTCATTACTCTAAATAGAAAAATCTTATACCCGTTAGCAGTTACCTCTCAATCCCTCTATAGTTTCCAGCCCTACATAACTACTAATCTATTGCTGTCTCCATAGATTTATTTATATTTGTATTTTATGTAAATAGAATCATACAATGTGTAGTACTTTGTGTCTGGTTTCTTTCACTTTTTATATATATATATATATTTAATTAGGTCGTAGATTTACAGAAAAGTCATGTAAAATATAAAGTGTTCCCACATACCCCCTTATTGTTGACCCTTTGCATTAGTGTGGTACCTATGTTACAATTGATAAAAATATATTAAAGTATTGTTAACTATACACTATAGTTTACATTAGGTATATTTTTTCCCATATATCACCGTATTATTAACACCTTGTAATAGTGTCATACATTTGTTATAATTCATGAAAGAACACTCTTATATTTGTATTATTAACCACATTCCATTGTCCACAACAGGATTTACTGTGTTACACGGTCCCATGTTTTTTCTTAAATCATATTTTTTATTGCAGAATATAGTATATATACATAGAGGTGATAACTTTCCAAGTGCAATTTAACAAGTAGTTAGAGAGCAAATTTCAAAAACTATTATAGGTTACAGTTCCATTGTTTCAGTTGTTCCCTTATTATGAAATATAACATATATACAAAAAGGTAATATCTTTCAAAGTATGATTTAACAAGTAGATATATAGGAAATTTCCGAAGTTGTTATGAGTTTTAGTACTATAGTTTCAGTTATTTCCTTGTTGTGAAATATAAATACAAAAAGGTATAGCTTTCAAATTACAATTTAACAAGTAGCCATATAATAAATTTCAAAGGATGTTACAGGTTACAGTCTCACCATTTCTATTTTTTCCTTCTAACCTAATACTCTAGCAACAAAGGAAAAGAAAATTATATAAAGAATCAGTATTCATAATCCTTTGTTAAATTCCATCTTGTCTGTTGCTGTCCTTTCCTCTAGTTTACTCACTTTACCCATCTTCCAGTATGTCTAGGCAATAACCACGCTAACCTATTCATCTTGAAAAGGGGTGTCAACTTTATGAGCAAAGGGGACATATCTAGTTGATACTTTTGAAGAAGCTATTGCCTCTGGGTTTCAGAACTTAGCTGGCATAGGGGCACTCTGAAGGATTTAAGTTTCTGATGAATAAACTTAGTGAGTGAAACTTTTATAGAGTATGGTATTCCTCTTAATTTAAGTCCCTAGTATGCAATGTGTAGATTTTTCCCATGTATCCTTCTGTTGTCAACTCTCTGTGCCAGTGTCATACCTTAAAAGTATATTATGCAAGCACCTATCTATATTTGTTGTGCTGATCTGTGGGAAACATGCCTTTAAACAACCCCTTTCATTCCTATTCACCTTCAAAACAGCTCTGATATTATAATCCCATTAACCAAATAAATTTGATAATTAGCTTTTGCATTTCTGCAAATATGCTGTTGGAATTTTGACTGGGAGTTTGTTTAATCTGTAAATCAATTTGGGAAGAACTGACATCTTAATGATATTTATTGCTGCAATTCATGTACACAGACCATCTTTCCATTTATTTAGGTCTTCTTTGATTTCTTTTAGCAATGTTTTGTAGTTTCCTCTATATAAGTCCTTTATGTCTTGGCTAGATTTATTCCTAGATATTAGATTCTTTTAGTTACTATTGTGAATGGAACTTTTTCTTGATTTCTGACTCAGGTTGCTCATTATTAGTGTAAAGAGACACTACTGATTTTGCATGTTGAGATCTGTTTCCTGCAACTTTGCTGAAGTTGTTTATTAGCTCCAGGAGCTTTGTTTTTTGGGACTTTCTAAATATGGGATCATGTTATCCATAAATAGTGGAAGTTTTACTTCTTCCTTTCCATTTTGATGCCTTTTATTTCTTTTTCTTGCCTAACTCCTCTGGTTAGAACTTCCAGTACAATGGTGAATAACAGTGGTGACAGTGGCCATCTTTGTCTTGTTCCTGATATTAGAGAAAAAGCTTTCAATCTTTCACCATTGAGCATGATGCCAGCTGTGGGTTTTTCATATCTGCCCTTTATCATCTTGAGGAAGTTTCCTTCTACTCCTATCTTTTGAAGTGTTTTCATAAAGAAAGGATGCTGGATTTTGTCAAATGCCTTTTCTGCATCAATAGATATGATCAGGTGTTTTTTCCCCTTTAATTTATTAATTGGTATATTACATGAATTGATTTTCCTGTGTTGAACTCCACTTGCATACCTGGGATAAAACCCACTTGATCATGGTGAATAATTCTTTTAATGTGTTGTTGGATTCAATTTACAAGTATTTTATTAAGGATTTTTGCATCAATGTTTATTACAGGGATTGGACTCTAATTTTCTTTTCTTGTTTCTTTTTCTGGCTTTGTTATTAGGGTAATATTGGCTTCATAGAATGGGCTAGGTAGTGTTCCCTCCTCTTCAATTTTTGGAAGAGTTATAGTAGGATTGGTATTAATTCTTCTTGAATGATTGGTAGAATGCACCAGTGAAGCCATCTGGTCCTGGGTGTTTCTTTTTTGGGAGGTTTTTTTTTTTATGACTGATTCAATCTCTTTATTTGTAATTAATCTGTTGAGGTCTTCCATTTCTTCTAGAGTCAGTGTAGGTTGTTTGGGTGTTTCCGGGATGTGTCCATTTCATCTAAGTTGTCTAATTTGTTGGCATACAGTTGTTCATAGTATCTTCTTATGATCATTTTTATTTCTGTGTTGTCTGTGGCAATGTCCCCTCTCTCATTTCTGATTTTGTTTGCATCTTCTCTCTTTCTTTGTTCAGTCTAGCTGTTAATGGTTTGTCAATTTTATTTATCCTCTCAAAGAAGTTTTTTTGATCCTCTGTTGTTTTTTCTGTTGTTGTTGTTCTTAATTTCATTTATTTCTCCTCTAATCTTTGCTCTTTATTTCCTTCTGCTTGCTTTGGATTAGTTTTCTTTTCTTTTTCTGGTTCCAAGTGTGCAGTTAGGTCTTTGATTTTAGCTTTTTCTTCTTTTTTAATGTAGGCATTTAAGGCTATAAATTTCTTCCTTAGCATTGCCTTCACTGCATCCCATAAGTTTTGACATGTTGTGCCCTCATTTTCATTTGTTTTGTGATATTTACTGATTTCCCTTGCAATTTCTCTTTTGACCCACTGGTTGTTTAAGAGTATGTTGTTTAATTTCGATATATGTTAATTTTCCAGTTCTCCCCCTGTTGTTGATGTCCAACTTCATTCCATTGTTGGTCAGAGAATGTGATTTGTATATTTCAGTCTTTTTAAATTTATTGAAACTTGTTTTGTGACCCAACATGTGGTCTATCCTGGAGAATGATTCACGAGCACTTGAGAAGAATGTATATCCTGCTGTTTTCAGGTACAGTGTTCTAAATATGTCTGATAGGTCTAGTTTATTTATCATATTATTCAAAGTCTTTGTTTCTTTATTGATCCTCTGTCCAGATGTTCTATCTATTGATGAGCACGGAGTATTGACGTCTCCAGCTATTATTGTAAGAAGTCTATTTCTCCCTTCAGTTTTGCCAGTGTTTGCCTCCAATATTTTGGGGCACTTTGGTTAGGTGCATAAGTATTTGTCATTGCTATTTCTTCTTGATAGATTGCCCCTTCTATTAATCTATAGTGCCCCTTTTTGTCTTTTATAACAGCTTTGCATTTGAAGTCTGTTTTGTCCGATAATAGTATAGCTACCCCAGCTTTTTTTGGTTACTGTTTGTATGGAATACCATTTTCAAATCTTTCACTTTCAGCCTATTTGTGTCCTTGGGTCTAAAGTGAGTCTATTGTAAATAGTATATAGATGGATCATACTTTTTTTTAAAAAAATCAATTCTGCCAATCTATGTTGATTGGGGAGTTTGATCCATCAATGTTATTACTATAAAGGCAGTTCTTCCTTCAACCATTTTATCCTTTGGTTTTTGTATGTCATATTTTATTTTTGTCTCTCTTTTACTCTTTTAGTTATCATTACTGATAATCTTCATTTCTACACTCTCCTCCAAGTTTCTCTCTCTTGTATTTTCCTTTCAGTCTTCAGAACTCTCTGTAGTGTTTCTTGTAGGGCTGGTCTCTTGTTGATGAACTCAGTTTCTGTTTATATAAAATGAATATTTTAAAACTCTCATTTTTGAAGGACAGTTTTGCTAGATAAAGAATTTTTGCCTGGAGTTTTTCTCGTTCAATATTTTAAATATATCGTATCCACTGCCTTCTCACCTGCATGGTTTCTGATGAGAAATCAGAACTTAGTCTGATTATGGTTCCCTTGTATGTGATGAATTGCTTTTCTCTTGCTGTTTTCAGGATTCTCTCTTTATCTTTGGCATTTGACATTCTGATTAGTATGTGTCTCGGAGTAGGTATGTTAGGATTTATTCTGTTTGGAGTTCACTGTGCATTTTCAACATTTTTCATAAGAGTTGGAAAGTTTTCAGTCATTATTTCCTCACAAATTCTTTCTGCCTCTTTTCCTTTCTCTTCTCCTTTCTGGGACATCCATGATGAGTATGTTTGTGTCCTTTATGCTGTCATTCAATTCCCTGACACCCTGCTCAATTTTTCCATTCTTTTCTCTATCTCTGTTCTTCCTGTTTTTAAGATTTCAATTGTCCTGTTGTCTAGTTCACTAATTCTTTCTTCTTGCCTGTTCCAATCTGCTGTTGTATGCCTCTAGTGTATTTTTAATCTCTTCTATGTGCCTTTCATTCTCATAATTTCTGTTGTTTCTTTTCATGGTTTTAAATTCTTCCTTTTGCTCACCTAGTGTCTTCTTACTGCCCTTTATCTCTTTAGCCATATTTTCTTTCATCTTGAATTGACTTAGGCAATTTGTTTGAACATCTTTGATTAGTTGTTCCAAATTTTGTGTCTCCTCTGAAGTTTTAATTTGTTCATTTGACTGGGATGTATCTTCCTGTTTCTTAGTATGGCTTTTAACTTTTTTCTGATATCTGATATCTGATTATCTTTATGAGTTTATTCTGAAGGCCAGCCTCTCTCTCTTGCCTAGCATTTTGTTGTTGATTGACTTTGTGTTCAGGCTCTTTCACACTGTTTAAACTAATCTACACATTTAGAATTGCCTTTGTTTAACTGATTTTTTTTTAGCTCTTCATCTGATTTTTGTCCTACATATGGTACAATTTTTAAGATCACACTATTTGTGCAATTGTTTCACTCCTGGGGGATAGCTTCCTTTCCTCTGTTCCTTCTCTGTGAATCTTGATCTCTTCTATTTGTTTTTGTTTTGCCTCTTTATATATATTTTAAATTCTCCTTTCATTGCCTCTAGCTGCATTTGTCTGGAGGGCAAATTCTGGGAGGAGAGTCACCCCAAAGAGAACTTTCCTGAGTCAGTATTTCCCAGCCAAAACAGGGTAAAGGACCCAAAAATGGGATGCAGACCACTTCCAAAGATCCCTGGAAAGAGGGTAAAAAAAAATGCCAAAAAACCTTTCTGATGGCTTCCCAAAGCTGTGCTTTCCAGAGCTGCCCAGCATATGGTGCTCTTCTGCAAACCTTTCCCTACTACCTAAAGGAGGCCCAATGTCTTTGAACTTGCACTGCCTTTGCCCCTGTTGGGAGTGGGGTTGAAACAATAGTCGGGCAGTCCCTGTCCAGTGAGGGCTAAAACCATGACTCAAAGCCAGGACCCAAGGATAGTAATTTGCCTATCAAAAGTTGTGATTAGTACTTGGTTGTGCCCTGCCCTCTTCTTGGGGAAGAGGGCTTCCACAGCAGCCAGCCAGGAATTGGATCCAAGGCTGTTAACCTCGAGAGTGGGGGTTAGTCACTAGCAATAGCCACTGAGCACTTTACTCACAGTTCTTTACCGCAGTGTCTCAGCCTCTTCATCCCACTCTTCCTTGGAGGCTGTACAATGTTCCCCTGGCCTCTGGAGCCCCAGAACGGTTGTTTCAGACAGTTTCTACTTCTCCACTAGCTGTTTTTGGAGGAGGATTGAGTGTTGCAGGTCCCTACTCTGCCATCTTTCCAGAAGTCCTTTTATAAGTTATCTTTAGTTTCTTGTTTTGAGATTTTTTTCCCCTTATGTTTTCTTTGTAAAGCAATGCACTAAAAAGTATATATTTTAAATTAGTCTCAGAAAGACAGTAGTAGCATAATTGAATTCAAAGTAATCTTGTTACATTAGGAAAATATCCTAGCAGTAAGTATTAAATTAAAAGGATAGTATGGGAGAAAGTAGATGGTGCTAGTGGGATTGTTAGATGAAGGAAAATGGCAACTGATAGTTGAGGTTCTAGAAAATGAGTGATGGGAGGAGAAAGCCATCAGAATGAATGAGAAAGAAAAGAATGTCAGAGTAGATCATTTCATACAGTTACTGAGTATGTTTACTGAGTTGGTTTAATTTACAGATGCTGACTACGTACAAGTGGTATTGCAAGTAAAAACATGACTAACATATGGCTCCTTGCCCTGAGCAAAATCCCAGTCCAGTAAAAAATGTTGTAGCAGAGCTACAAATAAAGTGCACTGTGTGTAGAAAAGAGAGAATGACTGTTGATAGGCATGGAAAGGTTGTCAGTGAAGTAACCACAGGTTTCTTGTTGATAAATCTTTAAAGCTATCTTAGGCATCTGACTTAAATTATGTTTTTAATGCATTGTTAATATCAGGTCAGAATCTTGAAAAGCCTTAAATTAAGGCTGCGTTCAAACAAAATAAATCCTTTCAGTCAAAATTTGATTAAGCAGCTAATGTTTCATGCCACATAATCTTTTACTGAAAATGTTTGATTTTATTACTAATCTTCATGATCATTGAAAAGCACACTGATTCATTCTTGGCTTCCTATAACACTTATTTTCTGCACAGTTTGATTTGTTGCCCTGACATTTCTTATATATTTTGCTATGTTCTTTAAAGTTGTGAGTCTTTTACTTTTTGCATATATATATATGTACACACATGCACACACATATATGCAAACTTCTTGAGGCTGGCTTCTTTATGTGCCTGGCAAATTGTAAAATCACTATATATATATACATACACATATATATATATACTTTAAACCTGAGTTTATCCATTTAACTGTTTTGGCTCTTCTCTACTACACCTTTTCCAGCTTTTCTATAAACTTAAAAAAAAAAAAAAAGCCTCAGGGCTGCAATACTGCTTAATAGAAGCTTTTCTTGGCATTATTCCTTCCCTTCTTGTCCATATACCAGCAGAGTTTTATTTCCCCTCTGAATTGTCATAGTACCATATATATCTATTATAGCATTCATCTCAAGGTTTTATAATTTTGTTTTTGTGCTTGTTTTATCTTTTCTGTGTTTCTTGAGAGTACGAATAATTATATATTATTTGCCCTTATATTTCTAGTGCTTAAAGTAGATTTCTCAAGTGTAACTTCTTTTAGGTAAATTTCATCTGATTTCCAAGTTAGGAAGAGTTGAAAAGAGCGTAGAGGCTCACTGTGGAGCAGTACTTGCAGGAAGATGGAATTATGAAGGAACAGCATTGGTTACAGGTAAGTTGCCTGTAGCAGTGACCTTTTTTCTTCTTTTTATTGAAATATATTCACATACCATACAGTCATCCAAAGTATGAAACAATTGTTCACAGTATCATCATATAGTTGTGCATTCATCACCACAGTCAATTTTTGAACATTTTCATTATTCCCCCAAATAAAAATGAGAATAAAAATTTAAGTAAAAAGAACACCCCAAACATCTTGTACCCCACTTCCCCCATATTATTCATTTACTTTTTGTCCCCATTTTTCTACTCATTTGTCCATATGCTGGGTAAAAGTAGTGTGAGCCATAAGATTTTCACAATCACACGGTCACACCATATAAGCTATATAGTTATACGCGTGCCTTCAAGAATCAAGGATACTGGATTGCAGTTCAATATTTCAGATATTTCCTTCTAACTATTCTAATAAACTAAAAACTAAAAAGGGATATCTATACAATGCATAAGAGTAACCTCCAGAGTGATCTCTCAACTCCATTTGAAATCTCTCAGCCACTGAAACTTTATTTTGTTTCAGTTCTCTTCCCCCTTTTGGTCCAGAAGGCTTTCTCAATCACACAATGCAGGGTCCAGTCTCATTCCTGAGAGTCACGTCCCACATTGCCAGGGAGATTTACACCCCTGGGAGTTGTGTCCCACGTCAGGGGAGGGCAGTGAGTTTACTTGCCGAGTTGGCTTAGAGAGAGAGGCCACATCTGAGAAACAAAAGAGGTTCTCTGGAGGAGACTCTTAGGCACAATTATGAGTAGACTTAGCCTCTCCTTTGCAGTAATAAGCCTTATAAAGGCAAGCCTCAATGTTGAGGTCTTGGCCTACTAAGCTGGTAGTCCCCAATGCTTGTGAGAATATCAGGAATTCCCCAGGTGGGAAAGTTTAATATTTCCACATTTTTCCCCAGTCCCTCAAGGGGACTTTGCAAATACTTTTTATTCTCTGCCCAAATTACTCTAGGTTGTATTGGGGCTTCATGCTAAGTGTAGCAGTGACATTTTAAATGAATTTTTAAAAGAAAACTTTCCAAAGGAGAAGAATATTTTCAATATACCAATAGTGTCTTTCACTGTCTAGTAACAGATAATTGGTACATTGTTGTGTTGACTGCTAAATAAATATTTACATTTAGAACATCCTGTTACTTATTAGTGTCCTTTTTTTAATGCAATTTTATTGAGATATATTCACATACCACACAGTCATCCAAAGTGTACTATTGGTTGTTCACAGTATTGTCATATAGTTGTGCATTCATCACCACAATCAATTTTTGAACATTTTTGTTACTCCAACAAAAAAAAAAGAGAAAAGAATAAAAATAAAAGTAAAAAAGAACACCCAAAACATCCTATACCTCCCATCCCCAATTACTAGTGTCCTTAAGTGACTTATGAGAATGTTCAGTCAATGAAAGCTTTTGGAATGGTCAAGTATGTAGTAATAAAAGTTGTAATTCTTTAAAATTCTAAATATTCTCATTTAATTGGTCTTTACCCCCTTTCTTCTCTCTCCCATCCCCTGTTCTCCAAGGATTTTCATCTTTACCTTTTGTATTAATTAGCTATTCCTGCAAAAGAAATTACCCTATTGTTTAGCAGCTTAAAATAATAAACATTTATTATCTCACAGTTTCTGTGGAGCAGGTTGAAATTTAGCTGAATGGTTTTGTCTGACTCAGAATCTCTCATGAGGTTGCAGTCAAGATGTTGGATGGGTGTTCTGTGTATGTATATTTGTATGCATATACATATGATTTATTTTATATATACATAAAGGTTGCCTAGATAGTTGTTGAATATATGTTGATATATATGTTAAGTACCAAGTTCCCTCCTTGAGAGGAAATGCACATCTTTCTCATTAACTGGGGAGATTTCACAATTTCTCTTGTTAGTCCCATTCACTACTCTCAAACTTGCAAATTAACAAATTAGGAAGGTTGATACCTGACTTAAAATTTTCTAGTGTAATTTGAGTGACAAGTTCAGATGTCTTTAATGATTGATGGAATTGATTACCTCCATAAATTAAGATGGGATCTTGTGGATATGGAGGCGCAGCATTCTTTATGTACTCAAAGCTGGAAGCCCTGTGGATGGTTGGGAATGAACATCTTCCATTAGGCAGCTAACTGGGCTGGGGAACAGTGCTGGTAATATAACATGTTTATGCCTCTCAGTTCAGCTGAGCTCCATTTGAAAGATAGCCAGTAGGGCTGCGAAGGAAACTTAGAAGTGGGTTAATACTATAATATCACTGAGAAACCATTCATAATGATGGTGACTTATACAACACAATAGTATGCTGACTTTAATTCTAATGCCACATGGTTTTAGGTTTACTTTTATGCTTTGGGGGGTGGGATGAGGGTGGTTCAAAAAAATTGTTGGAATGGGCTGCAGTCATAAAAAGACTTGACTGACATTGGAGGGTCTGCTTTGAAGATGGCTCATTCACATAGCTGTTGGCAAGAGACCTTAGTTCCTCACTGGCTGTTAGCACGAGACCTCAGTTCCTCGCCACATGGGCTTCTCCTATGGGGCTGCTTAAATGTCCTCATGACATGTAACAGCTGGCTTCTCCCAGAGCAAGTGATCCACGAGAGTACAAGCTACAATATCTTTTATGAGCCATCTTCAGAAGTCATTCTCCATGATTTCCACCACATTCTATTCATTAGATGCAAGTTACTAATGATATCCCATGTGAGAGAATAATTAAGCTCCATCTCTTGAAGGGGGGAATAACAAAGAATTTGTGGACTTGTTTTAAAGCCACTACACATAACCCCTAGGCCTTTCTAGAACTTTTCTCAGTGAGTTTTCTCTTCTCTCTGTATCTTCAACTTCTCCTTTTCCAGTGTTTCCTTTTTCAGCAGATAAATGTGTTCAGATGTTGCCCATCTTAAAAATTAAGCAAAAGAAATAAAAATCCTTCTCGTAAGCAACTTTCTAGCTACAATTTCCTCTTTCTTTCTTCCCTTTTCAGTTTAGCTGTTCAAAAGAGTAGCCTACCACTTCACTTCATTCAGACCCCCAACTCAAAGGAATTTGGCTGTAACTATTATTAATTTCTAATAATTTTTATAGTTATGAAATACTCTATCATTTAATTGGAGTAAGTTGTGTCTGAATTTTATATGCATTAATATAGATACTATTGATTCTCAAATGCAAATTTTTTTTTTTTTGGCTTTTATATAAGAGGATTTATTTGGTTACACAGTTACAGTCTTTAGGCCTTAAAGTGTCCAAGGTAACATATCAGCAATTGGGTACTTTCACTGGAGGATGGCCAATGATGTCCAGAAAAACCTCTGTTAGCTGGGAAGGCACGTGGCTGGCATCTGCTCCAAGTTGTGGTTTCAAAATGGCTTTCTTCCAGGACGTTCCTCTCTAGGCTGCAGCTCCTCTTCAAAATGTCACTCTCAGCTGCACTGAGTTCCTTCTGTTTGTCAGTTCATTTATATGGCTCCACTGTCAAATGCAAATTTAATGTTTAAATTTATTTTTTAGAGATGAAAGTATCAATTATTACTTTCTCTTTACAGTTGGAGAAGATGGACAAATAAAAATTTGGTCAAAGACTGGGATGCTAAGATCAACTTTAGCTCAGCAAGGTATGTTTTATAATAAATAATTTTATTTTTGAAAAATTACAGAATACAAAAATGTCAACATTTATCCTTTAAAAACAGTTTACTATAGTTTTTCAGACTAACTTTGGTCAGGTTCAAACACTGAAATCTCCTATTTCTATGTATACTTTTTCTTCTTACTTTCCATGTTACCTGATAGACCACAGTAACTGTATTATCCTAGCCAACAAATATAAGAAATACTCAAGGGCTTTTTTTTTTTTAATTCATATTTATTGAGATATATTCACATACCATGCAGTCATACAAAACAAAGCGTACATTCAGTTGTTTACAGTACATTATATAGTTGTGCATTCATCATCAAAATTAATTTTTGACATTTTCATTACCACACACACAAAAACAACAAGAGCAAAAGTTAAAGTGAAAAAGAACAATCAAAGTAAAAAAGAACACTGGGTACCTTTTTTTTTCCTTTTTTTTTTTTCTTCTCCCATTTTTCTACTCATCCATCCATAAACGAGACAAAGGGGAGTGTGGTCCATATGGCTTTCCCAATCACATTGTCACCCTTCATAGGCTATATTTTTATACAATCATCTTCAAGATTCATGGGTTCTGGGTTGTAGTTTGATAGTTTTAGGTATCTACCAAGAGCTACCCCAATTCATTAGAACCTAAAAAGGGTTGTCTATATTGTACGTAACAGTGCCCACCAGAGTGACCTCTCGGCTCCTTTTGGAATCTCTCTGCCACTGAAGGTTATTTCATTTCCTTTCACATCCCCCTTTTGGTCAAGAAGATGTTCTCCATCCCACGATGCTGGGTATACATTCCTCCCTGGGAGTCATATTCCACGTTGCCAGAGAGATTCACTCCCCTGGGTGTCAGATCCCATGTAGGGGGGAGGGCAGTGATTTCACCTTTCAAGTTGGCTTAGCTAGAGATAGAGGGCCACATCTGAGCAACAAAGAGGCATTCGGGAGGAGGCTCTTAGGCACAATTATAGGGAGGCCTAGCCTGTCCTTTGCAGCAACAGTCTTCCCAAGGGCAAGTCCTGTGGTAGAGGGCTCAGCCCATCAAACCACCAGTCCTCTATGTCTGTGAGCTCATTAGCAACCATCGAGGTGGGGAAGCCCAATACCCCTGTATTCTCCACCGGCTCCTCAAGGGGGCTCTGCATATATTTTTCCTTTTTTTTTTTTTTTTTAATTAACTCTTTGTTTTTAAATCAACTATACAAAAAATAAAAAAATTAAAAAAAATTATTAAAAAACATACAATAAAAAAACACTTCAAAGAGACCGTAACAAGGGAGTAAGAAAAAGACAACAAACCTAAGATAACTACTTTACTTCCAACAAGTTCCTACTCTACCCCAAGAAAGTAACCTAATATAGCAACATTTCCGTGAACTTGTTCCTACTATACCCATCAGAAATTAACAGACCATCGTCATTCCTGGGCATTCCCTGAAAGTTAAATTTACCCATGATAGCTTATCTGTTCTTACTGGATTATCGTTCCCCCTTCCTTTATTGCTCTCTATCGCTAGTTCCCCTACATTCTACATTATAAACCATTTGTTTTACATTTTTCAATGTTCACATTAGTGGTAGCATACAATATTTCTCTTTTTGTGCCTGGCTTATTTCGCTCAGCATTATGTCTTCAAGGTTCATCCATGTTGTCATGTTTCACAACATCATTCCTTCTTACTGCCACGTAGTATCCATCGTGTGTATATACCACATTTTATTTATCCACTCATCTGTTGAAGGACATTTGGGTTGTTTCCATCTCTTGGCAATTGTGAATAATGCTGCTATGAACATTGGCGTGCAGATATCTGTTCGTGTCACTGCTTTCCGATCTTCCGGGTATATACCGAGAAGTGCAGTCGTTGGATTGAAGGATAACTCTGTATCTAGTTTTCTAAAGAACTGCCAGACTGACTTCCAGAGTGGCTGAACCATTATTCAGTCCCACCAACAATGAATAAGAGTTCCAATTTCTCCACATCCTCTCCAACCTTTGTAGTTTTCTGTTTGTTTAATGGCAGCCATTCTAATTTGCGTGAGATAGTATCTCATTGTGGTCTTAATTTGCATCTGTCTAATAGCTGGTGAAGCTGAACATTTTTTCATGTGTTTCTTGGCCATTTGTAGTTCCTCTTCAGAGAACTGTCTTTTCGTATCTTTTGCCCATTTTCTAATTGGGCTGTCTGTAATATCGTCATTGAGTTGTAGGATCTCTTTATATATGCAAGATATCAGTCTTTTGTCGGATACATGGTTTCCAAATATTTTTTTCCCATTGAGTTGGCTGCCTCTTTACCTTTTTGAGAAATTCCTTTGAGGTACAGAAACTTCTAAGCTTGAGGAGTTCCCATTTATTTATTTTTTCTTTTGTTACTCGTGCTTTGGGTGTAGTCTAGGAAGTGTCCGCCTAATACAAGGTCTTGAAGATGTTTCTCTACATTATCTTCTAGGAGTTTTATGGTACTGTCCTTTATATTGAGATCTTTGATCCATTTTGAGTTAATTTTTGTGTAGGGTGTGAAGTAGGGGTCCTCTTTCATTCTTTTGGATATGGATATCCAACTCTCCCAGCCTCATTTGTTGAATAGACTGTTATGTCGCAGTTCAGTGACTTTGGGGGCCTTTTCAAAGATTAGTTGGCCATAGATCTGGGGGTCTATCTCCGAATTCTCTGTTCGATTCCATTGATCAATATGTCTATCTTTGTGCCAGTACCATGCTGTTTTGACAACTGTGGCTTTATAATAAGCTTCAAAGTCGGACTGTAAGTCCTCCCACTTCATTTTTCTTTTTTAGATTGTCTTGAGCAATTTGAGGCATCTTCCCTTTCCAAATAAATTTGATTACTAGCTTTTCCAAGTCTGCAAAGTAGATTGTTGGAATTTTGATTGGGATTGCATTGAATCTGTAGATGAGTTTGGGTAGAATTGCCATCTTAATGACATTTAGCCTTCCTGTCCATGAACATGTAATATTTTTCCATCTTTTAAGGTCCCCTTCTATTTCTTTTAGTAGAGTTACGTAGTTTTCCTTGTATAGGTCTTTTACATCTTTGGTTAAGTTTATTCCTAGGTACTTGATTTTTTTTCTTGCTATTGAAAATGGTATCTTTTTCTTGAGTGTCTCTTCACTTTGTTCATTTCTAGCATATAGAGACATTACTGACTTATGTGCATTAATCTTGTATCCCGCTACTTTGCTAAATTTGTTTATTAGCTCTAGTAGCTGTATCGTCGATTTCTCAGGGTTTTCCAGATATAAGATCTTATCATCTGCAAACAATGACAGTTTTACTTCTTCCTTTCCAATTTGGATGCCTTTTATTTCTTTGTCTTGTCGGATTGCCCTGGCTAGCACTTCCAGCACAATGTTGAATAACAGTGGTGATAGCGGGCATCCTTCTCTTGTTCCTGATCTTAGAGGGAAAGCTTTCAGTCTCTCACCATTCAGTACCATGCTGGCTGTGGGTTTTTCATATACGCTTTTTAACATATTGAGAAAGTTTCCTTCAGTTCCTACCTTTTGAAGTGTTTTTATCAAAAATGGATGTTGGATTTTATCAAATGCTTTTTCAGCATCTATTGAGATGATCATTTGATTTTTCTCTTTTGATCTGTTAATGTGTTGTAATACATTGATTTTCTATGCCGAACCATTCTTGCATGCCTGGAATGAACCCACTTGGTCATGGTGTATGATTTTTTAAATTTGTCTTTGGATTCGATTTGCAAGTATGTTGTTGAGAATTTTTGCATTTATATTCATTAGGGAGGTTGGCCGGTAGTTTTCCTTTTTTGTAGCATCTTTGCCTGGTTTTGGTATTAGATTGATGTTAGCTTCATAAAATGAATTAGATAGTGTTCTATTTTCTTCAATGTTTTGAAAGAGTTTAAGTAAGATTGGTGTCAGTTCTTTTTGGAAAGTTTGGTAGAATTCCCCTGTGAAGCCATCTGGCCCTGGGCATTGATTTGTGGGAAGGTTTTTGATGACTGATTGGATCTCTTTGCTTGTGATTGGTTGGTTGAGGTCTGTTTCTTCTCTGGTCAGTCTAGGTTGTTCATATGTTTCCAGGAAATTTTCCACTTCCTCTACATAATGCAGTTTGTTGCCATACAGTTGTTCATAGTATCCTCTTATGATTTTTCAAATTTCTTCAGGATCCACAGTAATGTCACCTTTCTCATTCATTATTTTGTTTATATGGGTCTTCTCTCTTTTTGATTTTGTCAGTCTAGCTAGGGGCTTGTCAATCTTGTTGATCCTCTCAAAGAACTAACTTTTGGTGTTATTTATCCTCTCTGTTGTTTTTTTGTTCTCTCTGTCATTTATTTCTGCTTTAATCCTTGTTATTTCTTTTCTTCTACTTGGTTTAGGATTGGTTTGCTGTTCATTTTCTAGCTTCTTCAGTTGATCCATTAGTTCTTTGATTTTGGCTCTTTCTTCCTTTGTAATATATGCATTTAGTGCAATAAGTTTCCCCCTCAGTACCACTTTTGCTGCATCCTATAGGTTTTGGTATGTTGTGTTCCCATTTTCATTCATCTCTATATATTTAGCAATTTCTTCTATAACCCCCTGATTGTTTAGGAGTGTGTTGTTTAACTTCCAGGTATTTGTGAATTTTCTAAGTCTCTGATGTTTATTGACTTCTAATTGTATTCCATTGTGGTCAGAGAATGTGCTTTGAATAATTTCAATTTTTTTAAATTTATTGAGGCTTGTTTTATGTGCCAGCATATGATCTGTTCTGGAGAAAGTTCCGTGAGCACTAGAGAAGAATTTGTATCCTCGTGGTTTGGGATGTAATGTTCTATATGTCTGTTAAATCTAATTCATTTATCAGATTGTTTAGATTTTCAATTTCCTTATTGGTCCTCTGTCTGGTTGATCTATCTATAGGAGAGAGTGATGTGTTGAAGTCTCCCACAATTATTGTGGAAACATCAATTGCTTCCTTTAGTTTTGCCAGTGCTTCTCTCATGTATTTTGTGCCACCATGATTGGGTGCATAAACATTTATGATTGTTGTTTCTTCTTGTTTATTTGCCCCTTTTATTAGTATGTAGTGGCCTTCTTTGTCTCTCCTAACATCCTTGCATTTCAGGTCTAGTTTATCTGAGATTAATATTGCTACACTTGCTTTCTTTTGGCTGTAGGTTGCATGAAATATTTTTTTCCATCCTTTCACTTTCAATTTCTTTCTGTCCCTGTGTCTAAGATGAATCTCGTGTATGTAACATATTGATGGTTCATTTTTTTTTGATTGATTCTGTGAGTCTAAATCTTTTAATTGGGGAGTTTAATCCATTTACATTGAACGTTATAACCGTGAAGGCATTTCTTGAATCAGCCATCTTATCCTTTGGTTTATGTTTGTCATATATATTTTTTCCCTTTCTCTACTAATGTCTTTAACATACCTGTACTGAATCTCTTTAGTACTGAACCTTTCTCCATGTCTCTCTCTCCTTTCTTTGTTTCTCTGTCTTTAGGGCTCTCTTTAATATCTCCAGTAGGGCAGGTCTCTTGTTAGCGAATTCTCTCAGCATTTGTTTGTCTGTGAAAAATTTAAGCTCTCCCTCAAATTTGAAGGAGAGCTTTGCTGGATGAAGAATTCTTGGTTGGCAATTTTTCTTGCTCAGAATTTTAAATATGTCATGCCACTGCCTTCTTGCCTCCATGGTGGCTGCTGAGTAGTCACTACTTAGTCTTATGCTGTTTCCTTATATGTGGTGAATTGCTTTACTCTTCCTGCTTTCAGAACTTGATCCTTCTCTTCAGTATTTGACAGTGTGATCAGAATATGTCTCAGAGTGGGATTATTTGGATTTATTCTATTTGGAGTTTGCTGGGCATTCATGATTTGTGTATTCATAGTGTTTAGAAGATTTGGGAAGTTTTCCCCAACAATTTCTTTGAGTGCTCTTCCTAGACATTTACCTTTCTCTTCCCCTTCTGGAACACCAATGAGTCTTATATTTGGACGTTTTATATAATCTTTCATATCCCTGAGGTCCATTTCGATTTTTTTGATTTTTTTCCCATCCTTTTTTTTGGTTCTTTCATTTTCCGTTTTGTCATTTTCCAGGTCACTGATACATTGTTCATTTTCACATCCAGAGTCTTTTTAATTTGGTCAACACTTTCTTTAATTTCGAGAAGATCATCTGTTTTTTTTTACTCTTGCAATGTCTTCTTTATGCTCTTCTAGGGTCTTCTTGATTCCTTTATATCCTGTGCCATGTTCTTCTTCATGTCCTTTATATCCTGTCGCATGTTCTCGTTGTCCATCTTTAGTTCTTTGATTAATTGCTCCAAGTACTGTGTCTTCTCTGATCTTTTGATTTGGGTGCTTTGGCTTGTGTTATCCGTATCATCTGATTTTTTCATAGGCTTTAAAATTTTCTGTTGTTTTTGGCCTCTTGGCATTTGCTTAACTTGATAGGGTTCTTTTAGAATTTATAGACTGATTAAAACCCTTATCTCTAATTTGTCAGATCTACAGCTTCATGGAGTACACTTTCTCTAAGTAACCAGCAGGTGGTATCTGTGAACCACCTATTCCACTCAAGCCAGTTCTCCCCCACTTTGTCTTTGTGCTGAGTGGGGGTGTGAGTCTTGTGGGGTCCAATAGGTGTAGAAAGCTTGCTTGAGTAGTTGGTGTTGCCTGCCCTGTATATGGGGCATGTGTCTGGGCAGTCAGGGAGGCGGGGTGCGGCTCTAAGAATCAAATCTCCCTGGTGTTCCTGGAGATTTAAAGCTCCTACAATAGTGTAATCCTTCAGTTCAGTCCTGCCACAGTTTGTCTCTGCTGCTCACCCATAAGTCTTGGAATTGGTGTATGGCCCCTGAGACTTGTGAGTGGGTCCCTCTTCCAGGCCCTGCACCCCCAGGTCCTCTGTTGAGGGATGACTGTGCTATGTCACAGGTGAGCACCATCCCCCCAGCGCGGTTCTGGACAGTTGTGTAGGGAGGCTCCCAGTCTGCTGAAAGAATGGCTAAATGGGGCATGTTAATTCACACTGCTCTGCCTACCTAACTCTGGGACAACCAGCTGAGGGTGCAGGAAAGGCTAATGTACACGCCCATTTTTGTGGTGTGTGAGTGTGTTATTGGAAGCACTTCCTGTCACACCGGGTTGTCTGGGGCAGCTCTGGGCTGTGGGGCCGGCTACGGGCAGGAGTGTTCCCTGTCTACCAGGAAGATGGCTGTGAGAGGATTCCCTTTTCTTGGGAAGTTGTGGTGTTTAGTGAATTTTCTCAGCCACAGGACTTACTGCCTTTTGTCTCAGAGCTCTCTTAGTTCTGCTCTTTGTTTACTTGTCCAAATTGTAAGTCTTTGAGGATTTCTGTATTGCTCTTCTTAGAGTAATTGTTGTAGAAAAAGAGAAAAAATGAAAAATAAAAAAAAAAGAAGGGAAAGGCCCTCCTTTCAGATCTAATGGGTTATTGAAATGATAAGAGACAAGGCAATTAGGGCCATTAAGGAAGGGTCCAGAGGGCAGAGAAACCGGTTTTTCTCTTGCATTTGCATATGAGGCTGACTCTGCCTGAGCTCTGCCCTTCCCTGTTCTGTGTTCATCAGAACTCTGAAAAGCCTCCACTTTTATTTTTGGGTTTTTCTTCTTGTTTTTGCTATCTCTGTCTCCTCTCAGCTGGGCTGTCTGCTCCCAGATTCTCCGGTGTCTGGTCTCAGTCTATCTGTTTTTGGAGTTTGGATCAGTAGAATGAGTTTCTGATAAGGGCCGCATCTGCAGTTCTCCCTCCTTGTTCCCAGTGCTGATGGCCCCTCCTCCCACGGGATGGAGCTTGGCAGGGAGAGGCGCGGGTCCCCTGGCTGTGAAAAGTTACAGATTTCGCTGATCTCAGCAGTTCCACGTGTTCATGAGTGTTGTATGAAGTATGCCCAAAGTCATATTGCTCTGCAGTGTCTGGTCCATGCAGTTCCTGGCTTTCTACCTACTGCCCTGGAGGAGTAACTAAAATGTACACCTCACCACTCTGCCATCTTGCCCCCCCTCCCTCTCATTGTGATTTTGATTTGCATTTCCCTGATGGCTAATAATGTTGAGCATCTTTTCATATACGATTTGCATGTTTGTGTATTTTCTTTGGAGAACTGTCTGTTCAAATCCTTTCTCCATTTTTAAATTGGGTTATTTGTCTTTTTATTGTTGAGTTGTAAGAGTTGCTTATATATTCTGGATACTAGACCCTTTTCAGATACAGTATTTACAAATATTTTCTCCCATTCCATGGATTGCTTTTCACTTTCTTGTGGTATATTTTGAAGCACAAAGGTTTCAATGAAGTCTCATTTATCTATTTTTTTTTGTTTGTTTGGGCTTTTGGTGTCATATATAAGAAACCATTGCTTAACCCAAGGTTATGAAGATTTCTTTTTTTTCCTAAGAGTTTTATAGTCTTAGCCTTTACATTTAGATCTATGATCAATTTTTAGTTAATTTTTGTGTTTGATGTTTATTTTGGAGAATGATGGTGGTATTTTGTTGTTTTTTTCTAGATAGGTAAATAGGATTTTCTTAGAAGTTAAATTTCATATTATATGTTTTATGTATATTTTGTATTTATTTATTGTGAATGTATATTAAGCATTCATCATCATTCCAAATAGCTGTAATTTCCTTATCAAATGGCTGTAAAAGGGCTAATCATTTTTGTCTTATTTTAATCTTATATTCTAACTCAAGATTTATGTTAATTATGAGATTAATGAGCAAAATTAAATTACATGGAGTTTCCTATTTTAGTTAACGTGTTGATATTTCAATGGACTAGTCTGTTATCTTTTTCTGGATTAAGAGTTATAAATTTGTTACAGAACTACATCTGACTTAGGGTTTTAAAATCATTGGTGCCACCCACACTTTCCTAATAAGGCATAGATTTTTCCAATTGACCTCTAGGAAAAGTAATTAGGGAAGTTAAGTTATAAGACACTAACTCAGAAGGAAAAATTCCTGATTGTTTATAAAGTTTGTTTAGTCTATCAGAGACTGCAAATTTTGAGGGTAATTTTAAATCCAAACTACTGAGAGTTTGGTACTAAATGCTCAAACAAGAAAGCCAAAGTGTATGAGGGTGGGAAACTCCTTCCTCTTTTGGGGAGAAAAATCTATAAATTATGGCAAAAAATGAAATAACGCAAGCCTGAATTATTGTAAAACTCAAAATTCAGGAAACAATGTTGAAAGCATCCTTGTGATTTTTTTATTACATGTTTATGTTAATTATACTTATTCCTTGATGATTAGAAATTAATTCCTGAATTCTTATTTCTACGATTGGAGCCAGCTGTTTAGATAGAAAAAGTCACAGTCATCACCATCTCTTCTAATACAGAAGAAGCATTAATCCCAGGTTTCCTTTGGGGCTATGGAAATTTGAATTAGTTTAAAAATAATTTTCACTGATACCCATGAGGAATTACTGTTCCTTATTAGAGAAAACTAATGTGTAGGCTGTGTTTAATTATAAATTAAGCTCTATCTTGTGTTATGTTTTATATTTTATTTATAGATTAAAATTGGAATAGAGTAAACCTGGAATCCTTAAGGACATCCTCCTCCCTCAACTACTCTATCTACAAATGTATTGGTTTATTGTGAAATATTTTCTTTTTTAATGTTTTCCTTAGTTAAAAAATATTTGAGAGATTAAGAAAGCAGTCTATTTTTGAAATATGTGGTGTGTCACTACCTTTTCTTGAGAAAAAATTTGGACATGTTTAGCATGTTTTATAAAATATCTAAAAATCGTGGTATAAGTGAAATAACTAGCTTGAAAAAAAGTTAAATCCAAAAACACTTCTTCAAGAATAAAGCAATTTTAAGTCAACCTGAGGAATATGGACTTTCACAAGAATCTAAAACTATTTGTATCTAAGACAGGCAGATTCACCAACACTAATGCATTTTTCATTTTGTTTAAGTACTAGATGTTACATAGAAGAAATCCAGAAAAAGAAAAAAGTTAATTTTGATTTAATAATGCTGAGAATCTCACTATTATCAACTTATATTTGTGTGACTTTAGACGAATTGCTTAACTCTTTTGAACCTCTATTTTCCCATCTGTTGTGTGGATAATACTAGCACCTACTTTCTAGAATTATTGTGGGGATTAAATTAAATTAGTACCATTTCTCCCATGTCCTCCCAAATCCTCCTTAACATGCTCTGCTTTTTCTTATTATAAAGTATTTATCTTCTAATAAACTATGTAACTTCCTTATTTATCATGTTTATTGTCTTTTATTATGTGGGCACCATGAGGGCAGGGATCTGTTGATACATTCACTAATGCAGTCCAAGCTCCTAGAAGAGTGTCTAGCACACAGAAGAGTCTCAAAAATTATGTTTGTTGAATTGAATACCATGTATAAAGCATAGTGCTTAGCTCATAGTTAAGTGTTCACAAAATGTTGCTATTATTACATATTTTACAATTGTCAATATTACTATAAGAATTGAGATTGCCCTTGTTTTTATTCTCTTAAAGCCAGGTTAGCCTTTTCCTCTGTTCAGGAATGGTGACAATGAGTGTTTTTTTGTTTTTGTTTTTGTTTTTTAAATTAAGAATATGCTTTTCAAACTGAAGGTGGTAATCTCTGGGAATAGTGTCTGAGGCATATATATGTTACCAAATAGAACATTGACTTTTTAAAAAAAAAATTTTAATCTTTTTTTTTTGATTTTTCATAATTAAAACCCATTAAACATATTAGAAATTTAGGTTTGCATCTGTCTTGTTTTGTGTCTTACCAAACATGACCTCTATTTGTACAACAGCTCTGAGATGAAATCCTTGGCAAATCAAAACAGAGGGTAGTGGGGTAGTGGTTCCTACACCTACCTCCCTTGTAAGCAAATAAATTAGCTTCCTAATAAGTTATCCCCAGTTCTGCCCACAGAAGCTTTGAACAAAACTAAAACGGTTTTGGGTACTGGAAAGTGGGGTGCTGCTATTACAAATACCTAAAATGTGGAAATAACTTAGGAATTGGTTAATGGGTGGAGGTGGGAAGATTTATGAGGTGCTTGATAGAAAAAGCCTAGGTTGCTTTGATTAGGCTATTAGAAAAATGAATGTTAAAGACAACATGCATGAGGCTTTAGAAGGAAATAATGTGTTATTGTAAACTGGAGAGGCAGCTCTTGTTATAAAGTAGCAGAGAACTTGCTGATGTCAGATTGAAAGTGGAACTTTTAAGTGATGAACTTGGATATTTAGTGGAGGAAATTTCCAAGCTAGGTGTGGAAGGTGCAGCTTGCCTTCTCCTTGCAGCTTATAGTAAAATGTGAGAGGAAAGGGATAAGCTGAGAATTATATTCTTAAGCATAAAGGAAACAGCAATTGATGATTTTGAAAATTCTCATCCTTGCCAGATAATGTGCTTTGAGACCAGGGCCAGAGGTGCCTCTATCAGGTACTCCCTAAGCTTTCTGGATATGAGTCTGCAGAGGTCAGGGCTCCACGTGAGGGTTTAACTGAACAACCATTTGCTAAAGAAGGTGTGGCTGAATATGGATCCTGTCAGTCATTTCAGTGGAAGTCAGAATTGGAGATGCAGTTATCCAGGAAGAATTTGTGGAAAGTTCTATTGTCTGATGGTTTGGACTCCCTGAAACTGTACACAAAGCCAATAAAGTTTTTGCAAAACTTGAGCAAAACCACTGCCAGCTTGGACTGAAAGGGACTGAGAAGAGACAAATTGAAGGAAGAATGACTTCAAGGGAAGAACCATGGAAGCAAAGGTCTGGACCAAAAAGAACTCCCTGGACTAAGAGAAGATGCCCACCTCATGTTTGGAAAGAATGGGGCCACCCCCTCGGGTCTTGCACCCTGTTGCTCAGGGAGAGCACTGTTACCCCATTGCTTGGAGATAGTGAAACCTGTGTCCCAGTGTTCACGGAGAGCCTGGCTGCCATCCTGATGCTTGGGGTGTTCCTGTGTTCAAGGAGAGCATGGCCATTGCACAAGCACTTGGAAATGTTGGGGCTGATGCCCCATCAGGCCCAGAAGACAACAAATAAACAAACAAACAAAAACGTCAATCTATGGATGACTCTCAGATCTTGAAATCTAATGGAGTTTGCCCTGCTGGATTTTGGACTTGTTCAGGATCCATGACTCCCATTTTCCTTCCAGTTTCTTCCTTTTGAAATGGGAATGTTTATCTATGCCTGTTCCTCCATTGTATATTGGAGGCATTTTTTTTTGTGCTAGGTTTCACAGGTTCATCAGGGATGAGAAATTTTGCTGTGGGACAGACCACAGCCAGAACTGATTTTGATGAGAGTTTCTACTTAGCATTGTTACTGACATGACTCAAGGCTTTTGGGATGTTGCAATAGAATGAATGTATTTCACATATGGGAAGAAAATGTCTTTTTGGAGGTTTGGAGGGCAGAATGTGGTCGATTGAATTGTGTACCCCAATTTGGCCATGTTCTTGGTGTTGGTTCATATTCTGATGAGTATGGATCCATTGTAAATAAAATCTCTTCAAGATGTTACTTCAGTTAAGCTGTTTCAGGTCGGCCTTTAATCTAGAGTACTGGAGTCCTTTTTAAGCAAGATGAAGGTCAGATGGAGAGAGAAGCTATGGGGAGCAGGCATGAACTGAAGTCAGTGGGACCTGGAAGAGAAAGAAGACAGAAAAGCCCAGGATGAAGCATCACCAGCACACAGACTCAGAACATTGCAGTCTTCTGGAAGAAAGCATCCCGTTGCTGATGCCCTGATTTTGAACTTCTTCTAGCCTCAAAACTGTGAGCCAATAAATTTCCATGGTTTAAAGCAACCCATTATATGGTATTTGTTTTTGCAGTTAGGAATCTAAAACACAAGGCATTGTGAATTTTCATTGTTGGCTGCTTAAATTTGCTATATTCCTTTAAAGTGTTACATTTTTGTTCTAGCACACAGTTGAATTATTTGAAATCAGTTTGGATCCTTTTTGAGAATTGCTTTTAAGTTTTGTTAGGGTGAGTCCAGAGCAGCCTTTAATTTAGGGCTACACTTTTCGCCCACTACAAGGTAGTACCCTTTGGAGACCTATCTGGTATCTTCTGTATTGTTAGGTCTTTTTACTTTGAGTTGTGGGATCATAAATTATTCCCAGCCCTGTGTGTCGTCTGGTAATTGTTCTGTCTACTCCTTCCTGGTAGCCCTTTGCCTGGCCTTGGGTTGATTTCTATCCCACACATTTAGCCAAAGATGAGGAGACCTTTTTGTTGTGCTCCAGAGTTCTCTCACTCTGCTGCTCTCTTCTTTTTGGTATTCTGGCCCACAAATTTTAGCCCTCTGTCCTCTCTACATCCTCAACTCAAAGAGACTACCAGATTCTTTTTGGATTCTTCTTCCCTAAGCCATGGCCTGGAAGCTGGTGCTCTGGTGGAGTTTATAATGTGTCTTTCTTTTTCCGTAGAAATCATGGTCCTAACTCTGCCCATTGTCCAATGTCTGGAGGCCCTTGCTTTTTTATATTTTGTCTGGTTTTCTAGTTGTTTAATGTGGGAGGACAAGTCCTTCTTGGCTGGAGGAAGAAGTTCCTGTATAGTTTATTTTAATCATGATTTTCTGATCTAGCAGTTGTAGTTTTAGCACATTTTCACTTAGGTTTTGAAGTCATTTTGGTAGGACTTTGTGCTTATGATTTTCTGCCTACTGAATATAGCATAAATGAATTATTTCACTGATTCTGTGGATAGAGGTAAATTTTTAAAAATAGTGAATCTTTTGATTTATTGATATATTATTTTAAAGAAATGGACAGTGCTAGCTTTATCATTATCTCCTCTTTTACTGGATCATGAGCTTCATAAGGGCAGAGTTCATGTCTTACTTCTCTTTGTATTACCATATCTCTCGTAGTGACGTTTAATAGATGTTAGTTAAATTGAATTGCCATCATGTCAAATACATTATTTTTAGAAACATAGCCCGGTACAGTGATTTCTAATAAAAATTGTAGTGTATACAGTTAAGCTGCCTTAAAATTTCTACTCTGGACTTGAAGAATCAGGAAAGAGAAGACTGAGAAGATAGAGGTAATTGCTGATTCTTATTAGGAAAGAGTGGGTAGCAAAGGCTGATGTAAATTGTGAACTACAAACTGGAACATTGGAAAATGCTGGTCTGGTAAACTTTTGACATGTGTCAAAGTTCTGTGTCTCTTACATTGTCTGTGACATTTGGTAGGTAGAGGGTAGGATATGAACTGGGGATTTAGTTTTGCTGGAGAAAGGTTTCATGAGATATCTGTGAAGTCTGTTTTGATTCCCATTGAACTGGCTTCTGTGTAATCTTCCATGTAGTTAGATATTAAGAACTTATTTGCTTGTATTCATATGTGATTTTGTTACTGAAAATGTTAATATTTTTCTGATGAAAAAAGTAATATATGTTCATAATAGAGAACCATGCATTGCAGATAAGCAAACAGGATAATATTAAAATTGCAGATAAGGTTTTATTATATATCTTTTTTGGCTCCCCCCTCAATGTTCTGTATTTAGTTTCAAAGAAAATTTCTCTAGGGAATTCTTATCTTATAAATAGTGTTAAAGAGCCATGTAGCCAAATCCCTTTCACAAATATTTATAACTTTCTTTTTTTTTTTGTAAAAATAAGAATTTATAAAAGTATCTCACACAACGATGGGGATGCACGAGTCCAAATTCCATAGGGCAGGATGCAAGAGTCCAAATTCTGTAGGGCAGGCAGCAAACTGGCAACTCCGATGAAGCTGTTCAATGAACTCCTCAAGAGATGCTGGCTAGCTGAAGAAGTGAAGGTCTTCTCTCTTTCTCCCTTAAGAGTCTTCAACTGATTGGATTTAATCCAGCTGATTGAATTCTGTCATTGCAGAATATACACCTTTCATTGATGTAATCAGTCACAACTGCAGTCAATTGTCTGATGATTTAATAAACCACCCTTCTGGTTTATTAACCAGCCACAAATATCCTTGAGATATAGTTTACATACAGTAAAATTCATCTTCTTAAAAGGTATATAGCTCTATAAGTTTTGACAAACATATATAGTCATTTAACACCATCACAATCAAAATATAGATTATTTTCATCACTACTAGTCCTTTGGGGTTGGGTTTCTTTCACTTAGTTTAATGCTTTTGAGATTCATCCATGTTGTTGTACAGATTAATAGACCAGAGGATTCCTATATTTTGATCTTTTGAATTCTCTGCTTAATTGAAAATGACCAAATATACCATATTAGTTTTTAGTATGAAGTTCTTCATGCAAAATTTATCTTACATTATTTAGGAAGCATTATGGAATCAGAGCTACTCCAGTATTAGTAAAATGAACATTAATCATCTCTTTGTAGTACATTCATATTGAAGATGTAGGAATTTGAACTTTATTCTGAACAGTGCTGGGTAAGCTCTGTGAGGAATGGAATGTCCAAAATGGAACTTGCTTGTAATGGATTTAGTGAAGGAGGTAAACTGGAAATATAAATAATTGCCCTATAAAGCACAATGTCTTCTTTGCTGTAAGGTGCTGAGAGAACAGGAAGGCAGAAATGAATGCTTTGCAGGGAAGGGAGGTATTGAAAAGGCTTCCTGGCAATTATTGCAGCATCTTTTGACTAGGCTTTGAAGGATGAAGAGAGTAGGTAGGAACTGGACTTGTTTGCATTGGAGTGGATCTGGTAAGAAGTTAGCATGATCAGAGGCACAGAGGCAGAACCGAGTGAGGCATGGAAGTCAGGTGAGTAGAAATGGACCGCTTTGGCCAGGGTTGTAGTTTTCTAGGCTGCTTAAGCAAATACCATGAAATAGGTTGGCTTAAATAATGGGAATTTTATTGGCTTACGTTTTTTTTGTTTTGTTTTATTGTTTTAAGAAAACTTTATTAAAGTATAACCCATATAAAAGAATATACATATCATAAAGAGTGCAGGCTCATTGAAGTTTCACAAACCAAACAAACTAGTTATGTAACCAGCACCCAGGTAGAAGAGTAGTTTTCCCTTGTGCCTCTCTTCTAATCACTTTTTTTAATGCAGTTTTATTGAGATATATTCACACACCATATAATCCAAAGTATATGATCAGTGACTCACAGTGTCATCATATAGTTGTGCATTCATCACCACAAGCAATTTTAGAACCTTTTCATTAATCCAAAATAAAGAAACAAGTGAAAAAGAACACCCAAAACATCCCATACCCCTTATCCCCTTCTATTATTTGTATATTTTTTGTCTTTATTTTATTACTGATCTGCTCATATACTGGATAAAGGGAGTATCAGTCAGAAGGTTTTTACAATCACAGTCACACAATAAAAACTATATAGTTACACAATTATCATCAAGAACAAAATCTACTGGATTGCAGTTCAACAGATTCAGGTGTTTCCTTCTAGCTATTCTAATACACTAGAAACTAAAAAGTACTATCTATATAATGTATAAGAATAACCTCCAGAATGATCTCTTGACTATATTTGAAATCTTTTAGCCACTGAAACTTTATTTTCTTTCATTTCTTTTCCCCTTTTTGGTCAAGAAAGCTTTCTCAGTCCTATAATGTCAGGGCTAGGCTCATCCCTGGAGTCATGTCCAACATTGCCAGGGAGACTTATACCTCTGAGAGGCATGTCCCACATAGTGGGGAGGGTAGTGGGTTTATTTGCAGGTTGGCTGAGAGAGAGAGGCCCCATCTGAACAGCAAAAGAGATTCTCTGGGGCTGACTCTTAGGCATAATTATAAGTAGGCTTAACTTCTCTTTTGCAGGGATAAGTTTCATAAGGGCAAGCCCCAAGATTCAGGGCTTGACTTATTAAATTTGGAGTCTCTAATGCTTGTGAGAATATCAGGAATTCCCAAGGTGGGGAAGTTTAATATTTCCACATTTTTCCCCAGTCCCTCAAAGGGACTTTGAAAATACTTTTACATTTTTATTTCCTGCCCCAAATACTCTGAGATGTATCAGGGTATTATATTAACCTGTACAGAATAACAAGCTCTCATTCCCTATTCTAGGTTCCATGTAATTATGTTGTTTAAATAAACTGACCATACAGGTTAAATTAGATAGTGTGCTACAGAGAATATAAATTTTGTAACAAATAAACGTCTCTTAAATAACACTTAGAACTCAGGAATCAATGTGGCTCCTATGCAGGTTTGTACAGCTGCCGGCAATGCAAAATACTAGAAATGGGTTTGCTTTTACAATGGGGATTTATTAGTTCACAAATTTACAGTTCTAAGGACGTATAAATGTCCAAACTGAGGCATCAACAAGAGGATACCTTCACTGAAGAAAGGCTTATGGCATCCAGAACACCTCTGTTAGCTGGGAAGGCATGTGGCTGGCATCTGTGGGTCCTTTGCTCCCGGGTTGCATTGCTCTCAGCTTCTGATTCCAGTGGCTTTCTCTTTAAGTGTCTGTGGGTTGTCACTTAGCTTCTCTGGGACAAACTCTGGGCTTCATCTCTTAGCTTAGCATCTCCAAATGTCTTTCTGGCTGCATCTCCAAGCATCTCTCAGCTCTCTTCAAAGTGTCTCTGCCTTTTATCCTCTCATAGAAGATGCCAGCAAACTAATTAAGAGCCACTTTGAATGGGCAGGGTCATGTCTCCATGGAATTAATCTAATCAAAAGGTCCCACCCACAATTGGGTGGGTCACATCTCCATGGAAACAACCTAATCAAAAGATCCCACCCACCATAGGTCTGCCCCCACAAGATTGCATTAAAGGATAGTCTTTCCTGGGGTACATAACAGTTTCAAACCGGCACAAGTGCTAAAAGAACTTACAATCTAGGAACCTTTACGATAAGCCTTATTGAACATTCTGTACTCCTGCATCATTGATTGCCAATCTCTGCCCATAGGTTATTGTATTAGTTAGGGTTCTCTAGGGAAACAGAATCAACAAGAGATATCTATAAATACAAGATTTATAAAAGTGTCTCATGCAGCTGTAGGTATGCACAAGTCCAGATTCCATAGAGCAGGCAGCAGACTGGCAACTCCAATGGACATGTTTGATGCTCCTCAGGCAGCAAACTGGCAATTCCGATGAACGTGTTTGTTGAACTCCTCAGGCAACGAACTGGTAACTTCGATGAACTCCTCAGGAAATGCTTTGCTGGTCAGCCGAAGAAGAAGTGAAGGTCCTCTATCTGTCTTGCTTAAAAGTCTTCAACTGATTGAATCAAATCCAGCTGATTGCATTCTCTCATTGTGGAAGACACGCCCTTCGTTGATGTAATCAGTCACAGCTTCAGCCAATTGACTGCTGATTTAATAAACCAACCTTCTGGTTTTGTTAACCAGCCACAAATGTCCTTCCAGTAACCATTAGGCCAGTGCTTGCTTGACCAGACACCTGGGTACCATCACCTGGCCAAGTTGACACATGAACCTAACCATCACAGTTATCTCTCATAACCTATGCTCTCAAATTCATTTCTAAGCTTTTGCTCATTATAGTTAGTTTATATTAGTGAGGCCTTACGATATTTGTCCTTTCATTTCTGGCTTATCTCACTCAACATAATGTCCTCAAGGTTCATTCACCTAGTTGCATGCCTCACAACTTCATTCCTTCTTGCATCTGCTCAGTATTCCATTGTATGTCTACACCCACAATTTGACCTTCCGCTCATCCGTTGATGTACCTATAGGCCACCTCCATCCATTGCAAATCATGAATACTGCCACCATAAACAGCACTGTTCAAATGCCTATTCGTGTCCTTGCTTTCAGTTCTTCCAAGTATATACTAACTGATGATATTGCAGGATCATATGACAACCCTGTACTTAGCCTCCTGTGGAACGACCACACTGCCCTGCAGACGGGCCGCAACCATTTACTTTACTCCTAACAGTGAATAGGTATATCTGTCTTTCCATGTCTTCTCCAGCACTTGTATCTTTCTGTTTATTTTTTAAGCAGTTTTATTCACATACCACACAATCCATCCTAAGTGAATAATCAATACCTCCTGGTATAATCACATGGTTATGCATTCACCACTACAATCTATATGAGAATATTTCCATTTCTTCTGCAAAGATAGAAGAAGAGGAGAAAAATAGAAGAATAAGAAGAAAAAGTATAAAAAAGGAGAAACAACAGCAGCAACAGAAAGAATCCCATACCCCTCCCTTTTATCCCCCTCTGTTGACATTAAACTTTGGTATATTGCTGTTGTTACTATTAAGGGGAAGAATATTATAGTCTTACTGTTTAGTGTAGACCCTAGTTTTCATTGATTGTATTTTTTCCAAAATACCATCCCATTTTCAATACCTTGCAATGCTGACATTCACTTGTTCTCCCTCATATAAGAACTTTCTTGTATTTCTACATTTAATCACCATCATTGTCTACTCTAGGTTTTGCTAAGTTATACAGTCCCAGTTTTTATCTCTGTTTCCTTCTGGTGTCATACATGCCCCTAGCCTTCCTCTTTCAACCATACTCACACTCAGTTTTGTTTGTTGTACTTACAATATTGTGCTACCATCAGATAGTACTGTGCTATCCATTTCTGGATATTTACAGTCAATCTTGTTGAACATTCTGTACTCCTTCTGCATCAAATGCCTAATCCCTACCCCCTTTCTACCTCCTGATAACCCATGTAATTAACTTTAACTCTCAGAGTTTGCTCATTATAGTTAGTTCATATTGGTGAGACCATACAGTAATTGTCCTTTTGTTTCTGGTTAATTTTGTTCAGCATAATGCCCTCAAGATTCATCCATGTTGTTTCATGCATCATGACTTTATTCTGTCTTACTGCTGCGTAATATTCCATTGTATGTATATACCACAGTTTGTTTATCCACTCATCTGTTGATGGACATTTGGGCTATTTCCATCTCTTGACAATCATGAATAATGCTGCTATAAACATCAGTGTACAAATGTCCGTTCATGTCCTAACCTTCAGTTCCTCTGAGTGTATATACCTAGTAATGAGATTGCTGGATCATGCAGGAATTATATACATAGCTTCCCAAGGAATGGCCAAACTGCCTTCCAGACGGTTGTACCATTCTACAGTCCCACCAACAGTGAATAAGTGTACCTCTTTTTCCACATCCTCTCCAAAACTTGTAGTTTTGTTTTTGTTTTTGATTTTGTTTTTTTATATAATGGCCATTCTAATATGTGAGATGATATCTCATTGTGGTTTTGATTTGCATTTCCCTAATATCTAGTGACATTGAGCATCTTTTCATGTTTTTTAGCCATTTGTATTTCGTTTTAAAAGTATCTGCCAGTGTCTTTTGCCCATTTTTAAATTGGGTTGTTTGTCTTCTTGTTGTTGAGTTGTAGGATCTCTTTATATGTTCTGGATATTAAACCCTTATCTGATATGTGGTATCCAAATGTTGCCTCCCATGGAGTAGGCTGCCTTTTTACTTTACTTTGAGGAGATCCCTTTTATCCATTTCTTCTTTCATTGCTTGCACTTTGGGTGTAAGGTCTAGGAAACCACCTCCTTTCACAAGATCTTTAAGATACTTCCCTACATTTTCTTCTAGAAGTTTTATGGTCTTAGCTCTAATGTTTAGGTCTTTGATCCATTTTGAGTTAATTTTTATATAAGGTGTGAGATGGGGTCCTCTTTCATTCTTCTGGAATGGATATGCAGTTTTCCAAACACCATTTGTTGAAGAGGCTGCTCTGTCCCAGTTAAGCTGATTTGACCTCCTTATCAAGGATCAATTGTCCCTAGATGAAAGGGCCTATTTCTGAACACTCAATTCAATTTCATTGGTCAGTATACCTATCTATATGCCAGTACCATGCTGTTTTGACCACTGTTTTGTAATGTGCTTTAAAGTCAGGTAGTAATGAGACCTCCCACTTTGTTTTTTCTTTCTCAATATATTTTAAGCTATTTGGGGGCACCCTCACCTTCCAAATAAATTTGATTATAGGTTTTTCTATTTCTGCAAAGTGTTGGGATTTTAATTGGTAAATTGAATTGAATCTATAAATCAATTTGAATAGAATTGACATCTTAACTATATTTGGTCTTCCGATCCATGAACACAGTATGTTCTTCCATTTATTTAGGTCTTCCTCGATTTCTTTTTGCAATTTTTTGTTGTTTTCTGTGTATAGGTCTTTTATGTCCTTGGTTAAATTTATTCCTAAATGTTTGATTCTTGATCGGTTGCTATTGTAAATGCAATTGTTTTAAATTTCCTCCTCAGATTGCTGCTGATCAGAAACACTACTGATTTTTGCCTTTTGATCTTGTATCCTGCCACTTTGCTGTACTCACTTATTAGCTCTAGTATCTTTACTATAGATTTTCCTGGATTTTCTACATATAGGATCATGTCATCTGCAAACAGTGAAAGTTTTACTTCTTTCTCTCCAATTTGTATGCCTTTTATTTCTTTTTCTTGCTAATTGCTTTAGCTAAAATTTCTAGCACAATGTTGAATAACAATGGTGACAGTGGACATCCTTGTCTTGTACCTGATCTTAGGGAGAAAGCTATCAGTCTTTCCCCATTGAGTATGATGTTAGCTGTGGGTTTCTCATATATTCCCTTTATTATGTTGAGGAAGTTTTCTTCTATTCCTACCCTTTGAAGTGTTTTCATCAAGAAAGGATATTGAATGTTGTCAAATGCCTTTTCTACATTAATTGAGATGATCATGGAGTTTTTCCTCTTTGATTTATTGATGTAGTATATTACATTAATTGATTTTCTTGTGTTGAACCACCCTTGCATATCTGGAATAAAACCCACTTGGTCATAGTGTATAATTCTTTTAATGTTTTGGTGTATTGTATTTGCAAGTATTTTGTTGAGGATTTTTGCATCTATATTCATTACAGAGATTGGTCTGTAATTTTCTTTTCATATAGTATCTTTGTCTAACTTTGGTATTAGAGTGATGTTGGCTTCATAGAATGAGTTAAGTAGCTTTCCCTCCTCTTCAATTGTTTTGAAGAGTTTGAGTAGGATTGGTACTAATTCTTTCTTGAGGAAGTTTTCTTCTATTCCTACCCTTTGAAGTGTTTTCATCAAGAAAGGATGTTGAATGTTGTCAAATGCCTTTTCTACATTAATCGAGATGATCATGGAGTTTTTCTTGAGTGCTTGGTAGAATTCACATATGAAGCCATCTCGTCCTGGACTTTTCTTTTTGGGGAGTTTTTTGATGACCAATTCAATCTCTTTTGATTGGTTTATTGAGGTCTTCTATTTCTTCTCAAGTCAATGTTGGTTTTTCATACTTTTCTAGGAAGTTGTCCATTTCATCTAAGTTGTCTAGTTTGTTAGCTATAGAGTTGCTCATAGTATCCTCTCATTATGTCCTTTATCTCTTTGGGGTCAGTAGTTATGTCCCCCCTCCCTTTTCTTACTTTCATTTATTTGCATCCTCTTTTTTTTCCTTTGTCAGTCTAGCTCAGGATCCATCGATTTTATTGATTTTATCAAAGAACCAAGCTTCGGTTTAGTTGATTCTATTGTTTTCAGGTTCTCAATTTCATTTATTTCTGCTCTAATCTTTGTTATTTATTTCCTTCTGTTTGCTTTGGGGTTACTTTACTGTTCTTTATCTAGTTCCTCCAGGTGAGCAGTTAAGTCCTCGATTTTTGCTTTCTTCTTTTTTATATAGGAACTTAGGGCAATAAATTTCCCTCTCAGCACTGCCTTTGCTGTATCCCATAAGTTTTGATATGTTATGTTCTCATTTTCATTTGCCTTGAGATATTTACTGATTTACCTTGTAATTTCTTCCTTTACCCACTGGTTGTTTACCAGTGTGTTATTTAGCCTCCATATGTTTTTGAATTTTCCAGCCTTCCACCTATTATTGATTTCAAACTTCATTCCATTATGATCTGAGAAAGTGTTTTGTATAATTTTGATCTTTTTGAATTTATTGAGACTTGCTTTGTGACCCAACATGTGGTCTATCCTTGAGAATAATTCATGACCACTTGAAAAAAAATGTGTTTCCTGCTGTTTTGGGGTTCAATGTTCTGTAAATGGCTGTTAAGTCTAGTTCATTTATCATGCTATTCAAGAGCTCTGTTTCCTTATTGATCCTCTGCCTAGATGTTCTATGTATGGATGATAGTGGTGTATTGAAGTCTCCAACTGTTATTGTAGAGTTGTCTGCTTCTCCCTTTGATTTTGTCAGTTGTTGCCTCATGTATTTTTGGGCACTCTGGCTTGTTGCATAAATATTTATGATTGTTGTGTCTTCTTGATGAATTGTTCCTTTTATTAATACATAGCATCCTTCTTTGTCTCTCTCTTTTTTTTTTTATTAAATTCAGTTTTATTGAAATACATTCACACACCATACAATCATCCATGGTATACAATCCACTGTCCACAGTATGATAACATAGTTATGTGTTCATCATCACAATCTATCGCTGAACATTTTCCTTACATCAGAAAGAACCAAAACAAGAATAAAAAATAAAAGTGAAAAAAGAACACCCAAATCATCCCCCCCATCCCACCCCATTTGTCCTTTAGTTTTTATCCCCATTTTTCTACTCATCCATACACTAGATAAAGGGGGTGTGATCCACAAGGTCTTCACAATCACACTGTCACCCTTTGTAATCTACATTATTATATAATTGTCTTCAGGAGTCCAGACTGCTGGGTTGGAGTTTGGTAGTTTCAGGTATTTACTTCTAGCTATTCCAATACATTAAAACGTAAGAGGTGTTATCTATATAGTGCCTAAGAATGTCCACCAGAGTGACCTCTTGATTCCATTTGAAATCTCTCAGCCACTGAAATTATTTCGTCTCATTTTGCATCCCCCTTTTGGTCAAGAAGATACTCTCAGTCCCACGATGCTGGGTCCACATTCATCCCCAGGAGTCATATTCTGCATTGCCAGGGAGATTTACAACCCTGGGAGTTGGGTCCCACGTAGTGGGGAGGGCAGTGAGTTCACCTGTCGAGATGGCTCAGTTAGAGAGAGAGGGGGCCACATCTGAGCAACAAAGAGGTACTCAGGGGGAGACTCTTAGGCACAATTATATGCAAGTTTAGCCTCTCCTTTGTTCTTTGTCTCTTTTAATTGCTTTACATTTGAAGCCCAATTTGTCTGATATTATTATAGTTATCCCTGCTCTTTTCTGGTTGTTGTTTGCATAAAATATTTTTTTCCAGCCTTTGAGTTTCAATCTATTTTTGTCCTTGGGTCTAAAGTGTATCTCTTATAGACACCATATAGGTGGTCCTGTTTTTTAATCCATTCTGCCAGGGTATGTCTTTTGGCTGCGGAGTTTAATCCATTAACATTTAATGTTATTACTGTAAAGGCAGTACTTTCTTCTATCAGTTTGTCTTTTGGATTTTATATGTCATGTCTTTTTTCCTCTCTTTTTACCCTTATTGATAATCTTCATTTCTATACTCTTCTCCAAACCTCTCTCTCCTGTCTTTTCCTGTTTGCCTGTAGTGCTTCCTTTAGTATTTCTTGTAGAGCAGGTTTCTTGTTCACAAACTCTCTCAATGTCTGTTTGTTTGAAAATATTTTAAACTCCCCTCATTTTTGAAGAACAATTTTGCCAGATATAGAATTCCTGGTTGGCAGTTTTTCTTTCAGTATCTTAAATATGTCATACCACTGCCTTCTCACCTCCATGGTTTCTGCTAAGAAATCCACACATAGTCTTATTGAGCTTCCCTTTTATGTGATGAATTGCTTTTCTCTTGCTGCTTTCAGAATTCTTTCTTTGTCTTTGATATTTGACAATCTAATTAGTAAGTATCTTGGCATAGGTCTATTCAGATCTATTCTGTTTGGGGTGCCCTGCACTTCTTGGACCTGTAATTTTATCCAAGAGATGGGAGATTTTCAGTGATTATTTCCTCCATTGTTCTTTCTGCCCCCTTTCCATTTTCTTCTCCTTTTGGAACACCATAACACATATATTTTTGTGCTGCATGTTTTCATTCAATTCTGTCAGACCCTGTTCATATTTTTCCATTGTTGTCCCTTTCTGTTCTTTTGTGTGTGGGATTTCAGATTATCTTGTCCTCTAATTCACCAATCCTTTCTTCTGCTTCTTCAAATCTGCTGTTATATGTCTCCATTGTGTTTTCATCTCTTATATTGTGCCTTCCATTCCTGTAAGTTTTGTTATTTGTTTATTCAAGCTTTCAGGTTCTTCTGTATGGTCATTCAGTGTGTTCTTTATATCTTTCATGTCTTTTTCCACATTTTCCTTCAACTGGATTTGATTTAGAAGATTTGTTTGAACATCTTTATTTAGTTGTTTCAACTCCTGTATCTCATTTGGAGTGTTAATTTTTTCCTTTGAGTGAGCCATATTTTCATGTTTCCTGGTATGACTCATGATTTTTTGCTGAATTCCTTGATTTGTTTATTCTGGAGTTCCTTTTTCTTCATTTTACCTAGGGTTTTCTTGTTGGTTGGCTTTTTTCTCTGTCTGTTCTTTGACATTCAGTTCAACTTATTGTAGACCTCTAGCATAGCTTCTGTTTAACTGATGAGAATTTCTCAGCTCTGTTTTTCTGGTTCTTGTCCTGTCTAAATGAAAGTTGTTTTTTTTTTTGTTTGTTTGTTTGTTTTTTTGTTTTAAAGTTGGTTTCCCCAGATAGAATCAACCCTAATCAGATTTTCCCAGACAAGACAGACCCAGGACTCACGATGAGCGTGTGAGCAGTATCAGGGTTCCCTGGGGATGAGACCCAGCATGTTGTCAGTTTTTCCTGTAAAGCCTTTTCCTTCTGTGCTTTTGCCATCCTGCCCAACAGGTGGCATTTGTCAGCCTACAGCTCCCTCTCCACCCTGGCATAAAGTTTATGGTGCCTATAATTCTCATCAGATCCTGCAACTTCCAGGGGTGTAGTTGAGACAGAGGCTGAGGCAGACGGCAGGCTAAAACTGTTTCTGTTTCCCAGCCCCTGGGGTCTGAATTCTCTGAATGAGAGCAGTCATTTGTTTTGGGCCCTGCTGCCAACCCCCTTTTTGAGGAAGATATGCCCTTGAGGGAATTAGCTCCTTCACCTGACTAATGAATTTGTCTCTCAGATATTCCTTAACTCTGCCCTTGCCTGCGGCATGCTGACAACTGAATAAGCTTGCTGTTTTCTTTATGCTAAAAGGGAAAAAAAAATCCTTTTCGGAGCCAGTCCCCAGCCCCGTTTGCCAAGCAAGAGCAGGAGTTTGTACCCAGCTCTTTGTGCTCATTTTCTTGGGAAACAGCCCTTTTCTAGTGTTCTTCACTTAACCAACTCCAAACACCCCTTTGTTTGTTTGTTTTTTTCCATCAGCCCTGCCTCCTCTGTGCCAGGAGAGACGTCTGGGTTCCTTTCTGGCTTTCTCCAGGTTTATCTGTGCTCAGAGCTTTTATTCAGCAGTCTGGATTTGTTAATTAAATCCACAGTTGGAGCTTGTTTGAGCTACTTTCCCGTGCTCCTAGTAGAGAGTGCTCCATTTTCCCACAGGGAAGTGACTCCAAAACAGCCTGCCATGCTAGTGGGTAAGGGCGCCAGCCTCCACAGACTGGGAGATTTACTTACAGTTCTGTGCTGTGATCTCAGCCCTTCCTCCATTCCAGACTGGTGTACGATTTTTGTCTGGTTATGGAAGTCCCCCAAACAGTTGTTCCAGACAGTTACTGGCTATTTACTAGCTGCCCTAGAGGACAAACTGAATTCCATACCTCCCTATGCTGCTGTCTTGCCCCACCTCTCCTAGCTTACGGTTTTGAGACTAAAAGAAAATAAGAATCAAGGCATCATCAAGATGATGCTTTGTCCCCAATGACTGTGGTGTTCTGGGGCTGGCCACTGGCAATCCTTGGCTCCTGTGTCACATGGCGGTGTCTCCTCATCTCTCCCTTCTCTTCCTTGCTTCCCTGATTTCAGTTTCCTAATTTCTGTGGCATTTCCTCTCTCTGTCTGAATTTCATTTTTTTATCAAGGACTCCATGAATATAATTAAGACCTGTTCCAACCCAGCTTAGCCCCAACACCAAAGAAGATGACAGGCATGGAATTAGACATGAATTTAATAGGACTTACTGACAGGAGATGATGTGGCGGCCAGCTGGGAAAAATGGAAGTTAATGCTCTGCAAAACTGGGTGGTGCCAGGGGGTGGCTTATAAGGGTTAGGACAAGGACATTCCATAGGGTTGAAAATAGTTTTGGCAGGGTCTTGTGACAGAAGGGGTGTGGAGGTTTTGTTATTGACACTGATCATGGGAGGAAAGGGTGATTCAATGCTTTGTTTACAATACATTTTTCCTCCCCTGGGGAGGTCTAATGACCTTTAAAGTCTGTCCCAGTCTAGTAGGCTACTACATGAAATAACTCATTTTCACTGTTGAGGTGAGGGAGCCTGAGCTCTGGGACCCCACAAGACCCATTCTGATTGAGGTGGGACACACCTTAACTGAAGTAACCTCATCAAAAGGTCCTACTTACAATGGGTTTATATCCATAGGAATGGATTAAATTTAAGAACATGTTTTTCTGCTGTACAAACAGCTTCAAACCACCACAACCAAAGGTGCAGGCTGTGTGAGGGATAATTCTACCTGAGAGGCCAAGACATTCATGGTTCTGGATGCTAAATGAAGGGGCTTGGATTTTCTTGTATAAGCATTCAAAACATTAAAAAAATAAAATAAAATAAAAAACTGAGCAGGAGAGTAAGAGATAAGGGCTGTCTTTTAGGAATATTACCTTAAGAGTAATATGTAGGATAAATTAGAGGAGATAAGGGATGAAATGGTAGTGGGCAGTAAGGAAGTTACAAACCTTGACAATGGTAGTTGAAAACAGTGAATCATTCCTAGTGGCTGAGAGGGGTGAATACCCTGTAAGATGTACAGCATTTAGAGTGAGGAATAAATTACAATATATTTTTGGTTGGATGAGAGTTTTGAATATGTAGAGTTTGAAGCTCTGGTATGGAGATGTATTTAGGGCCACTGGAAAAGTTGTTCAGTGCCCAGAGGTGAAGGCTAGAATATTAACTTGGGAGTCAGTTGTGTAAAGGTGAAAGATGAAAGGTGAAGGTATGGGGGAAGTTGAGATCTCCAAGGAACAAGTAAGTGATAGAAACAAAAGAAATATGCTTTCATTGCTGATTTTTGCTTCCAGATTCTTGGCCATGCTGTGAGAAAGAATTCAAGGGCACAGCACAGCAGAGAGTAAGCAGGGAGAAATTTTATTAGGTACACGTGTAAGAGGAACATGCAGGCACTCTCGCAAAGACAGAGGTGAGAAAGGCGAGAAGCCCTGGCAATGTGGGGCCATTTGCTTTTATAGATTAGCTTTACTTAGTCCCCCTCCTCCTTTCTTGTTCAGGGCTTTCTTTTTCCCTCCCTTCTCTCTAGGAGGTGCTGGTGGTAGGCAGTGCATTTGGACAGGTCGGGTGCTGCTGGGTGTTTTGCCTAGGTGAGTAGCCCCAGGCAGGTTGTCTGTCCAGGACAGGCTCTCCTGACCTTGATTAACTGCCCTTGCTCAAGGTTTTCTTCATGGTATCTTCTCTACCCCCTTATCTTTCCTAACCTGCCTCCCTTTCATTTAAACTTTCTTCTTATACTGCCAGTGACATATAAACCAAAAAGTTGCTTTTTTGGAATAAATCCCTCTTGATAAACTACAAATAGAATGAAGATGAAATAACTCTTGGTCTTTGAATTCTTGATGATTTGACAAAAGAAAAAAATTGAGAACCTACTATCATGAACAACACAATAGACAAATGGTTGCTTATTGCATTACAAAATAATTTTTAGTAGTAATAGCTAATAGATATAGTACCAGACACTGTTCTAAACACCTTTGCTCAATCTAGACCTATATTGCATTCAAGGTAATAATAGCTAATGCTTCATTATCATAGTGAATAGTTTGTTTCAAAAACATTCTTAAAACATGCAAAAACAACATTTTAGGGAATACTTCTATGCTGTGAATGTGAAAACATGGTATATTTGACCATGTACTTCCTTAAAACAATTGAAATACATTTTTGTCTCCTCTTCTGTGGTTTAAAATGCCTTCAACCGGTTGAAAGAATTTAGATAATTTGTTTTACAGAGAGATAAGGGTCTGACATTTAACCCAACCCCAGGTGCATGTGGTTTCTTAAAAAATGTCAACAAGCTCACATGATCTTAGTGTACAAAGTCAGAAAAACAAGATCTTTTTGAGTGTCTTAACTGAAATGGAACAGAAATAAAAATTCCTTATATGAAAAGCAAGAAATTATTTAATTATTATAAAACGATTTTTATTAAGTACTTTGGTCCATTTTTTGGGAATAATGAATAAAATCTTGTTACATAATTTGCTAAACTTTTTATTTTAAAGTAATTCAGTCTGAAGGCTAAATTTGTTATTTCCATACTTTGCAAAGTGAAGTATAGCACTGGGAATAATTTATGCTATAATTCTTTTAAAAACATTTGAAACACTATGAATTTGTTTCATATGCTAGTGGGATGAAGTTCATCTTAATAGAAATCATTATTTACTTTGTGAAGCTACTTCATCCACTTTAATGATTTTCATCAGAACCACCCAAATTGGAAGTTGTAGAGCTACATAGAATATCTCTTTTTGGAAGAGGAAACATTCACATATATAGTGGTTCCACACTTTTATTATAAATTTAAGAGATGAATATAATGAAGACTTCTCCTAATTCTTGATGTTATATACGTTTTGAATTTTTAATGATTAGGAAGAGTTGAGTAAATGGGACTTAGCTGTTAATCTTATTTAGGGTTGCTTTTCTATGGAAGGACTCCATATTTGTTTCCATTGCTTTTATTGTAATTGAAAGAATGTGGTTCAAAAACTTGTTATGAAAAAGGAATTATTTAACTTTTTATATGTAGCTTATTTTGTTTTAAATTATGTTATTATACCTGTATCTTTAACATTATTATTGTTTAAAAATTGTTTTAGAAACATGATGTGAATTATTATCTCCATGTCCCAACAGGGGTGACAAGTATTCTGAAGAAAGACTTATAAACAAGGAAATGGTGACACAGCTGACTTAATGGGGCCACAAATTCAATGTCAAAGTTAAAAGGATGAAAGAGTCCCTAGCTCCTCATCCTATACCTAAACCATATCTTTTACCACAACTAAGAGGCTGCAGTCACATCCTGTGTAACTCAATGGGAGTTGTATTTACTGAATTATTTCCTTGGGGGTAGATGTTTATCAGAGTTTAGTATACTCCCCAGGAAAGTGTGATTTTATTGAGTATATTCATGGAGATTTGATAGCCTTAAATTAAAATATATTTATTTACTTTTTTTGCACAAAAATTACAACAGTTCTAGTTTTTGCCAAGAAAACACATTTGAAATATCTGAAACTTTGACTTACATTTTTCTGGGAAGTTTTTTTTTAAGAGTTGGATTCTGGTCATTTGGAAATGTACTTTTGAAGCCCAGTTCATCTCCTAGCTATATCCAGAGAATGCACTTCCCAAATGCAGAAGGGGAGGACTTTCTGAGGTTGGTCATATCATTGGAAGGATATCTGCAGGTTCATGTGCTGCAAAACAATCCTGGATGTCATTGACCGAACTGGATATTTGGACCTATTATAACGTGTGGCCTAAACTGTGGAAAGCATGCTTCTGGTTTTTTTGGACTTGATCTAAACTAAACATTCTAAAGCTTGTACTACTGGGACTTGCTCACAATTGAATTATGTTCTGGTGAACAAAATGGCATGAAAGAAGTATGCCAATTGAACTAAAGCATTTGTCTTACTGACACTTGAGTTTGCCATTTAAATAAATAATTAAATCTACTGATTGTCTGTAAATCCTTAATTTCAGATTTCATTTTACTGAGAATATAAATTCCTGAAAGTTTACTTATTTGTTCATTCATTAATTCACAAAAAGTCAGCTGCTGCAATAGTCTGATTTAGGAGTTGTTCTGGTTTGCTAATGCTGCCATTATGCAAAATACCAGAAATGTATTGGCTTTTATACAGGGGGTTTATTTGGTTACAAAGTTACAGGCCTAAGGCCATAAAAGTGTCCAAACTAAGGCATCAACAATATGGTACCTTTATTGAAGAATGACCAACGGCATCTGTAACACCTCTGTTGGCTGGGAAGGCATGTGGCTGGTCTCTTCTTCCTTTGCTACCAGGTTGTGTTTCAAAATGGCGTTCTCCAAAATGTTGCTCTTGGGACATTTTGTCCTCTCTTGGCTTCTCTGGAGCCATCTCCAAAATGTCTGTCTCAGCTGCAGCACTGAGCTCCTTCTGTCTGTGGGCTCCAGTGATTTCATTAAGTCCCACACTGAATGGGTGGGGTAGTACCTCCATGGAAATAATCTAAACAAAGGTATTACCCACAGTTGGGTGAGTCGTATCTCCATGGAAATATTTAATCAAGAGGTTACACCCTAATCAAAAAGATTAATCAGTCTGCCCCACAAGATTACGTTAAAGAATATGGCTTTTGGGGGAACATAATATATCCAAACCGGCACAGGAGTCCTGCACAAATTTTTAAAACTTGGTTTTATAGATATAATTGGTTTAATATTTCATAGTTGTGTGACCTTGATTCACTTTTATGATGAAGGGATAACCAGGTCAGTCAGTGGCATTTACTACCATATAATTAATGCTGTTCAATAAATATTTTTCAATTTTTAAAACTAGGCTCATATAAAGAATAGACTTTGGGAACACATTAGTTAATCTATAAAGTAACCAAGTTAAAAAAAAAATACTATCCCTCAATTTAATTGAGCTAAAAAATATATTATCCCTGAATTGCTATCCTAGGAAATTGAAAACAGTATCAAATTTAATGTAGTTGATAGTATGGTAGGTAAATCAACCTTGTACCTTCCCCTGGAAGTGAATTTAACTTGATCCTGTTTATAGGATATTTGACCCTTCTTAGCTTAACTTTCAGGCCAACACCATACCTTATAGATAGCAAATGTTTCCCTTATTTAATTTGCTATTTATGAATTCTTATGTGAGAAGAATAGATCATTTTGGAGTGAGGTGATTTCTATCCATTGGACTACCACTTAAGCAAAAAGGGGAAATCCTATTGCCTATCACAACATCAGGATGGGAATTGATCTATACGGTGAGAATGCAATGTGTATTTTTAAATAGAAAATTTAAGTCAGCTTATGCTTTGAGTCACTTTAAACCCTGATGGATGTTGATGATGGGAAATGATAAACCTTGAGTTTTCTGTTATCTCTTTACGTCTTAAAATATAAAGCGTATTTGTTTTATTTTTTGTCAGTAGCATACTATCTAGAATTTCTAAAAACTCCATATTTTCTCAGCAAGATCAAGATAAGTTAAAAATGTAGTTTGTCCTTTGCTTGCAGTAGATTTTCAACAGCCAATACTAATCCGTCTGTGTTTCTATAGAAGGCTATACTACAGTTTGAAAGGGCCATTGACTAAGGAAGAAATGAAATGATACCCCACATTGCTTCCCCACTGTTTTTTGTCCCTTTTAACAATCTCCCTTTTATAAAGCATAATAATTAAAATTTACTAGTCTTTTTTTTTTCCTCTTCCTTTTTATAGGAACACCAGTGTATTCGGTAGCATGGGGCCCTGATTCAGAAAAGGTCCTTTACACAGCAGGCAAGCAACTGATCATTAAACCTCTTCAACCAAATGCTAAAGTTTTGCAGGTACTTCTCAGATATTTGCAAATTGTTAACAGGATATGCCCCACTGCTAAGTGAGAGGGTACTTTCTTAGGTGTTCTTTTTTCTGAGTGGCCTTTTTATAGTCTGAGGCCTTTAAGCGTGTGGTTTTATCAGCCTTTATATGGAATAGGGAGTATCTGGTTACATTTTGAACAAAATTCACTTCCCCCTTATTCCAACTCACATTATCCTAGTAAATCATAAATGTGTTTTGAATTATAAAATTACCATGTGATTTAACACAACTAGGCATCTTTAAATTTAGCATAAACAGTCTCAATTGTATAGATTTGAGACAAAACAGGACTAAATCATAAAACTTTATGAGTTGCTTAGGCTGTTTTTTATCATCATCACCATCACCGTCATCATCATCATCATTTATTCATGCACTGAGCTCTCTCTAAGAGCTGAGCATTTTTTTAAGTATTTTTAGAGTAGAGTCATTGTAATATTTAGAGCTAATTAAGTATATATAGCTTTACCCACTATGTAGAGAATACTTATCTTAACAAAAATGTTGAGATCATATTTGCTTTTGCGCTCTTAAGGAAGGAGGAAGAGTTAAGATAGGAGGTGTATCTTGAAGAGGATTGGGAAAGTTGTTCTAAGTTCAGGGACCAGGAAAAATGATTGTTCAGAAATGTGATAGAAAGGGGCAAGCAGAGGATCATACAAAAACAAGCAAAACAGTGGTGGCAGTTTAGACAGGTCAGGGTAGGACAAATTAATAGAAAACCTTTAAGCATATGGCCAGGATTTTGAAGTTTGATTCCAGTGTTAAAAGGAAGAATCATTTTCTTCACATTTTGATGATCACATAATATACTGTGAGTAATAAGAGCATCAGTTTTGGAGTTATTCATCTGGGTTCAAAATACTCATGTACTTACCTATAAGTGACCTTAGACAAGTTATGAAATATCTTAGCTCCTCCTTCTCAGCTTCCTCATCTCTTGGTGATGCTAATACTGTTCAATAGGATTGTCATGATGATTAAACAAGTTAAATAGCAAAGTATGTAGAACAGTGCCTGGCATACAATAAGCACTCAATATAGAGTAGTTGTTATTATGTTATTATGCCGTCTCTAAATAAATTAGATCCAGGGAGGCCAGAGGAAAAAAATGTGGATTAACTAGGTCCTGGGTCAGGGACTTGGTGGTAGAGATTGACAGTCTACAACATGCATAAAAGTGTTTTAAGAAGCATCAGGTTTAACAGTTAAATAGATTTAGATTTAGGGGAGTAAGGAGATAGAAATGACTTTGATCTTCCATATTTATAATTGCTGTATAGATTATGCTATCTATATATTTGCATATAGTCAACATGTATGTACATTTTTACTGCATACAGAACACTTTCCTAAGAAATGTGGGGACAAATAAACGAAGTAGATGATACAAATCCTTGTCCTTAGGCACCTAAGGTAAAGAATTTGGGCAAAGGGAAGAAGCAGGAAAAAACTAGTTCTGAATGCCTTTAGGCAAAGAAATTCTATACCAATTGCTTACACTCTGAAAATAGGCTGTGAAATTATACAGCAAAACCAGAAAAGTTGAATCTGTTACTTTATGACCTACAGTTATGTGAATTTGTTCAGATACCTGTAATTAGGCTTGTATAAATGAGACTCAGTAAGGTGCCTATTATCACCATTAATGAATTAAATTATGGTTTAGGAGTTCATTAGAACCTTCAGGCCAGGAGGTAGTGGAGAGAATTAAAAATACCCTTTGCCAAAATTCAGCGAGAATGGAAGAGGGATTAAAGTATATTTAGTAACTTGATGCAAATTATCTATTCCTTTTGGAAAACTAAACCTCCTTGGGCATAAATACATACTAAAATTTGGATTCTTTACAAAAACAATGCATAATTAATTCTTGCTGGTGGAATACTGTTCAAAAGTATATCTGCATTTCCTTTAAGACTCTCTAGAGACTCTTCTAGAGACCCAAAACTCGGTTTTAAAGTGAGAAGACTTTTGCTTATTTATTTATTCAGTAAAAATGTAATTCATACCTACTATATACTAGGCACTATTCTAAGTGTGAGATATTCAAAGTGGAACAGAACATAGTTCCTACCTTCAAGAAGCTTGTTGCTCGTAAGAATTTCACAAAGTTGAGAAAAAAGTGTAAATTGACTGTGCATTATATGTAATATATAAATAAATATGTAATATATAAATTGACATCCTAAATTATAGTATAAGGAAAATTTGAATCATAACTGTTCATAACTTTTCACTATGCAAAAGATTAGTTTTATAGCACTAAAATGAAATTCTTGAGAACCATTATGAGTGTGTGTGTGTGTGTGTGTGTGTATGTGTGTATTTTTTTTGTCCTTGCAGTTGATCTTAGTAAATTGGATTACTGTAGCAGTTTATTGTGACAATGATTGCTTTTTAACATGTATTACCAAAACATTTATTTTTGAAAATATGTATTTTGTGTATCTTAAATAAAACAAGCTATGGATTGTTGCTTATTCTTAGAACTAATTTGACCCTAATTTAATATTTTATTTTTTGTACTTGAAAACAATGGATTTGGGAAGGGTCTGTGTAGAGAGCCTTTAAAATTGGTCACTCTTTGTATGAAATTAATTAGCTCATATGTTAAAAATGTACCTTATAGTCTTCAAGGAAAGTTAATTCTTTTTTATCTATATTATTCTGCCTAAACATGGTGAAAGATAGCTTTTATTGTATGTGTGTTAGTAGGCAAATGAGCACATGAATTATATTTAAGACTAAGAAGACAGTCATGCTTACTTTCTAGATTGCCAATTTCTGGGTGAATATATATTCAGAATATATACGTATCTGTGGAAAACATTGTCCTTTTCGGACATGGTGAATGCAACAGAAGTTCTCAGAGTAGTCCATTTGTGAACCAGAACACATGAAGTTTATGAGAATGAAGCTTAGGGAAATGTGGAGAAAAGAATGAAGAGATTACTAAAGAAGATGTTAATATAGTAGGAGTTAGACAAAAAAGAATTCATAAACGCATGAGGCAGTATCAGTGATGGGATCAACTGCACAAAAGAGACATGGCAAGATTCAGATTCAACTAATATTTCCGGAATATGTAATATATTCATTCCAGTATTATCACACCAATGTCAAGCTTGAAATAGTACAATAGCAATTGATTTTCCATCTGCAGTCGAGGCAACAGAAGAAATTTATAAAAAAGTAAGCTATATAGTGGATGACATGGTCCTAGGTGTTTTCATTAGTGTCAGTTAGACGTGAAACAAGAAAATGAGGTATTGCACAATGACTATAAAAGGAAGATTGGAATCTTTGAGGAGAAGACAAGAGAAGAATCATTAGAATGAAGCAAAGTGACTTTTCTTATAGAAAATACTTTTCAGTGCTCTTACAATTAAAATTAATATCTTATTTTTTTCTTATAGTGGAAGGCTCATGATGGCATTATTTTAAAAGTAGATTGGAACTCAGTCAATGATCTTATTTTATCTGCTGGTGAAGACTGTAAATATAAGGTATGTAATGTTTGAATTTATCATCTGGTTGAAAGAGTTGAATTTAGGTGAAAAGTATTTAGCATGTAAGAATGTTCTTCTAGTTTCTCATTTAGACATGTCTCTTAATCATTTACCAAATTGTTATTTTACAATTTTAAGTGATAACTTTATAAGAACTATCTCACTGACCTATAGAATTTAACTAGTAGCAACATAAATGCACCTCCTCGTTCTAGTAACTCCATTTAAATCAATCTTTTTAAGTTTTTTTAAAATCACCCCTATTGGTTTACTAAGCATTGATTAGCTTCAGATCAAAATAATTTGTGGGGAAGAATAGGAGTTAATGAAGCTATTTAGTTAAAAGAAATATAATTGAAATAAATACTTTAAGGAAAGATGATAGAGCAGTTACTGGGAAAATAACTGAACATTTCAAAATTTAAAAATATTATTAAAATTAAAAGGACTTAAAATTGGAAGCTTTTATGTTTAATCAAAGATTTGTTAAAATCTGAAAAAAATCAGTTATATTTTTTGAGATATTTAGTTTTCAAGAGATACAGCCTTTTTTCGTGTCTTACAGTAAAGACTTTAATGTTAATATTATGAAGTGTTGATTTCTAAATCTTTATCTGTTACTTTATTGGAGGATAAACTTGTTTGTAACAATATGTGGCTGTTACAGATAAAAAAAGATGATTTGCTTTTCTAGGTGTGGGATAGTTATGGCCGCCCCCTGTATAATTCACAACCTCATGAGCATCCTATTACCTCAGTTGCCTGGGCTCCAGATGGAGAATTATTTGCTGTTGGATCATTTCATACTTTACGCTTGTGTGATAAAACTGGGGTAAGTTATAGTGGTGAGCAATCACAGCTGTGCTGTAACAAATGTGGTAATGCACAACACACATGATTCTCAGTCTTTAGAAAGCATTTTCAATGAATGCATTTGACTGAATCTTTCTGATTTGTCTTCTTAATACACTGGTTCAATCAATTCCAGATTTATGGGACCATATGAACTCTTTAAGATTAAGAATGACTGTGTTTTCTACTATTTGTCTTTCTGGAAATACTTAATTTGAGCATCATTGTGAAGGGTGGAGAAGTAGTTAAAAGTATTAAAATTCATGCCCAATCAGTATGGAGAGTGCAATATTAAACTACTTTTTTATTTTTATTTTTTTACTATCAACACATTTTATAAAGAAATTTTAGTTGAATATTTTTGGTAAAGAATTAATGGTAAATTTTTTAAAAAAATGGTCACTTTAAAACCAAAGGATGTCTTTCTCTTTGTCAGGAATTCGTATTTGAATGTCTGAGAATTTTTCCTCACAGGAGAATATGCTCTCCATACAAATTCTGTTTAGAATTTAGGCAAATAGTCAAGCCCAGCAGCATTAACTTACTGTCCATGGGGAATGGGATGTTCCATCAAAGTACTCCAGAAGCAGCAGCATTGCGTGGCAAAAAGAGTTTGATCAAGATTATTCCATACTACTACAAACTATGAGGAAATCACATAGTTGTCATATGGTTGAGTTTTCTAAAATGGAAAATAAGAACATTAACTTAGAATTTTTAGAGCCCTATAAATGATCTAATTAGTTTTCTGATATTTATTTTCTATTGTATAAAATATAATGTCTTCTTTCTGGCTTAAAAACCTCTCTGAAACCTGGTGCCTGCAACTCTCTTGTGTTCAAATCAGGCTGAACACTGGCTCATAAATCTTTGCTGCCCCTGACTAACATCCTCACTCATGTTTTCCTTTTGTGGGATGTTCTCAACTCTGTCTTATACTTGCTGTTCTTCTCATTCTTCAAGTCCCATTTCATGTTTGACTTCATGAAGTGCATTTGTTTATTTTTCTAACTTTCTCTCATCTGGGTCTCTCTTTTCTCAGTTATAGTATCAGGATGTCAGAACAGATCATCTCATCAGCTAAGGAACTTTAATTTCTGATTTTTTAAAATCAATGATTCTAAGTCTATAAAATATGTAGTCTCATCTTCACAATTTATCATGCTCTTATATTGTCCATTTTAGTTTCATGTGTATTATTTTTGACACCCTAGATAGTTTATAAGTTCCCATAGCTTTGTTTATTATCTTTATAACAGAGTTGATACTTAAAACTTTTTTATAACAATTTAAGCATAATAATTTTAATTTGCCATTTTTGTTGGAAATCTTTTAAAATTTTAAAGCTGAAACTTGGGGCAATGAATTGATCTGAATAACTGAATAGAAATATTTACCTTATTAAGCACCGAACTTTTTATAGAATGTTAACTTTTCTGGAAAAAAAATACTTTTTAAAGGGATTTTGCTTTTGTCTTGTTCAACTGAATTGACTAAATATATTGTAAAAACATTTTTAGAGATGTGGAATTGATATAAATATATGTTCTTTCATTCAATAGACAAAATACATACTACAGATAAGACTGTTCTAGGAACTGGGGATGGAAGTATGAAAAAGATGTAAAGACTTTCATTGAAATTGTGGACAGTCCAGTGGAGAATCAGACTTTAGACTTAAAGTACAGTGTGATAAGTGCTAGACAGGAGGTTTATACAAGCACAGTGAAGGCATGGCAGAGCCTAACTCTGCCTATGGGACATGGATTGGAAATATTTTCTAAAGGCAATAATGTTTGAATTATTAGTTCTCCAAGAGGCAGAAGGACTCTCTTATGCATCAAAGTGGAAAAGATTATGGTGTTTTTGTGCAAGGTCAATATAATTTTGTAGAGGATAGATCCAGGAAGTGATATAGAACAGATATTCTCAAATGAGATCTATATTTGCCATGTAAAAGAGTCTAGATTTTAATCTTTAGAAGAGTGGTTTTGTAATTATTTTCTGTCAAGCCCTTTTAGGGTTGTCGCTGTGGAGTGGAGAAGAGGAAGGGGCTTGCGCTCCCTTTCCTTCTCTCCACCTGCAACCAGAAAAGCTCTACATTGATCTCTTTTGCTACTTGAGCAACCAGTATAAGATTTCCTTTGAACAAAGGGTCACTAACTACTACAGCCATGCTGAACTTTTAATTTTTCTAATGGACTATATTCCAAATACTACATTCCAAAAAAAAAAAAAGGGGGGGGGGGAGTTGGGAAATCATTGTTAGTCAACAGGGAGCAATGGATGACTTTTAAGATGGGTACTATCATGATAATATTTCAATATTGGAAATACTGCTTTGGTGTCAAAGGAACAGAGGTACAGGAAAGGGGATAGGGCATGCAAAAGCAAGGAATTAAAGAATAAGTAGTTCTCCATGCAGGCAAGTTTGCAGAAACAGTTTTGCCAGCAGAAGGGACCTCTTGTGCATCAAATTGTAAAAGAATATGGTTCTTTGTGTAAGTTCAATATGACTGTGTATTTGGAATACAGTCCATTAGAAAAATTTAAAGTTCAGCATGGCTGTAGTAGTTTGTATTTTTTCTTAGGGGTAATGGTGCACTGCTGATCTGTTTTAAGTAGTGACCTTATTAGATTTTGCATTTTGGGGAAGCATATTCTGAGGTCAGCTTGGAGAAAAGATAGGAGGGGAGCTAGATTAAAAGGAGGATGGCTAATTAGGAGACTGTTGCAGTAGTGCAAGGAAAAGATGATGTTGGCCTTTATAATAGGGAGTTGCAGTGGGGATAGTAAGAAGTGGACAAGTTCAGGAGATAAACCCTTGGTGTAAGAGTTAAGAGCAACAACCCAGGTTTCCATTTTGAGTACCTTACTGTCTGGGTTGTATTAAAAATTCTTATCTAGGTTTTCTTGGTAGAACTAGGATAGCAATTTATGTAAGCTTCAAAGTAAATGTAAGCTGGTATAATATCAGGGTATTTGATTAAGTATTAAGCCTAGAAAAATGTTATTTTTGTAAGCATTTCCTTTCAATGTTGTTCAAGAAATGCTTCCAGGGAGAGAGAAAAGCTCCTGAATGCTTGGAGGCTGTTAATAATAGGTTTAGCTTTTGTTTTGAATGTATTTCTTACTATGCAAATATGTAATTAGATTGATGACAATTTCAAGGGATATTTAAAAAAGCAGAAATCCTTACTTTTTTACAGATACATCACTCCAACCCAGTAGTTATATAGTAAATCTGTTTCTCCCATTAACTTCCTTCATGCAATTGGAAATGTTTTTTCAAGAATAAAGACCCTCACTAAGCTGATTTTTAAAGTTGATAAGAGTGAGTTAAAAGGATGGTAGTTCTGTTAAATTTTCCATCTGGTCTTTGCATTCTCAACCATCAAACTTACTTTACTTGGCAGCTATTAGCAGTACTTTTCTGACTTTATTGGTTGGCCTGTACTGGTGATTGCTTTATTATCTGAGTAAAAGACCCCCCCTCCCACCTCCATCTGGAAAATCTCCTAATTCAATAGTAGAACTTCATTCTTGGATTTGAAATTGCTCATTATATTGTGCTACATTGTTATACTTTAACACTAGTTGCTACCATAAAATACACAAAATACTCTATTTAAAAAAAACTAAATAAGAGATGGTTATTTGGTGGAAAATCTATATTTTATGTAGCACGCTGTATGATTTAACTTGTATGGTCAGTTTATTCAAACACCATAATTACATGGAACCTTGAATAGGGAGTGAGATCTGATTTGTTTGTACAGGTTAGTGTGAAGCCCTGATACATCACAGAGTAATTTGGGCAGAGGATAAAAAAATATTTGAAAATCCCCCTGAGGGACTGGGGGAAAAGTGGAAATATTAAATTTCCCCACCTGGGGAATTCCTCATATACTCACAAGCACTGGGGACTACTATTTAGTACGCCAAGCCCTCAGTCTTGGGGCTTGCCTTTATGAAACTTATTACTGCAAAGGAGAGGCTAAGCCTACCTATAATTGTGCCTAAGAGTCACCCCCAGAGAACCTCTTTTGTTCCTCAGATGTGGCCTCTCTCTCTAAGCCAACTTGGCAGGTGGACTTGCTGCCCTCCCCCCTGGGACAGGGGGGATGACTCCCAGGGGTAAAAATCTCCCTGGCAACATGGGACATGACTTCCAGGGATGAGTGTGGACCCGGCGTCGTAGGATTGAGAAAGCCTTCTTGACCAAAAGGGAGAAGAGAAATGAAACAAAATAAAGTTTCACTGGCTGAGAGATTTCAAATGAGTTGAGAGGTCATTCTGGAGGTTATTCATATGTATTATAATGATATCCCTTTTTTAATTTTTAGTTTATTAGAATAGCTAGAAGAAGGTACCTGAAACTGTTGAACTACAGTCCGGTAGCCATGATTCTTGAAGATGATTGTATAACTGTATAGCTTATACAGTGTGACCATGTGATTGTGACAACTCTGTGGCTCACACTCCCTTTATCCAGTGTATGGACAAATGCGTAGAAAAATGTGGACAAAAAAATAAATGAATAATGGGAAGAATGGGAGGGATGGGGGAAGAGATTTTTCAGTGTTCTTTTTTATTTTTATTTTTATTCTTATTTTTATTATTATTTTTTGAAATAATGAAAATATTCAAAAATTGATTGTGGTACTGAATGCACAACTGATGATGATGGTGAACAATTGATTGTACACTTTGGATGATTGAATGGCATGCGACTATATCTCAATAAAATTGCAGGGAAAAAAACTTCTTAAATCCAAGGCTTTAGATTATGTAAAATACATCTTTTATTAATTCTGTAAATTCCAAATTTTGTACATGGATATTTATGTAATTATTGTGCTTTGCTAAAATTTTGTCATAAGCATGGAAATTTAACCTTATACCTTGTTTTCCATGCTTTAAAAAGCAAAAACGATAAGAGCAACTCTTTGATTAAGTCAGTATTTAATGTAAGCAGTCAAATAAGTCTTCATAGAGCTGGGGAAAGAGAGAAAAACTATTAGTTCAGAATTAGTTACATTGTACTAGAGTAACAAAAATAGTACAAAAAAGAATGTCTTAGTTTAGTGTCAGCTTAGTCACCTGCATTGTTTTTGATGTAATATGACTGAATCGTAAATTATTCATCTCAGAAAAATCATGAAGTATAGTTTTATCCTTTCCTAGAAGATACATTAATTTGAGATTTTTTAAAAGAAGTTTAATACCTTAACACATAAAAAATTAGGATCAGGTTGGTTTCATTTTTCTATTATTTCAGAAAAATAGGTAACTTTATAACAGAGTTTATGAAAATTAAATCTATCAAAGGTAAATGAATGGCTAATTTGAATTCAAGAAGGACTGTATTTCCAAGGACTATGCCCAATTTATCTTTTAGAGGTGAGAATATTACAGAAAATGTAAAAGAAAATTTTAATCTTTTGGGGTAATCTATTTAAAGTATAAGTGTTAGCCACATTCTCCTGTTCCTAGTTAATAAATGATAGGCAAAAAATACTAGTAAATAACAGAAAAGGACCATGTTAGACTTAGTTACTCTAGCAAGCATTTGTTTTAACGTGTTAAGAAAATATTTGCCTGTTAAACTTGTATCCCTAAAGTTCTAATATTCATAAAAACATTTGAGCATAAAATCTAAATATGAAAAGGGGCTCATCATGGTGTATCTGAATTCCTTATATTTAATAAAATAAGGCATAGATGACACTATTGAAAGCATTCTCTTTTAAAACAAGAAAACCAAAAGTTACATGGAGTGACTTTCTGGGGGTGTCTCCCAGAGAAAAGACCAGGTCATTTTCATTTAATTTCCAGAAACCAATGTCAGAGATCTAATGTATTTTTTTTTAATTTAATTTAATTTTTTTTTATTTTGAAATAAATTCAAAGTTATAGGAACAGTAGCAAAAACAATACTAACCCCATACACAGAATTCCATCATACCTTGACCCCCTCCCCCGATAGCTCAATCCACCAACTTTAACATGTTGTCACATCGCTATTTCTTTCCCTCCCTCCCTCTCTCCCTCCCTATCTATCATCCATATCTATTGCTCTGTCTTCTGAACATATGAGAACTAGCTGCACACATCCTTGAACATATACTATAATTCACATATACACTTCCCATGAACAAGAACATTATTTTATGCAATCCCATTAAGCGCAGCTAAGAAGTACAAGAGATTCAAAAATGATACAAAGCTTACATTCTATATTTCCTTTTCCTTATGTCTCAAATGTGTCCCTTTGAGCCACCTGTCCTCTCCTACAATCCCATCCAAGTTCATCCTTGACATTCAATTGTCATCTATTTAGACTGTCTTTTTTTTTTTTTTTCATTTGTGGAAACATGTATACAGCCTAAATCTTCCCATTCCATCCCCTCCCTAGCATTCCATTAGTGGGATTAATCACATTTAGAATGTTGTAATGCTCTTTCCCACCATCCATTACTAGAAATTTCTCTTCACTTCAAACAGCAACCCTACACTCACTTCTTAACTCCCCATTGCCCCTTCCCCCATTTCTCTTAACCCAAACTCTACTTTTCATCTCTATGGTTATATTCTCTGATAATTTCTTTATGTTTACTGTGGGGCTTAAAATTAACCTCTTAAATCCATATCAATCTTGTTTTTCTTTGATACCACCTTCACTTCTATAGGACACAAAAACTATGTTCCTATACTCCATTCCCCCACCTTTATAGTTGTCTAAAATTATATATTTTACATTGAGTTCAAAACCACTGATTTGTCATTAGAGTTTGTGTATTTTATATCATGTAGGAAGTAAATAGTGGAGTTACAGTTCAAAAATTATTGACTTCCATTTGTATTCCATTGTGGTTGGAGAATGTGCTTCAAGTATATTCAATTTTTTTTTTTTTATTTTCTTGAGGCTTCTTTTATGTCCCAGCTTATGGTCCCCTCTGGAGAAAGATCCATGATCACTAGAGAAAAATGAGTGTCCTGGTGATTTGGGATGTAAGGTACCATATGTCTGTTAAAATTCTCTTATATATCTTTCTTCTTTCTTTGTTTCTCTGTTGGTAGGGCTCCCTTTAGTATCTGAAGTAGGGCAGGTCTTTTACTGGCAAAGTCTCTCAGCATTTGTTTTTAGTATCTGAAGTAGGGCAGGTCTTTTACTGGCAAAGTCTCTCAGCATTTGTTTGTCTATGAAAAATTTAAGCTCTCCCTCAAATTTGAAGGAGAGTTTTGCTGGATAAAGTATTCTTGGTTGGAAATTTTTCTCTCTCAGAATTTTAAATATGTCATGCCACTGCCTTCTCACCTCCATGGTGGCTGCTGAGTAGTCACAACTTAGTCTTATGTTGTTTCCTTTGTATGTGGTGAATTGCTTTTCTCTTGGTGCTTTCAGAACTTGCTCCTTCTCTCCAGTATTTGAGAGTCTGATCAGAATATGTCTCAGAGTGGGTTTATTTGGATTTATTCTATTTGGAGTTCGCTGGGCATTTATGCTTTGTGTATTTATATTGTGTAGAAGGTTGGGAAAGTTTTCCCCAACAATTTCTTTGAATACTCTTTCTAGACCTTTACCTTTCTCTTCCCCTTCTGGGACACCAATGAGTCTTAAGTTTGGACATTTTATTTTATCTATCGTATCCCTGAGATCCATTTAGATTTTTTTTTATTTTTTTCTCCATTCTTTCTTTTGTTCTTTCATTTTCTGTTTTGTGGACTTCTAGGACACTGAGACATTGTTCAGCTTCCTCTAGTCTTGTATTGTGCATATCCAGAGTCTTTTTAATTTGGCCAACAGTTTCTTTTATTTCCATAGGATCTTCTATTTTTTTATTTACTCTTGCAATGTCTTCTTTATGCTCTTCTAGGGTCTTCTTTATGTCGCTTTTATCCTGGGCCATGGTCTTCTTGATGTCCTTTAAATCCTTTGCCATGTTTTCATTCCTCAATTGTAGTTCTTTGATTCATTGTGCGAGGTACTGTGTCTCTTCTGATATCTTGATTTGTGTGTTTGGAGTTGGATTCTCCATATCATCTGGTTTTATCATATGCATTAAGATTTTCTGTTGTTTTTTGGCCTCTTGGCATTTGCTTTGCTTGATAGGGTTCTTTCAAGTTGTAAAAAAAAATACCTGTCTAATTTTTCAGAAACACAGTTTGGTGGCATACACTTTCTCTGACCAACCAGCAGATGGTGTCTGTGAGTCACCTATACCCCTCAAGTCAGTTCTCCACCTTGTCCCCGCTGTGTGTGGGGAAATGATTCTTGTGGGGTTCAGATGGTGAACTCAGTTTGGGTGTGTTGCTGGAGCCATCTGCCCTGAATGTGGGGCGTGTATCTGGGTGGCCAAGGAGGAAGGACAGCTTTAATATTGAAATCCCCCAGGTTCCCAGAGATTCAAGGCCACTGCCAGAGTCTAAGCCTTCATTTCATTTCAGCCCCAGCCCCTCTCTCTCACTGTCCCACAAACCACCAGACTTGGCGTAGTGTCCCTGGGTTCTCCGAGCGGGTCCCCCTGCCCAGCCACAATCCTCCAGGACCTCTGCTGAGGGAAGGCTGTGCTACGTCACCAGTTCGCACCGTCCCTCAAGGGAAGCCCCGGGCCACCGGGCCGTGCTGGGGCGCTTTCAGCCTGATGCAAAGATGGCCGAACGGGTGTCTCCACACCCCCCTCCTCTCACAGTTCCTCCTTCCCAGCTCCGGGACAACTGGCGGGGCTCTGGGCTGTGGGCACGGCCCCGGGCAGGAGTTTATCCCACCCTCCGGGGAGCCAGCTGCTAGCTGCGGGGTTTATTTCTGCTTCGGGCTCCCCCCTCCGTTCCCCCATCCCCGAGGGTATCTGCAGTGGGCTATCTTCCAGGCCACTGCAGATATGTGCCACAGTTTCCTCACCTGTAAAATGAGTTGGTTGAACAAAGTGATTTCCAAATATTTGTCTTCAGGTTGGCTGGGGAGCTTTTTTTTTTTTGGAAACAAAACAAAACAAAACAAAAAAGCAGATTCCTAGGCCCCACCCCAGATCTAATTTAGAAATTCCAAGGGTGGGATCTGGGAATATGGTTTTCTTGAGCTCCTTAGGTAATTCTTGTGTGGCCAGATAATGGAATCCCTGTACCAGGTGCTCTTAAGAATTCTGCCTACTCTGAAATTCTATTATTCAGTTATTATTGTCTTTATTTTACAAATGAGAAAAAATGAGGCCTAAGCACTTAAGTGACATGAAGGATTGATTTCATGGTTAGTAAGTAATGAACCCAACTATAAGTCTACATTTCAAATAGTATTCTCAATTTTGGTGGGGTTTGTGCTCCTAAATTTTCTAGAAATTTGTCATAAAGTATACTTAGAGGAAACATGATTATTTAGATTATGTGAGCACAAGAGGGAAAGAGTATGTATGTCTTCTGTTAACTTTCTGTTTTCTTCTTCATCAGTTTCTGCTTTTAACTTTATTTCCTTCCTTCTTATTACTTGGGTTTGCATTGCTCTTCTTTTATGCCCTTCTTTAGGTAGAATTTTGAGTAATTGATTTTATAACTTTTTTCTTTTCTAATATATTATTCAAAGCTATAAACTGCATCGCAGAAACTTTGAAATCATGTACTTTTCATAATCATTCAGTTCCAAATATTTTTTCATTTCTCTTGTGATATCTTCTCTGATTGATGAATTATCTAGAAATGTATTATGTAATTCCCAATATTTTGATATGTTCTATTATTATTGAATTCTAATTTCTTTCTATTTTGGTCAAAGAACATACTCCATAGGATTTCAGTCTTTGGTTACTAAGGCTTGTTTATGGCCCAGTCTGTAGTCTATTATAGTGTATGTACCAGGCATACTTGAAAAGAATATGTGTTCTACAGTTGTTGTGTGTGGTGTTCTACAAATGTTGATTAGGTCAAGTTGTTCATATTGTATCTTAGATATTCAGTCTGAGTTTTTGTCTAGTTGTTCTATCAGTTACTGAGAAAGAGGTTTTAAAATTTCTAACTGATTGTAGACTTTTCCGCCACTCTCTTTAATTCTGTAAAATTGTACTCCACGTATATTAAAACTCTGCTATTAGGCACATATTTAGGTATGACTGTTTTGTCTTCCTGATAAACTGACCCTTTTAGTATTATGAAATGTCCCTCCTTATCTCTGGTAATACTACTTGTCTTGAAGTCTACTTTGTCTGATGTTTGTATAACCCCATTCTGCTTTCTTATGCTTACTGTTTGTTTGCATGGTATACCTTTAATCATCCTTTTACTTTCTCATCCTTTGCCTTTCCATATAAATTTTAGAATGAACTTGTCCATATCCACGAAGATCCTTGCTGAGATTTTTTTTATTTTTAATTTTATTTTTATTAGAAAAGTTGTGGGTTTACAGAACAACCATGCATAATGTACAGGATTCTCACTACCCTGTTAGTAACACCTGGCATTGGTGTGGTATATTTGTTACAATTGATGAAATCACATTTTTCTAATTGTACTAATTACCTTTAGTCTGTGGTTTAACTTAGGGTTCATGGTTTTTGGAGTAAAGTTCCATGTACTTTTTAAAAAAAATTTTATTCTATTATATATACAACATAACATTTACTCTTTTAAGCACATTAATAAGATACATTTTAGTGCTGTTAATTATGTTCACAATGTTGTGCTAACATTCCCCATCATGCATTACCAAAGCATTTCCATCGTTCCAGTAGGAACTCTGTACATTTTAATCCTTAACTCCCTATTCCATATCCCTACTCTGTCCCCTGGTAACCTATATTCTGGGTTCTGACTCTATGAGTTTGCTTATTATAGTTATTTTGTATCAGTGAGATCATACCATATTTGTCTTTTTGTGCCTGGCTTATTTCACTCAACATGTTGTCTTCAAGGTTCATCCATGTCATTGTATGTATCAGAATTTCATTCCTTTTTACAGATGAATAAGATTCCATTGTATGTTTACACCACATTTTATTTATCCTTTCATAGGTAGATGGATACTTGGGTTGCCTCCATCTTTTGGCAGTTGTGAAAAATATCACTATGAACATCAGAGTGCAAATGTCTGTTGGAGTCTCTGCTTTCAGTTCTTTTGGGTATTGTTCCGGTTTGCTAATGCTGCCATTATGCAAAATACCAGAAATGGATTGACTTTTATAAAGGGGTTTTATTTAGTTACAGATTTACAGTTCTACAGCAATAAAAGTGTCCAAACCAAGGCATAACCATGATTATACCTTCACTGAAGAAAGGGCATTGGTGTCCTGTTAGCTCAGAAGGCACATGGCTGGCGTTTGCTTGCTCCCAGGTTGCATTTTGCAATGGCATTCTCCAAAATGTCTGTGCGTCAGCTTCTCGGGGCAAACTCTGGGCTAGTATATCCAAAGTGTTAGCAAAAGTCTGCTTTCAACAGCTGTCTCCAAAATGTCTCTCTAAACTGCTCTCCAAAATGTCACTCTCAGCTACTCTGAGGTCCTTCTGTTTGTGAGCTCTTTTATAGGACTCCAGTGATTAAGTCAGGACCAATCCTAAATAGGTGGGCCCATATCTCCATGGAAATAATCCAATCAGATGTTCCGCTCGCAGTTGATTGAGTCATCTCTATGGAAGCAATCAAAGAGTTCCAACATAATCAACAGTAATACATCTGCCTCCACAAGATTGCATTAAAGAACATAGTACATCCAGACCAGCACAGGTATATACCTAGAAGTGGGATTTCTAGGTTGTATGCTGGTTCTATACCTAACTCTCTGAGGAACTACCAGACTCACTTGCACAGCAACTGCAACATTTAACATTGCCACCAGCAATGAGCAAGTGTTCCTGTTGCTCTGCATCCTCGCCAACACTTGTAATTTTCTGTTTTTTTTTTTTTAATTGGTGTAAAATGGTATCTCATTGTGGTTTTGATTTCCATTTCCCTGATGACTAATGATGTGGAGCATTTTATCATGTACTTTCTGGCCTTTTGTATTCTTTGGAGAGATGTTTATTGAAGTTTTTTGCCCATTTTAAAATTGGGTAGTTTGTCTTTTGTTGTTAAGTTGAAGGATTTCTTTCTATGTATTCTGGATATTAAAACTTTATCTGATATGTGGTTTACAAATACTTTCTCCCATTGTGAAGGTTGTTTTACTTTCGTGATAAAGTCCTTTGAAGCACAAAAGTTTTAAATTTTGATAAGGTCCCATTTTTCTGGTTTGTTTTTTTTTTTTTTTTTTTTTTTTTTTTTGCTTTTGTTGCTGGTGCTTTGGGTATAAAGTCTGAGAAACCAATGCCTACCACAGTGTACTAAAGATTCTTCCCTATGTTTTCTTCCAGGAGTTTGATAGTTCTGATTGTTATATATAGGTCTGTGATCCATGTAGGTTGATTTTTGTGTAGTGTGAGGTTGAGGTAGGGGTCTAACTTAATTTTTTTGCCAATGGTAATCCAGTATTCCCAGCACCATTTGTTGAAGAGACTATTGTTTCTCAATTAAGTGTTTTTATCCCCTTCCCAAAAATCTTTAACCCTCATCTGAGGGTTGATTTTTGAGCTCTCAATTCTATTCCATTGGTATATGTCTCTACTTGTGCCAATACTATGCTATTTTGATTACTGTTGTTTGTAATAAGTTTTAAGATCAGGAAGTGTGTGTCCTCCAATTTCATTCCTCTTTTTCAAGGTAGCTTTGGCTATTTGGGACTCCATACTTGTTCTAGTTTGCTAATGCTACAGAATGCAAAACACCAGAGATGGATAGGCTTTTATAAAACGGGGGTTTATTTCACTACACAGTTATAGTCTTAAGGCCACAAAGCGTCCAAGGTAACACCTCAGCAATCGGGTACCTTCACCGGAGGATGGCCAATGGCGTCCGGAAAACCCCTGCTAGCTAGGAAGGCAGCTGGCGTCTGCTCCAAAGCTCCGGCCTCAAAACGGCTTTCTCCCAGGACGTTCCTCTCTAGCAAGCTTGCTCCTCTTCAAAACATCACTCCCAGCTGCACTCTGTTCAGTCTCTTTGAGTCAGCATGTTATATGGCTCCACTGATCAAGGCCCACCCTGAATGGGTGGGGTCACACCTCCATGGGAGTATCCCACCAAAGTCACCACCCACAGCTGGGTGGGGCACATTCCAAGCAAATCTAACCAGCACCAAAAAGTCTGTCCCACAAGACCACAAAGATAATGGCATTTGGGGGACACAATAAATTCAAACTGGCACAATACTCTTCCATAAAAATTTGATGACTGGTTTTTCCATTTCTGCAAAGAAAGTTCTGGGAATTTTGATTGGATTGCATTGAATCTGTAAATTGCTTTGGGTAGAATTGACATCTTAACAACGTTAGTCTTCCAATCCATGAAGATGGACTGTCCTTCCACATATTTGTGTCTTCTTTGATTTCCTGTGTACAGGTCTTTAACATCCTTGGTTAGATTTATTCCTTGATACTTGATTCTTTTAGTTGCTATTGTAAATGTAATTTTTTTTCTTGATTTCTTCTGATTGTTCATTGTTTGTTTATGAAAACACTGCTGATTTTTGAGTGTTGATCTTGTACCTCTACACTTTGCTGAATTCATTTGTTAGCTCTAGGAGTTTTGTTTGGAATTTTCAGGATTTTCAGTAAATATGACCATGTCATCTGCAAATAGGGAAAGTTTGACTTCTTCATGTCCAATTTGGATGCCTTTTAGTTCTTTTTTTTTGCCTAATTGCTCTGTCAAGAACTTACAGTACAATGTTGACTAACAATGGTGACGATGGGCATCCTTGTTTTGTTCCTGATCTTAGAGGGAAAGCTTTCAGTATTTTACCATTAAGTAGTAGTTAGCTGTGAGTCTTTCATATATGCCCTTTATCATGTTGAGGAAGTTTCCATCTATTCCCAGATTTCGTCAAATGCCTTTTCTGCATTGTTTGAGATGATCATGTATTTTTTTTTTCCTTCATTGTGTTAAGGTGGTATATTACATTAATTGAGTTTCCTATATTGAACCAATCTTCATACCTGGGATAAATCCCACTTGATCATATTGTATAATTCTTTTGTGTGCTTTTGGATTTGGTTAGTATTCTGTTTTGGTGATTTTTGCATCTGCATTCATAAGAGATATTGGTCTGTCATAGGGGACTGGTGGTTTGATTGGTTGAGCCCTCTACCACAGGACCTGCCCTTGGGAAGACCGTTGCTGCAAAGGAGAGGCTAGGCCTGCCTATAATTGTGCCTAAGAGTCTCCTCCTGAATGCCTCTTTGTTGCTCAGATGTGGCCCTCTATCTCTAGCTAAGCCAACTTGAAAGGTGAAATCACTGCCCTCCCCCCTACATGGGATCAGACACCCAGGGGAGTAAATTTTCCTGGCAGCATGGAATATGAATCCAGCGGAGGAATGTATACCCAGCATCATGGGATGGAGAACATCTTCTTGACCAAAAGGGGGAAATGAAAGGAAATGAAATAAGCTTCAGTGGCAGAGAGATTCCAGAAGGAGCCAAGAGGTCACTCTGGTGGGCACTCTTACGCACAATACAGACAACCCTTTTTAGGTTCTAATGAATTGGGGTAGCTGGCGGTAGATACCTAAAACTATCAAACTACAACCCAGAACCCATGAATCTTGAAGATGATTGTATAAAAATTAACTTATGAGGGGTGACAATGTGATTGGGAAAGCCATGTGGACCACACTCCCCTTTGTCTAGTTTATGGATGGATGAGTAGAAAAATGGGGGAAGGACAAAAACAAACAAACAAAGGCATCCAGTGTTCTTTTTTACTTAAATTGCTTTTTTTCTCTTTAATTATTATTCTTGTTGTTTTTGTCTGTGTGGTAATGAAGGTGTCAGAGATTGATTTTGGGGATAAACGCACTGCTATGTAATGGTACTGTGAACAATCAAATATAGAATTTGTTTTGGTAAAAAAAAGTAAAACAAAAGAGATATTGGTCTGTAATTTTTTATTCTTGTGGTATCTTTGGTATGATGGTATGGGGCTTTGCTATGTGGGTGATGTTGGCCTCATAGAATTAATTAGGGAGTGTTCCCTCCTTTTTCAATTTTTAAGAAGAGTTTGAACAGGATTGGTGTTAAGTCTTCTTGAAATGTTTAGTATAATTCCCATGTTAAGCCATCTAGTCCTGGGACTTTCTTAGTTGGGAGGTTTTGGATTACTGGTTCAATCTTATTGCCAGTTATTGATTTGTAGAGATCTTCTATTTCTCCTTGAGTTTGTGTAGGTAGTCTGTGTGTTCCTAAGAATTTGTCCATTTCATCTAGGTTATCTAATTTATTGGCATACAGTTGTTCATACTAACCTTTTATAGTACTTTTATTTCTGTGAGGTCATTTTTCATTTTAGGTATTTGTGTCCTTTCTTTTTTTTCTTTGTCAGTCTAGCTGAAGGTTTCTCAATTTTTATTGATCTTTTAAAAGACTAACTTTTGGTTTTATTGAGTCTCTCTATGGCTTTCTTTTGTTCTCTATTTAATTTATCTGCATTCTAATCTTTGTTATTTCCTTCCTTCTGCTTGTTTTGGGTTTAGTTTGCCCTTCTTTTTCTAGTTCTTCCAGTTTTTTTTTTAATATTCATTTTATTGAGATATATTCACATACCACGCAGTCATACAAAACAAATCGTACATTCAATTGTTCACAGTACCATTACAGAGTTGTACATTCATCACCAAAATCAATCCCTGACACCTTCATTACCACACACACAAAAATAACAAGAATAATAATTAAAGTGAAAAAAAGCAATTAAAGTAAAAAAGAGCACTGGGTGCCTTTGTTTGTTTGTTTGTTTGTTTCCTTCCCCCATTTTTCTACTCATCCATCCATAAACTAGACAAAGGGGAGTGTGGTCCTTATGGCTTTCCCAGTCCCATTGTATAATCCCATTGTATAATTGTCTTCAAGATTCATGGGTTCTGGATTGTACTTTGATCATTTCAGGTATCTACTGCCAGCTACCCCAATTCATTAGAACCTAAAAAGGGTTGTCTATATTGTGCGTAAGAGTGCCGACCAGCGTGACCTCTCGGCTCCTTTTGGAATCTCTCTGCCACTGAAGCTTATTTCATTTCCTTTCATTTCCCCCTTTTGGTCAAGAAGATGTTCTCCATCCCAGGATGCCGGGTTTACATTCCTCCCCGGGAGTCGTATTCCACGTTGCCAGGGAAATTCACTCCCCTGGGTGTCTGATCCCACTTAGGGGGGAGGTCCGTGATTTCACCTTTCAAGTTGGCTTAGCTAGAAATAGAGGACCACATCTGAGCAACAAAGAGGCATTCGGGAGGAGACTATTAGGCACAATTATAGGGAGGCCTAGCCTCTCCTTTGCAGCAACAGTCTTCCCAAGGGCAAGTCCTGTGGTAGAGGGCTCAACCCATCAAACAACCAGTCCCCTATGTCTGTGAGCACATTAGCAACCACTGAGGTGGGGCAGGCCAATACCCCTGCATTCTCCATCAGCTCCTCAAGGGGGCTCTGCATATTTGTGTCCTTGTTTGTTTTTTTTTAAAATCAACTGTATAAAAAATAAAATAGTAAAAGAATACAATAAAAGAACATTTCAAAGAGACCATAACAAAGGAGTAAGAAAAAGACAACTACCCTAAGATAACTACTTTACTTCCAATATTTTCCTACTCTACCCCAAGAAAGTAACCTAATATAGCAACATTTCTGTGAACTTGTTCCTACTGTACCCATCAGAAGTTAACAGACCATCGTCATTCCTGGGCATTCCCAGAATGTTAAATTTACCCACAGTAGCTTATCTGTTCTTATTGGATTATCATTCCCCCTTCCTTAATTGCTCTCTATCACTAGTTCCCCGACATCCTACATTATAAACCATTTATTTTAAATTTTTCAAAGTTCACATTAGTGGTAGCATATAATGTTTCTCTTTTTCTGCCTGGCTTATTTCGCTCAGCATTATGTCTTCAAGGTTCATCCATGTTGTCATATGTTTCACAACATCGTTCCTTCTTACTGCCGCGTAGTATTCCATCATGTGTATATACAACATTTTATTTATCCACTCATCTGTTGAAGGACATTTGGGTTGTTTCCTTCTCTTGGCAATTGTGAATAATGCTACTATGAACATTGGCTTGCAGATATCTGTTCGTGTCACTCCTTTCATATCTTCCGGGTATATACCGAGAAGTGCAACCATTGGATCGAAGGATAACTCTATATCTAGTTTTCTAAGGAACTGCCAGACTGACTTCCAGAGTGGCTGAACTATTATACAGTCCCACCAACAATGAATAAGAGTTCTAATTTCTCCACATCCTCTCCAGCATTTTTAGTTTCCTGTTTGTTTAATGGCAGCCATTCTAATTTGTGTGAGATGGTATCTCATTGTGGTCTTAATTTGCAACTCTCTAACAGCTAGTGAAGCTGAACATTTTTTCATGTGTTTCTTGGCCATTTGTAGTTCCTCTTCAGAGAACTGTCTTTTCATATCTTTTGCCCATTTTATAATTGGGCTGTCTGTAATATCGTCATTGAGTTGTAGGATTTCTTTATATATGCAAAGTATCACTCTTTTATCAGATACATGGTTTCCAAATATTTTTTCCCATTGAGTTGGCTGCCTCTTCACCGTTTTGACAAATTCCTTTGAGGTACACAAACTTCTAAACTTGAGGAGTTCCCATTTATCTATAAATCATCCTTGCATTTAAAGTCTGTTTTATCTGAGATTAATATCGCTACCCCTGCTTTCTTTTGGCTGTAGCTGGCATGAAATATTATTTTCTATACTTTCACTTTCAATTTCTTTGTGTCCCTGTGTCTAAGATGAGTCTCTTGTATGCAACATATTGATGGTTCGTTTTTTTTTGATCCATTCTGCAAATCTGTATCTTTTAGTTGGGGAGTTTAATCCATTTACATTCAACGGTATAACTGTGAAGGCATTTCTTGAATCAGCCATCTTATCCTTTGGTTTATGTTCATCATATATATTTTTTCCTCTTTCTATTAATATCCTTTAATGTACCCATACTGAATCTCTTTAGTACTGAATCTTTCTCCATGTCTGTCTCTCCTTTCTTTGTTTCTCTGTCTTTAGGGCTCCCTTTAGTATCTCCAGTAGGGCAGGTCTTTTGTTAGCAAATTCTCTCAGCTTTTGTTTGTCTGTGAAAAATTTAAGCTCTCCCTCAAATTTGAAGGAGAACTTTGCTGGATAAAGTATCTTGGCTGGCAATTTTTCTTGCTCAGAATTTTAAATATGTCGTGCCACTGCCTTCTCACCTTCATGGTGGCTGCTGAGTAGTCACTACTTAGTCTTATGCCGTTTCCTTATATGTGGTGAATTTCTTTACTATTGCTGCTTTCAGAACTTGCTCCTTCTCTTTTGTATTTGACAGTCAGATCAGAATATGTCTTGGAGTGGGTTTATTTGGATTTATTCTATTTGGAGTTCTTTGGGCATTTATGATTTGTGTATTTATGGTGTTTAGAAAATTTGGGAAATTTTCCCCAACAATTTCTTTGAATACTCTTCCTAGACCTTTACCCTTATCTTCCCCTTCTGGAACACCAATAAGTCTTATATTTGGACATTTTATTTTATCTATCATATCCCTGAGATCCACTTAGATTTTTTCGATTTTTTTCTCCATTCTTTCTTTTGTTCGTTCATTTTCTGTTCTGTCATCTTCCAGGTCACTGATTTGTTGTTCAGCTTCCTCTAGTCTTGTACTATGAGTATCCAGAATCTTTTTAATTTGGTCAACAGTTTCTTTAATTTCCATAGGATCATCTGTTTTTTTATTTCCTCTTGCAAAGTCTTCTTTATGCTCTTCTAGGGTCTTCTTGATGTCCTTTATATCCTGTTCCATGCTCTTCTTCATGTCCTTTATATCCTGTGTCATGGTCTTGTCGCTCATCTTTAGTTCTTTGATTAATTTCTCCAGGTACTGTGTCTCCTCTGATGTTTTGATTTGGGTGCTTGGGCTTGGGTTATCCTTATTGTCTGTTTTTTTCATATGCTTTAAAATTTTCTGTTGTTTTTGGCCTCTTGGCATTTGCTTAACTTGATAGGGTTCTTTTAGGATTTGTAGACCTATTGAAATCCTTGTCTCTATTTTGTCAGATCTACAACTTCGTGGAGTACACTTTCTCTAACCAGTGGGTGGCATCCAAGAGCCACCTGTTCCCCTCAAGCCAGTTCTCCCCTGCTTTGTCTTTGTGGTGAGTGGGGGAGTGAGTCTTGTGGGGTCCAATTGGTGTACCAAGTTTGCATATGTAGTTGGTGTTGCCCGCCCTGTATATGGGCCTTGTGTCTGGGTGATCAGGGAGGGAGACGGCTCTAGCAATCAAATCTCCCTGATGTTCCTGGAGTTTTAAAGCTGCTGCAATAGTCTAATCCTTCCGTTCAGTCCTGCCACAGTTTGTCTCTGCTGCTGACCCACAAGTCTTGGTATTGGTGTGTAGCCCCTGAAACTTGTGATTGGGTCCCTCTTCCAGGCTGGGCAGCCCCAGGTCCTCTGTTGAGGGATGACTGTGCTATGTCACAGATGAGTGCCATCCCCCCAGGGTGGTTCTGGGTTACAGGGCTGTGTAGGGAAGCTCCCAGTCTGCTGAAAGGATGGCTGAATGGGGCATGTTAATTCACTCTGCTCCGTCTTCCCAACTGTGGGACAACCAGCTGAGGGTGCAGGGAAAGCTAATATCCACGCCCAATTTTGTGGTGTGTGCATGTTATTGGAAGCAGTTTCGTCACACTGGGTTGTCTGGGGCAGCTCTGGGCTGTGGGACTGGCGACGGGCAGTAGTCTTCCCTGTCCACCAGGATGATGGGTATGAGAGGATGCGCCTCTTTTCTTGGAAAGTTGTGGTGTTTAGTGAACTTTCTCAGCCACTGGATTATTGCCTTTTGTCTCAGAGCTCTCTTAGTTCTGCTCTTGTCTTGACCTGCCCAAATTGCAAGTCTTTGAGGCTTTCTGTATTGGATTTCTTAGAGTAATTGTTTTAGAAAAAGAAAAAAAGATTAAAACAAGGGGGGGGGCCCTCCTCACAGATCTAATGGGTTATTGAAATGCTAAGAGACAAATCAATTAGGGCCATTAAGGAAAGGTCCAGGGGACAGAAAGACGGTTTTTCTTCTGGATTTGCATATGATCCGCAGAGCCTGAGCTTTGCCCTTCCCCTTTCTGTGTTCACCAGAACTCCAAGAAGCCTCCACTTTTATTTTTGGGTTTTTCATGCTGTTTTTGCTATCCCAGTCTCCTCTCCGCTAGGCTGGCTGCTCCCGGATTCTCTGGTGTCTGGTCTCAGTCTATCTATGATTGGAGTTTGGATCAGTAGAATGAGTTTCCGATAAGAGCCACCACTGCAGTTCTCCCTTCTCATTCCCAGCACTGACAGCCCCTCCTCCCACGGGACTGAGCCTGGCAGGGAGGGGCGTGGGTCCCCTGGCTGCAAATACTTACATATTTCGCTGATCTCAGCAGTTTGACGTGTTCATGAGTGTTGTATGAAGTATGCCCAAAGTCAAATTGCTCTGCGGTGTCCAGTCCATGCAGTTCCTGGCTTTCTACCTACTTCCTTGGAGGAGCAACTAAAGCATATATCTCACCACTCCACCATCTTCACCCGCCTCCTAGTTCTTCCAGTTTTGAGGTTAGGTCTCTGATTTGAAATCTTTCTTGTATTTTTATGTAATCATTTAGAGCTATACATTTCTCTTTCAACTCTGCCTTTGCTGCATCTCATAATTTTTGTTATATTGCATTTTTACTGTCATTTGCTTCAACATAATTCCTGATTTCCCTGGTGATTTCCTCTTTAACCCATTGATTTTTTTTTTCCTTGTTTTTTTGTTTTTTTTTTTTTTTTTACTTTTTTTTCTTTTTTAAATCAACTGTATGAAAAAAAAAATAAAAAACAACAACAACAACATACAATAAAAGAACATTTCAAAGAGACCATAACAAGGGAGTAAGAAAAAGACAACTAACCTAAGATAACTGCTTTACTTCCAACCTGTTCCTACTTTACCCCAAGAAAGTTACCTAATATAACAACATTTCTGTGAACTTGTTCCTACTATGTCCATCAGAAATTAACAGACCATAGTCATTCCTGGGCATCCCCAGAAGGTTAAATAGCTTATCTGTTCTTCTTGGATTATTGTTCCCCCTTCCTTAATTGCTCTCTAATGCTAGTTCCCCTACATTCTACATTATAAACCATTTGTTTTACATTTTTCAAAGTTCACATTAGTGGTAACATATAATATTTCTCTTTTTGTGCCTGGCTTATTTTGCTCAGCATTATGTCTTCAAGGTTCATCCATGTTGTCATATGTTTCACGAGATCGTTCCTTCTTACTGCCGTGTAGTATTCCATCGTGTGTATATACCACATTTTATTTATCCACTCATCTGTTGAAGGACATTTGGGTTGTTTCCATCTCTTGGCAATTGTGAATAATGCTGCTATGAACATTGGCGTGCAGATATCTGTTCGTGTCACTGCTTTCATATCTTCCGGGTATATACTGAGAAGTGCAATCGCTGGATCGAATGGTAACTCTATATCTAGTTTTCTAAGGAACTGCCAGACTGACTTCCAGAGTGGCTGAACCATTATAGAGTCCCACCAACAATGAATAAGAGCTCCAATTTCTCAACATCCCCTCCAGCATTTGTAGTTTCCTGTTTGTTTAATGGCAGCCATTCTAACCGGTGTTAGATGGTATCTCATTGTGGTCTTAATTTGCATCTCTCTAATAGCTAGTGAAGCTGAACATTTTTTCATGTGTTTCTTGGCCATTTGTATTTCCTCTTCACAGAACTGTCTTTTCATATCTTTTGCCCGTTTTATAATTGGGCTGTCTGTACTATTGTCATTGAGTTGTAGGATTTCTTTATATATGTAAGATATCAGTCTTTTGTCAGATACATGGTTTCCAAAAATTTTTCCCCATTGAGTTGGCTGCCTCTTTACCTTTTTGAGAAATTCCTTTGAGGTACAGAAACTTCTAAGCTTGAGGAGTTCCCATTTATCTATTTTTTCTTTTGTTGCTTGTGCTTTGGGTGTAAGGTCTAGGAAGTGGCCACCTCATACAAGGTCGTGAAGATGTTTTCTACATTATTTTCTAGGATTTTTATGGTACATTCTTTTATATTGAGCTCTTTGGTCCATTTTGAGTTAATTTTTGTGTAGGGTGTGAGGTAGGGGTCCTCTTTCATTCTTTTGGATATGGATATCCAACTCTCCCAGCCCCATTTGTTGAAAAGACCATTATGACTCAGTTCAGTGACTTTGGGGGCCTTATCAAAGATCAGTCAGCCATAGATCTGAGGGTCTATCTCTGAATTCTCAATTCGATTCCATTGATCTGTATGTGTATCTTTGTGCCAGTACCACGCTGTTTTTACTACTGTGGCTTTATAATAAGCTTCAAAGTCAGGGAGTGTAAGTCCTCCCACTTCGTTTTTCTTTTTTAGAGTGTCTTTAGCAATTCGAGGCATCTTCCCTTTCCAAATAAATTTGATAACTAGCTTTTCCAAGTCTGCAAAGTAGGTTGTTGGAATTTTGATTGGGATTGCATTGAATCTGTAGATGAGTTTGGGTAGAATTGACATCTTAATGACATTTAGCCTTCCTATCCATGAACGTGGAATATTTTTCCATCTTTAAAGGTTCCCTTCTATTTCTTTTAGTAGAGTTATGTAGTTTTCTTTGTATAGGTCTTTTACATCTTTGGTTAAGTTTATTCCTAGGTACTTGATTTTTTTAGTTGCCATTGAAAATGGTATCTTTTTCTTGAGTGTCTCTTCAGTTTGTTCATTTCTAGCATATAGAAACATTACTGACTTATGTGCATTAATCTTGTATCCCACTACTTTGCTAAATTTGTTTATTAGCTCTAGTAGCTGTATCGTCGATTTCTCAGGGTTTTCCGGATATAAGATCATATCATCTGCAAACAATGACAGTTTTACTTCTTGTTTTCCCATTTGGATGCCTTTTATTTCTTTGTCTTGCTGGATTGCCCTGGCTAGCACTTCCAGCACAATGCTGAATAACAGTGGTGACAGCGGGCATCCTTGTCTTGTTCCTGATCTTAGAGGGAAGGCTTTCAGTCTCTCACCATTGAGTACTATGCTGGCTGTGGGTTTTTCATATATGCTCTTTATCATATTGAGGAAGTTTCCTTCAATTCCTACCTTTTGAAGTGTTTTTATCAAAAACGGATGTTGGATTTTGTCAAATGCTTTTTCAGCATCTATTGAGATGATCATTTGATTTTTCCCTTTTGAATTCTTAATGTGTTGTAATACATTGATTCATTTTCTAATGTTGAACCATCCTTGCATGCCTGGAATGAATCCCACTTGGTCATGGTGTATGATTTTTTTAATGCGCCTTTGGATTCGATTTCCAAGAATTTTGTTGAGGATTTTTGCATCTATATTCATTAGGGAGATTGGCCGGTAGTTTTCTTTTTTTGTAGCATCTTTGCCTGGTTTTGGTATTAGATTGATGTTAGCTTCATAAAATGAGTTAGGTAGTGTTCCATTTTCTTCAATGTTTGAAAGAGTTTGAGTAAGATTGGTGTCAGTTCTTTCTGGAAAGTTTGGTAGAATTCCCCTGTGAAGCCATCTGGCCCTGGGCATTTATTTGTGGGAAGATTTTTGATGACTGATTGGATCTCTTTGCTTGTGATGGGTTGATTGAGGTCTTCTATGTCTTCTCTGGTCAGTCTAGGTTGTTCATATGTTTCCAGGAAATTGTCCATTTCCTCTACATTATCCAGTTTGTTGCCATACAGTTGTTCATAGTATCCTCTTATAATTTTTTTAATTTCTTCAGGATCTGCAGTTATGTCACGTTTTTCATTCATTATTTTGTTTATATGGGTCTTCTCTCTTTTTGATTTTGTCAGTCCAGCTAGGGGCTTGTCAATCTTGTTGATCTTCTCAAAGAACCAACTTTTGGTGATATTTATCCTCTGTATTGTTTTTTTGTTCTCTATGTCATTTATTTCTGCTTTAATCCTTGTTATTTCTTTTCTTCTACTTGGTTTAGGATTGGTTTGCTGTTCATTTTCTTGCTTCTTCAGTTGATCCATTAGTTCTTTGATTTTGGCTCTTTCTTCCTTTTTAATATACGTGTTTAGTACTATAAATTTCCCCCTTAGCACTGCTTTTGCTGCATCCCATAGGTTTTGGTATGTTGTGTTCTCATTTTCATTCGTCTCTATATATTTAGCAATTTCTCTTGCTATTTCCTCTTTAACCCACTGATTGTTTAGGAGTGTGTTGTTTAACCTCCAGGTATTAGTGAATTTTCTAAGTCTCTGATGGTTATTGACTTCTAATTGTATTCCATTGTGGTCAGAGAATGTGCTTTGAATAATTGCAATCTTTTTAAATTTATTGAGGCTTGTTTTCTATCCCAGCATGTGATCTATTCTGGAGAAAATTCCGTGAGCACTAGAAACGTATGTGTATCCTGGTGATTTGGGATGTAATGTTCTGTATATGTCTGTTAAATCTAATTCATTTAACAGATTGTTTAGGTTTTCAATTTCCTTATTGGTCTTCTGTCTGGTTGATCTATCTATAGGAGAGAGTGATATGTTGAAGTCTCCCACAGTTATTGTGGAAACATCAATTTCTTCCTTTAGTTTTGCCAGTGTTTGTCTCATGTATTTTGTGGCACCTTGATTGGGTGCATAGACATTTACGATTGTTATTTCTTCTTGTTGAATTGCCCCTTTTATTAGTATGTAGTGGCCTTCTTTGTCTCTCAAAACATCCCTGCATTTAAAGTGTATTTTATCTGAGATTAATATTGCTACACCTGCTTTCTTTTGGCTGTAGCTTGCATGAAATATTTTTTTCCATCCTTTCACTTTCAATTTCTTTGTGTCCCTGTGTCTCAGATAAGTCTGTTGTATGCAACATATTGATGGTTCATTTTTTTTGATCCATTCTGCGAATCTATATCTTTTAATTGGGGAGTTTAATCCATTTACATTCAATGTTATAACTGTGAAGGCATTTCTTGAATCAGCCATCTTATCCTTTGGTTTATGTTTGCCATATATATTTTTCCCCTCTCTGTATTAATATCCTTTATTGTACCCATACCAAATCTCTTTAGTACTGAACCTTTCTCCCAGTCTCTCTGTCCTTTCTTTGTTTCTCTGTCTGTCGGGCTCCCTTTAGTATCTGCTGTAGGACAGGTCTCTTGTTAGCAAATTCTCTCACCATTTGTTTGTGAAAAATTTAATCTCTCCCTCAAATTTAAAGGAGAGCTTTGCTGGATAAAGTATTCTTGGTTGGAAATTTTTCTCTCTCAGAATTTTAAATATATCGTGCCACTGCCTTCTCGCCTCCATGGTGGCTGCTGAGTAGTCACTACTTAGTCTTATGTTGTTTCCCTTGTATGTGGTGAATTGCTTTTCTCTTGCTGCTTTCAGAACTTGCTCCTTCTCTTCCGTGTTTGACAGTGTGATCAGAATATGTCTTGGAGTGGTTTTATTTGGATTTATTCTATTTGGCGTTCGCTGAACATTTATGATTTGTGTATTTATGTTGTTTAGAAGATTTGGGAAATTTTCCCCAACGATTTCTTTGAATACTCTTCCTAGACCTTTACCCTTTTCTTCCCCTTCTGGGACACCAATGAGTCTTATATTAGGATGTTTTATATTATCTATCATATCCCTGAGGTCCGTTTTGATTTTTTCAATTTTTTTTCCCATTCTTTCTTTTATGCTTTCATTTTCCGTTCTGTCATCTTCCAGGTCACTGATTTGTTGTTCAACTTCCTCTAGTCTTGTACTATGAGTGTCCAGAATCTTTTTAATTTGGTCAGCAGTTTCTTTAATTTCCATAAGATCATCTATTTTTTTATTTAGTCTTGCAATGTCTTCTTTATGCTCTTCTAGGGTCTTCTTGATATCCTTTGTATCCTGTACTATGGTCTCATTGTTCATCTTTAGTTCTTTGAGTAGCTGCTCTAGGTGCTGTGTCTCTTCTGATGTTTTGATTTGGGTGCTTGGGCTTGCGTTATCCATATCGTCTGGTTTTTTCATAAGCTTTATAATTTTCTGTTGTTTCTGGCCTCTTGGCATTTGCTGAACTTGATAGGGTTCTTTTAGGATGTGTAGACCAATTGAAGTCCTTATCTCTAATTTATCAGATCTACAGCTTTGTGGAGTATACTTTCTCTAACTAACCAGCAGATGGCGTCCACGTGCCACCTGTTCTCCACAAGCCAGTTCTCCCCTGCTTTGCCTTTGTGGTGAGTGAGATAGTGAGTCTTGTGGGGTCTAATTGGTGTACCAAGCTTGCGTGTGTAGTTGGTGTTGCCTGCCCTGTATGTGGGGCGTGTTTCTGGGCAGTCAGGGAGGGGGGGTGGCTCTAACAATCAAATCTCCCTGGTGATCCTGGAGTTTTAAAGCTGCTGCAATAGTCTAATCCTTCCGTTCAGTCCTGCCACAGTTTGTCTCTGCCACTGACCCACAAGTCCTTGGTATTGGCGTATGGCTCCTGAGACTTGCAAGTGGGTCCCTCTTCCAGGCCATGCATCCCCTGGTCCTCTGTTGAGGGATGACTGTGCTATGTCACAGGTGAGTCCCCCAGGGCGGTTCTGGGCTGCTGGGCTGTGTAGGGAGGCTCCCAGTCTGCTGAAATGATGGCTGAATGGGGCTTTCTTAATTCACACTGCTCCACCCTCCCAGCTCTGGGACAATCAGCTGAGGTTGCAGGAAAGGCTAATGTCCACACCCAGTTTTGTGGTGTGTGCCTGTTGTTTGAAGCACTTCCGTCACACTGGGTTGTCTGGGGCAGCTTTGGGCTATGGGGCTGGCAATGGGCAGGAGTGTTTCCTGTCAACGAGGATGATGGCTGTGAGCGGACACCCCCCTTTTATTGGGAAGCTGTGGTGTTTAGTGAATTTTCTCAGCCACTGGATTATTGCCTTTTGTCTCAGAGCTCTCTTAGTTCTGCTCTTGTCTTGACCTGCCCATATTGCAAGGTTTTGAAGCTTTCTGTATTGGGCGTCTTAGAGTAATTGTTTTAGAAAAAGAAAAAAGGATTAAAAAAAAAAAGGGTCCTCCTCAGAGATCTAATGGGTTATTGAAATGCTAAGAGACAAAGCAACCAGGGCCATTAAGGAAAGGTCCACAGGGCAGAGAGATCAGCTTTTCTTCGGGATTTGCATATGAGCCTGAGGGCCTGAGCTCTGCCCTTCACCTTTCTATGTTCACCAGAACTCCAAAAATCCTCCGCTTTTTTTTTTTGGAGTTTTTCGTGCTGTTTTTTTCTATGCCTGTCTCCTCTCTGCTGGGCTGGCTGCTCAGATTCTCTGGTTTCTGGTCTCAGTCTATCTGTGGTTGAAGTTTAGATCAGTAGAATGAGTTTCTGATAAGGGCTGCCACTGCAGTTCTCCCTTCTCCTTCCCGGAGCTAACAGCCCCTCCTCCCACGGGACTGAGCCTGGCAGGGAGTGGTGCGGGTCCCCTGGCCACAAAAACTTACAGATTTCGCTGATCTCAGCAGTTCCACGTTTTCATGAGTGTTTTATGAAATATCCCCAAAGTCAGATTGCTCTGTGATGTCCGGTCAACGCAGTTCCTGGCTTTCTACCTACTTTCCTGGAGGAGTAACTAAAACAGCTCACCAGTCCACCATCTTGCCCCGCCTCAACCCATTGATTTTTAAAAAATACATTGTTTAATTTCCACATATTTATGAATTTTCCTTATTTCCCTCTGTTAATTATTTCTATCTTCATTCTGTTGTGGTCAGAGAAGATACATTCTATGATTTCAATTTTTTTGAATTTATCGAGACTTTCTTTTTGTGATCTAAGACATGGTCTAATCTGGAGAATGATCCATGTGTGCTTAAGAAGCATATATATTCTGTTATTTTTGTGTGAAGTGTTCTATAATGTCTTTTGGGTTTAGTAGGTTTAGAGTATCATTCAAGTCTTGTATTTCCTTATTGATCTTCTTTCTAGATGTTCTATCCATTATCGAGGGTGGTGTATTAAAGTCTCCTACTATTAATGTAGAACCATCAATTTCTCCCTGCAAGTCTGTCAGTATTTCCGTCATATATTTTGAGGCTCTACTGTTAGGTGCATTTATATATCTTCTTGTTGAATTGACCCCTTTATCAGTGTATAATGACCGTCTTTGTCCCTCATAACTGTTTTCGATTTAAAATCTGTTTGATCTAATTTAGTATAGTTACCCGAACTCTCTTTTGGTTACTACTTGCATGGTATTTTTTTTTCCATCCTTTTACTTTCATCCTACTTGTGTTTCTGAGTTTAAGGTGAATCTCTTGCAGGCAGCATATATTTTGGGCATGTTTTTTTTATTCATTCTGCCAATCTCTGCCCTTTGACTGGAGAGTTGGATCTATTTACATTTAAAGTTACTACTGATACTGCAGAATTTTATTCTGCCATTTTGCTGCCTAGTCTTTGCAAGTCTTATCCCTTTTTTGTCCCTCAATTTTTCTATTAATGCCTACTCTCATTTATTTGATTTATTTTTGTGTGTGTATTCTACTATATTGAGTACCTTCTCATTTACAACTGGATATATTTTTCATGTTTTCCTTGTCATTACCATGAGGCTAAAATCTAACATCTGTGGTAGTTTGAAGCTGTATGTTCCCTAAAAAAACAGGTCTTAAATATAATGCATTCCTTTGGGTATAAACCCATTGTAAGTAGGCTATTTCGGTGAGGCACTTCAGTTAAGAGTGTGTTCCACCTCATTCAGGATGGGTCTGAATCTTTTTACTAGAGCCCTTTATAAAAGAATGAATGCATAGAGAGAAAAGAAAGCCATGGAAACAAGAAGCTAAAGGCAACAAAACCTGGAAGAGAAGGGAGAGAGAAGCAGATAGATGCTGACATGTCCCTTGCCATGTGTCAGAGGAGCTAAGGATTGTTTGCAGCCAGTCTTTGGGAAGAAAACATTGCCTTGATGATGCCTTGATTTGGACAATTTCACAGCCTCAGAATTGTAAGCATGTAAGCTAATAAATTTCCATTGTTTAAGCTGAACCATTTCATGGTATCTGCTTTGAGCAGCCTAGGAAACTAAAACAACTTCCTAAATATTTAGCAATTGTATTTGGTTTGATACCACCTTGAGTACAATAGCATACACATACACTTTTCCTATACCCTTCCATCCCCCCACCTTTTTTTTGTACTTATTACTATTTGTATCTTTGTACATTGTATGTCCAAAACCATTACTTTTTATGTATTTGCATTTTAGCACCTGTAGGAAGTTAGAAGTAGAATTACCTACCAAAAATACAATAGAATAGTATGGGCATTTATAATTCACCAAATTCTTTACGAGGTTTCTATTTCTTTATGCAGCTTTGAATCACTGTCTGGTGTCCCTTCTTTTCAGTCTGAAGTATTCCCTTTACTACTGCTTCTACAACAGGTCTAGTGGTGATGAACTTCTTCAGCTTTTGTTTATTTGAGAATGTCTTAATCTCTCCCTCTTTTTTTTTTTTTTTTAATTTGTGGATATTTAATGGAACACTATTTTTTACAGGGAAAATGTGGAAACAACCAGTATGCACCATGGTAGGGGAATTGTTAGGTTAATATACCTATCCATGTAGTCATTTAAACACATCTCTTTTTGACCTATAGAAGTAAGAAATCACTTTGCATTGCAAGCATTTGTAGTGTTTATTATGCAGTGCAATGGTATAAAACTCAAAAAGTCCTGGTTAACAGACAGCGCCCAACTGTAGGTCCAAGTTAGTTGACATTCATAACTCATGCTTAGGGAGTGAAGTGGTTTCAGATCCACGGTAAAAGCACTGTCTTCTGTTCGTCTTCTGTCATATTCACTCATCTTTCTAGCATAGTTAATGGAGAGGTGACTTTGGACTTAGTGTATAATATAGGTCCTTTTTATGTTAATGGAAGAGAGAGTAAGACAGTATATTTGGTGATGGCCCTGATACCCTCAGTTCTTTTTTTTTTTTTTGCAAATTTTATTTTGAAATAAATTCAAAGTTATACGAACAGTTGCAAAAATAATACAAACCCCATACACAGAACTCCAGCATACCCTGACCCCCATCCCCTGATACCCCGATCCACCAACTTTAACATGCTGTCACACCGCCATTTCTCTTTCCCTCCCTCCCTCCCTTCCTCCCTATCATTGATCATCTGTTGCTCTGTCTTCTGAACATATGAGAGCAAGCTGCACACATCCTTGAACATACACTATAATTCACATATACAATTCCCATGAAGAAGAACATTCTTTTATGGAATCCCATTAAGCGCAGCTAAGAAGTTCAAGAAATTCAACATTAATACAAAGCTTACATTCTATATTTCCTTTTTTTTTTTTTTTCTTATGTCTCAACTGTATCCCTTTGAGCCTCCTGTTCTCCATCCTCAGATCCCATCTAGGATCATCCTTGGCATTTAATTGTGATTGCCTGTTTAGACTGTCTTTTTCTTTTTTCTTCTTTTTTTTCAATTGTGGCAACATATATACAGCCTAAATCTTCCCATTCTACCCCCTCCCTAGCATTCCATTAGTGGGAGTATCGCATTTAGAATGTTGTAATGCTATCACCTTCCCACCATCCATTACTAGAAATTTCCCTTCACCTCAAACAGCAACCCTACACTCATTTCTTAACTCCCCATTGCCCCTTCCCCCACTTCTCATAACCCATACTCTACTTTTCATCTCTATGGTCATATTCTCTGATAATTTCTTTGTGTTTACTGTGGGGCTTAAAATTAACCTCTTAAATCCATAACAATCTTGTTTTTCTTTGATACCAACTTAACTTCAATAGGACACATAAACTATGTTCGTATACTCCTCCATTCCCCCACCTTTTAGTAGTTCTTGTCAAAAATTACATATTTTACATGGAGTCCAAAACCACTGATTTGTCATTAGTGTTTGTGTATTTTATATCATGTAGGAAGTAAATAGTGGAGTTACACATCAAAAATTATTGACTTCTATTTGTATTCCATTGTGGTCAGAGAATGTGCTTTGAATATCTTCAATTGTTTTTTTTTTGTTTTTTTTGTTTGTTTGTTTTTTTAATTTATTGAGGCTTGTTTTATGTCCCAGCATATGGTCTATTCTGGAGAAAGATCCGTGATCGCTAGAGAAAAATGTGTGTCCTGATGATTTGGGATGTAAGTTTCTATAAATGTCTGTTAAAATTCTCTATGTCTTTCTCTCCTTTCTTTGTTTCTCTGTTGGTAGGGCTCCCTTTAGTATCTGAAGTAGGGCAGGTCTTTTATTGGCAAAATCTCTCAGCATTTGTTTGTCTGTGAGAAATTTAAGCTCTCCTTCAAATTTGAAGGAGAGTTTTGCTGGATAAAGTATTCTTGTTTGGAAATTTTTCTCTCTCAGAATTTTAAATATGTCATGCCACTGCCTTCTCGCCTCCATGGTGACCGCTGAGTAATCACTACTTAGTCTTATGTTGTTTCCTTTGTATGTGGTGAATTGCTTTTCTCTTGCTGCTTTCAGAACTTGCTGCTTCTCTTCAGTATTTGAGAGTGTGATCAGAATATGTCTTGGAGTGGGTTTGTTTGGATTTATTCTATTTGGAGTTCGCTGGGCATTTATGCTTTGTGTATTTATTTTTTGTAGAAGGTTTGGGAAGTTTTGCCCAACAATTTCTTTGGTCTTTCTAGACCTTTACCCTTCTCTTCCATTCTGGGACACCAATGAGTCTTAAATTTGGATGTTTTATTTTATCTATCATATCCCTGAGATCCACTTAGATTTTTTCAATTTTTTTTCTCCTTTCTTTCTTCTGTTCTTTCATTTTCTGTTCTGTGGACCTCTAGGACACTGAGTCGTTGTTCAACTTCCTCTAGTCTTGTATTATAAGTATCCAAAGTCTTTATAATTTGGCCAGCAGTTTCTTTTATTTCCATAAAATCTTCTATTTTTTTAATTACTCTTGCAATTTCTTCTTTATGCTCTTCTAGGGTCTTCTTTACGTCCTTTATATCCTATGCCATGCTCTTCTTCATGTCCTTTATATCCTGTGCCATGCTCTTGTTCTTTGATTGTAGTCCTTTGATTAATTGCGCCAAGTACTGTGTCTCTTCTGATATTTTGATTTGGGTGTTTGGGATTGGGTTCTCCATATCGTCTGGTTTTATCATATGCTTTAAGATTTTCTGTTGTTTCTGGCCTCTTGGCATTTGCTTTGCTTGATAGGGTTCTTTCAAGTTGTAAAAAATACCAATTTAATTTTTCAGATCTACAACTTGGTGGCGTACACTTTAACTAAACAGCAGATGGCATCTGCGAATCACCCATTCCCCTCAAGTCAGTTCTCCTCAACTTTGTCTTTGTGGTGTGTGGGGATATGATTCTTGTGTGGTTCAATTGTTTAAATCAGTTTGGGTGTGTTGTTGGTGCTGTCTGCCCTGAATGTGGGGAATGTGTCTGGGTGGTTAGGGAGGCAGGGCAGCTTTAATAATCAGACCTCCCAGGTGTTCCCGGAGATTCAAGGCTGTTGCAAGAGTCTAAGCCCTCATTTCAGTTTTGCCCCAGATTTTCACTGCTGTTGACCCACAAGTCCCTGGCATTGACGTAGCATCCCTGGGTTTTCCGAGTGGGACCCCTACCTCAGCTGTGATCTTCCAGGACCTCTGCTGAGGGAAGGCTGTGCTACACCACAAGTGTGCACCATCCCTCAAGGGAAGCCCCGGGCCGCTGGGCCGTGCAAGGGCACTCCCAGCCTGATGCAAAGAGGGCTGAATGGGGCATCTCAACCCCCCACTTTTCGCACAGCTCTGCCTTCCCAGCTCCGGGACAACTAGCTGTGAGTGCACCCAAGGCCACCGTCCATGGCTGATATTGTGGCGTGTGCACAGAGCTGTGGGATACACTCCCCATCACACTGGGTGTCCTGATGCGGCTCTGGGCTGTGGGTACGGCCCCGGGCAGGAGTGTCTCCAGCCTGCCGGGGAGCCCCCTGCAAGCAGTGCAGTTTCTTTCTCTGTGTGGGTCTTCCCTCTGCCCCCCAGCCCTGAGGAAATCAGCAGTGGTCTATCCTCCATGCCAGACACTGAGAGGTTGGCACAGCCTGCTCCTGCCGTGCTTCACTGCGTGGTTCTCACCGTCATAAGTGTAGCCACTCCTGGGTTTTTTTTTTTTTGTTTTTATTGTTTTTTTTTTTAAAAGAACCAGTCCATCTCCTAACGCCTACCCCGGGTTTCCCCACACTGCAATGTGACTGCAGGACTTTCAGCCGGCTTACTCACTCGTTTGAGAATGCAGACTCCCGGTTTCACCAAGTGCATGGTCCCTGTGGTTTTAGCATGCCTTGTCTAGCTGGTACATTGCTGAAACTTGTGTTCTGGGTCACTTTCTGGTTTTTATCTAGTATTTTTCATGGAGGTATTTTTTTGCCCTGTCTCACCTAGCCACCATCTTAACGTTCTCTCCCTCTCCCTCATTTTATATCCTTCATTGGATATAAAATCCTTGGTAGTTGTTCACTTTCAGCTATTTAAGTGTTTCAGCCCACTGCCTTCTTGCCTCCATGGTTTCTGATAAAAAATCAAAACAGTCTAATTGGGAATTTAATTGGGAGTCCCTTTTCTCTTGAAGCTTTCAGAACTCTCCTTTGATTTCAACAGTTTCATCACTATACGACAGGTGTGTTTTTCTTCATGTTTTTCCTGTTTGATGTTCTCTGGGCTTCTTGAATGTGCATATTCACATCTTTTGCTAAATTTGAGAAGTTCCATGTCATTATTTCTTTGAATATTACTTTTTCCCCTTTCTCTCTTTCTTCTTCTGTGGGACTCCCATAATGCATATATTGGTACGGGTTTCTTAGGCTGTTTTCATTCTTACTATTCTCTTTTTCTGTCTCCTTCTCAGTGTGAGTCATTTCCATTATCTTGCCTTTGAGTTTGCTGATTCTTTCTTCTGCCAGTTCCAATCTGCTATTGTTCTTATAGGGTTTTACCTTTTTCTTATTCTTTGGGACTTTCTACATAGAAAATCATATCATCTGCAAATAGGGGTAGGTTTAGTTGTTTCTTTCCAATCTGTATGCTTTTTATTTCCTTTTCTTGCCTTATTCTACTTGCTAGGAATTCTGGGACTATGTTGAATAAGAGTGGAGCAATCAAATATTCTACAGAAGTTCTGGAGGCACTCTTCATTTTTCCTTTAGTTCATTTTCTCTTCATTGTTCAGACTGGATAATTTTGTGTTGATTGTTCATCAAATTCATGATGCTTTACTCTGTCATCTCTATTTTGCTTTTGAACATATCCGGTGAATTTATTTTGTTTTGGTTATTGTATTTTCAATTTAAAAATTTCCAATTGGTTCTTCTTTAAATCTTCTGTTTCTTTTCTGAGACTTTCTATTTTTTTTTATTCATTTCAAGAGTGTTTGTAATTGCTTATTAGGGAAGTTTTATGATAACTGCTTTAAAATCTTTATCATTTAGTTCAAACATATTTGTCATCTTGGTATTGGTGTTTGTTGATTTTCATTTCTCATCTGAGTTGAGAGATTCCTGGTCCTTGGTATGATGAGTAATTTTGGACTGTATCCTGGACATTTTGAGTATTAAGAGATAATGGTAATAAAAGTCTATTTCCAGTTTACATCTTCTGCTTTAGCAAAGAGTTACCTAAATAGATTCAGGACACATGTCCTGGCTCTTTTGTGGGATGTGGCTCAAATATCAATTTAATTTTCAAAGTTGTTGCAGTGTTATTCTGCTTTGTTCTGTTTGTGTTCTATTCGGGGGCAATGTTAAGTTAATTTTGTTTTTGAGATTCATTTTAATTTCTCTGCTGGATTTTAGCTATATCTTTTAGCATTGATTATTTATTGGTTGCTGTCAATATGTTAATATGCATTCTTAACTTTTCACAGACTGCTTAGAGTTAATATTATACTATTTTATGTGGAAATATAAGACTCTCACATCCATATAGTTCAATGTACCCAACTCTTTACATTCTAGTTTTCGTATGTATTCCATTTATCACAATATCTTAATGATTTTTGCTTTCAAAAGTCATATGCATTGTTTTTTTTTAATTAAGAGGGGGAAAAAGGTAGTCTGTTTCATTTACTTACATATTCATTTCTCATAGTGTAAATCTGCTGGTGATGAATTTTCTTACATTTTGTTTATCTGGAAATATTTTTATTTCCTCTTCATTGTTGAAGGGTATCTTCACTGGGTTTAGAATTCTGGGTTGACAGTGTATTTTCCTTTTAGCACTTTAAAGATGTCCCTCTGTCTTTTGGTCTTTATTGTTTTTGATGAGAAATCAGAGGTTATTTTTGTTATTGTTCTAAATGTAGAGTATCATTGATCTCTGGCTGCTTTGCAGAGTTTATCATTGGTTTTCAGCAGTTTGACTACATGCAGTTTTCTTTGTATTTATCCTGCTTATAGTTCACTGCACTTCTTATGCATGCAAATTTATGGTTTCACCAAATGTGGGATATTTTGGGTCACTATTTCTTCAAGTAATTTTTCTCCTCCATTTCTCTTCCCTCTCATTCTGAAAGTCTAATTATAAATATATTAGAACTTTTGGTATTGTCCCATAGATCAATAAGGCTCATATTTCTTCAATTTTTTCTCAGTTTTTCTTCAACTAAATCATTTTTATTGATCTATTTTAAAGTTTATTCTTTCATTAGTGTTCTCCAATCTTCTGTTAAGAACATCCAGTGAATTTTAATTTCAGATATTGTATTTTTCAATTTTAGAATTTCCATTTCGTTACTTTTCATAATATTTATTTCTCTGCTGAGACTGTATCTGTCATTATTTGCACACAAACGTATTTTCTATTAAGGCCTTGATTATAACAGTGCCTTTAAAATTATTGTCTGTTTATTCCAGCATCTTATCTGTCATTGATTGCCTTTTCTCTTGGGTATCGGCTGCATTTCTTATATTTTTTATGCCTAATAATTTACATTGTTTTCTGGACATTTTAAATAATATGTTATAGAGACTCTGGATTCTGCTATGTTTCTCTAGAGAGCATTGATTGTGTGTGTGTGTGTGTGTGTGTGTGTGTGTGTGTGTTTGTGTTAACAGAGAGTTAACTTGGCTGAACTCAGATTTTGAAGTCTATCTCTCCTGTGATGTTCAGGAGTTGAGATCTTTATTAGGTCCTTTTCGTATCAGGTGGGCAGCTTGGAGGCTGCCCTGTACACGTGTAATTTAGCTGACAGCTTGAGATTTGGGCAGAATTTATATGAAAAATTTGAAACTTTCTCTCTGTGACTCTCTTCTTTCCACGATTTCTCCCTTAATTTCCAGCTGTTGTGGTCACCCTGAACTCTGTCCTCTGATTCCTCTACTAGTGAGATTAGGTTTCAATCTGAGTTTTAGTCATTCTGCTTGGCATCAACTGGGGCCTGACCTCAGGTAAAAGCCTGTAAAAATTCACCCACTGTCTTCTTGGTGTTGATTTCCCTGAAGTTTTTGCTTGCCTTGGTTTTTTTTCATTGTGTTATATATTTTTGAATATATAACATAAAAGTTCCCATTATAACCATTTATGTATTTTTAAATGTAATATGCAGTGGTGTTAATTACATTCACAATGTTGTGCTGCTATTACCACCATCCGTTACCAAAAATTTTCATACCCAAAACAGAAACTGTACCAATTAAGCAATAATCTCCCATACCTCCCTCCTCCAGTCCCTGGTAACCTCTGATCTGCTTTCTGTCTCTGAATTTTCCTATTCTAGATATTTCATATAAGTGGAATCATATAATATTTGTCCTTTTGTGTCTGCCTTATTTCACTTAACTTGATGTCTTCAAGGTTCATCTTTGTATCATGCATCAGAACGTCATTCCTTTATGATGGCTGAATAATATTCCACTGTATGTATATACCACGTATTGTTTACCTATTCATCTGTTAATGGTCACTTTGGTTATTTCCACCTTTTGGCTATTGTGAGTAATGTTGCTATGAACATTGGTGTACAAGTATTTGTTTGAGTTCCCCTGACTGCTTTTTTTCTTTTTAACAGCATTATTGAGGTACAATTCACATAGTAGACATTTTGCCCATTTAAAGCATTGAATCAGTGATTTTTAGTATATTCACATTGTTGTGCAACCATTACCATGGATTAATTTTAGAACATTTTCATCCCCCCTAAAAGGAATCCCATACCCATTAGCAGTCAATCCCTATTCCCCCCTACTCCTTTCCCAGCACCTGACAAACACTAGTCTACTTTCTTCTCCATGAATTTACCTATTCTGGCCATTTTATGTAAAAGGAATTGTATAATATGTGGCCATTGTGACTGGATTCTTTCACTTAGCATAATGTTTTCAAGGTTCATTCATGTTGTATCATGTATCAGATCTTCATTCCTTTTTATTGACAGTTAATATCCCATTGTACAGATATATCACATTTCTTTATTCATTCATCAGTTGATGGACATTTGGATTATTTTTGGCTATTTTGAATAATGCCACTATGAGTATTTGATACAGTTTTTTTCTGCATGCATGTGTTTTCATTCCTTTTGGGTATATATCTAGGAGTGGAATTGTTGGGTCATATGGTAACTCTATATAACATTTTGAGGAACTGCCAAACTGTTTTCCAAAATAACTGTTTGTTTACTTTTTTTTTTTAATGCACACTTTTTTAAAAATTATATTAAAATCAGACAATGGTCTGACAATAAAAAGGCTGCTTTGAATACTGTTAAACTTTACTTACAGGATGTTAAATCCTTAGAACTAAGATTTTCCCCGAGGAAAAGATTGATGGAAACATCAGTTGCTTTTCAGATGTGATATTTGCTGCTTTGAAAGGTGATTTTACACAAATACTAAATTTAAAAAAAAAAAAAAAAACACTTTAGGACACAATGAATTGCTTTTATTTTGATGTGCAGCTACATTTTAGCATTTAGTGGTCCTGAACAGAAAAGTGGGAAAATGCAGCAATTTGTCAGGAAGTCAAGTTCACTAATTTCAGGGATTTGCTGTGCACACTGAGTTCTTTCTTTATCCTGCTGAGCATCGTGAGAGTTAGCAGCATCAAAACCAAAGTGTGTACCAAATTCTAGGTGCACACTTTTTGTTCCTGTTTTCAGATTCCAAACGACACCGAAATGGATTTCAAGGATGACCAAATGAGAGCCCTATTTGTTTAAAAACTCTTGAATTTTTAAAAACAAAAGTAATTACCAGAAAAGAAAACAATTCATTTGGAAGGATTAAGTGTGTTTATAAGTATCTTCATGTGGCCTTTCTCCAAGTTTAACCATCAAGGACTTTGAAAGCTGCCAGGTCTGAGTTACCTTGGCGACCCTTCTTTTCACTGTATCAAGAGCTGAGCTAAAAAAAAAAAAATGCGTCATCTCATGATGACAACAGAGGGTGGCAGGGCTGAGGACCCAATTTTCATTTCCCAAGCTGGTGGAGAGTAAAGAAATGTGTTTCCAAAACTAAATGAGGAAAGTGACCCGAAGTGTATCATCATAAAGAATTGTAACTAGGCATGTTGACTGCTCTCATTGATGCCATTGAACTAAATCCCAGGAGCTTGAATAGCGGAGACGTTATTATACAGAGAAGCTCAGGATGATGGAATTGATAGTTCCATCTCAGTGGTCCCATAAGCATTAAGTGCATATGTTTCTAATTCTCACTCATAACAGGATGAATTTTAAAAGCTGAGCCATAAAAAGTCATTTTTCAATAAATTTTGATGACATAGTAATTTTTAAGTATAGTATTTTTACTTCTGAAGTGTCTTCTCTCCTCCTAATTCTACTCCCCAGTATTGTCTGCTATTAATGGAGTTTTGTGCACATTCTTTTAGGGTATGTTCATAAAAAATATGCAGGTAGTGTTTTGGGGGACCATAATTTTATTTTCCCTCTGTTGAGCCCCTTGTTCTAATTCAGTTATATAGCTTTATCTCTCTTGGTAAAAGAGACATAAATTTATTGATTACACATTCTTCTTTAGTAGATCTTTATATCTGCTACAGATTTTCTCTGCAACAAACATGCTTCTATGTAATTGTTTTTAATTTGTCCCATTACTTTATTGGAATAATTCCTGTGAATTGAAACTGCTGGGGCAAAGAATATGCAAAATTTACATTTTGAGTGAAAATTCAGAAATCCCCCTTAATGTAAGGCAGTCCTTATCAGTCCTCTTTCCCACTGTTTGTGAGAGAGTTCCCTATTTTCTACAACTGTTCAAATATTATGTATCAGTATTTTTAATCTTTGACAATGTAATATTACAAAGAATGTCAAGCTTGATCATTATCACATCATTTATACAAATAGTCATTTGTATTTCACTTCCTTCTGTGTTCTCATTTTTCTTGGAATGTTTTAATTTCTCTTGAAATAATTGTTACTTTGTTACTAATTTCTCCAGGCTCATTTATGATAAATGATGTCAGTCTTCTGATTTTCATGCATTGCACATGAAATACCATGGTTTCTTCCCATTTAACTCATTCTGTTTAATTTTGGGTTATATAGAAGTTATGTATTCAAATATAATCATTCTCTGTTGGAGAAAAAAAAAGACAAAACTATATGAGGGAGGTCAGAGACTCTTTCCAATCTTACCTTATGGCTTCCAGCCAAAGCAAGGAAGTTTCTTGGAGAGTGTTGGGTGGTGATGGTGCAGGAAGGGACTTCAGGAGGAGGAAGGAAAATGCAGCACCCCTCAATAAAGGGGGCAGGAGGAAAGAGATGGGGAAAGCCCTGAAATAATTCCTCCCCAAGGGCCAGTTTTAGAGGGAAGCAGAGGGGATTACAATCTATTCTTCAGCCAAGGATAGTAGTGGAGAGTTGGGAAAGGATGATGGCTTGGAAAGGGGTACTCTTTAAAACTTAAAAAATGAAACTGGGGGGTTGCAGATGAAGCACTCAAACATACCCTGCAGTAGTCCCACAGGCTGAAACCTTTACATCTATTCTAATAAGCAGCCCCAATCTGGAGGGCTGTTGTAGGGAGAGAAGAAGCAAGGCAGGGGGAGGGGAAGGAGGAGAAAGCAGAGACCCCAGCCCATGTAATCAGCAACAAAGTGATTGTGTGATTTGTCTTTTCAAAGTTGAGTTAGATGTGCCCCACTGATTATGACGGGATTCAATTTAAATATTCAATTTCAACTAGTGGACAGTGGTTACACTTGACAGTATAATTTGTTATAGCACAACTTACATATTTCAAATGGCAACAAATTAATATCATTTACAGTATTTAAGATAAAATGCCATTGGATGTGCACTTCCTTTCCAATACTTTGAGGTCTACAAGACAGAGCTATAAAATTTACTACTGTGGAAAATGAAGACTGCTTAAGTCAAATGGGGGTGGGGGAGGGCCTGTGGTTTTTCTTTTTGATTAATTGCTGTAACTCTGTTACAGAACTATTAACTTCATATTCATTTTTGTTACAAATCTTATAAAAGGGGTGTTTCTGGGTATTTAGGTCCACATTCTGTTTTAAGGCTTTCTATTTTGTTTTCATAAATTGTTTTTGGAGCCCCAATTATCATTCCTGTCGATGTCTTTGTCATTTTCTACACCCTGCTAACTGTGCCATTCCTGCTCATTTCTGGCATTCTTCAAGTTGTTCCAACAGTCGGAAGTTGTGAGGGACTCTTACTCTTCAGCCTGTGGTGGGTGCCATCTTGCATCACTGTTACTTGAAGGCCCTTTGTCTACTTTTGATTGTTCTCAAACATCTTCAGATAGTTGTTTTTATATTTTGTTTGAAGTTTATAGATGTTATCTGTGAGAAAGTTGATCTAATAGCAGTCATTACCACTCCTTATATATCAAAGTTTATTTTAAATAACTGATTAAAAAAAATTTTTATCAGCTCTGCAATTTGAGAGATATGCTAACTACTGCAATGATTCTCAAAGTTTAGGGAAGTGGTCAAGCAATTTTTTTAAGAGATTCAGTGTTCAAGAAATTCTCCAGGAAAATAGCCAAAGGACATGAATATACTAGTGGGATTAGCCAGGTGTCATTTGATGCACATGCTTCATCACTACAAAGAAGGTCACTGTGTACTGCAGTAGGGGAGGATCACCCTGTAAAGAAGAAGGACTGGATTGAGCATGAGCTTGTTGCCCAGCCTCCAAATAAGGGAAAATTGTGGGCCCAAGGTTCTGATTAGGGCAGGCCTGGAGAGAGGCAGCAGGTCATGCTATCACTGCTTCCCTAACAATATTCATTTGCTCCTTTATTTTCATGTTCATTAATCCTTTCACAAATATTTATTGAGAACCAATTATGTGTCAGGCACTGCCCTAAGTGTTAGAGAAACAGCAGTAAGCAAAATAAATTCCCTGCTCTTGAATATTTTTTTTTCCCCACAGATGAATAACTATAAACAAACTAATAAATGAAATGAATATTTAAATATTAATTGGTAATAAGTGCTATAAAAAATAATGCTGGGTAAGGTAGATGGCATTATTTTAGGTTAGGTCATTAAAGATTATCAGACACAAACCAAATTACTGTACTGAGTGGTTAGTAAAATAAATTCTGATATACATGAGTTACTTGTGGAATAAAAATTTAAAATCATATATACCATAATTTTTTTTTAGTATCCACAGTAAATTTTATTTTTACCTTTGATTTTAAGAAACTCATGATTCAAATATGTAATGTACAAACTTTCAAGAATAATATAGTTAATATAAAATATGTAGAGTATATAAATGAAATATATTACATTAAACAATGAAATGCAAGGGAAAAGATCTGTAACTCTTCTTTTTCCACATTTTTAATTAGCTGACTTGGCTTTTGTTTATCAGCAGGTGGTGCTATTGATCATGTAAGAGATAACTTTTGTATGATTCTCATTTTCTGTCTGAATATTTTTTCAGTTAGTCATTATACTAAAAAGATGTCCCTCTGTTCATTCCTTTTCTAGTCAATTAAAATAATTGTTGCGATTCATCATCTGCAGTAACTGGACTTACTGCTATATGTAACTTTTTGTTGTTCATGACACACAATTTATTTTAAGACAGTCCTGCAATTTGCTAATTCCTGGTATATGAAAGAGAACATTGATTTTTTTGATCAGTGTGACTTAAAAGAAATTTAAGAAATTCTGCCTCTGTTTTCTACTCCACTTAAACCTAATTTGTGAATACACAGTTTTATGAATTGAATTCATTATACCTTGAATTCATTATAGCCTTTCAAGGATCCTTTTCGTGTAATATATAACAATAGTAGAGAAAAGGGTGGGTTTGGTATATGGGAAATCCTGTTAACAGTTTTTATAGTCAAGTCATGTTTTTTTAGATTAAATATCTCTTTTTTCCTGGTTGAGAAGTAATCTGCATGCCAAAGCATTTTGACAGACTACATAGGAAAGGAAATTCTGGTCTCTTCCCTCAAATGGGATGTAACATCCATTAATAAGATAAACATTTTTCAGAAGCATTCTCAGATGTTGTTCTCTGCATTGTGCTGTCTAGTATGACTAAGAAAAATATTGCTTTTTTCCCCTCTTAAATGTAGGAGTAACACTGGCATATTTTTAGAGGTCTGGACTCATGACTTTACTAGTGAGTTTATAGTTGAAGACCTCTGGCCCTTTAGGTTCCTCATGTACAAAATAAAACGGCTAGGCTAATTGATCATCTCTCTCCTTTCAGCTCCATTCTATGATCCCTTTTTCCAAGGGCATTGGGCATCCAGCTTGCTTCCTGTCATGAGTAGTGTTAGTGTGTTGTTTGTCTCTGTGTTTGCTTTTTAACGTAAGGTTGTTATATAGGAAGAGGCAACCCTGTGTACATGTAGGAAGAACTCAAGCAGTGCTAGAGAAGCATGGCTGCTCCTGTAACTTCAAACTTACTCTACATTTGATTATAGTTGGATGCAAGGTAACACAAATGCTTTAAGCAAAAAGGGGAATCGGTTCTAAAGATACAGGGATATCTTCCAGAAGCCAGGACAAGGATGTAGCTAGGCCTCAGAAACCAGAACTGGAGTACTTGGAGAACACAGAAAATGTTCCCTTTGTGTCTTTCTCCTCTCCTTTTGTCTGCATATCTGTGTCCTTTTCTTCCCTTGTGGATCATCCTTTTCTTTTTCTCAGTTCACATGCTGAAAGCCATTATTAATAGTTTTCAAATATACATCTCCTTTATTCCAGATTGCAGACAGAGACAGGAATCTGAGTCCCACTTTTCAATACTCTCAGGGAAGAAGTCACTCACCCCTCTTAGGTTGGGTACACATGCCTGTTATAATCAGCTATGGTCAAGAAGATTGGGGGTATGTTGTATAAACATGGCTACCAAGACACACAGTAACTGCATGGATTGCTAGTGACGGCCAGGATTAGAAAATTAAGGAGGAAGAGGGAGGCAGCCAACCTAGTTGGTGGGCATTTGTGTTTCAAAGCCATTTTAACCTATTTTGCCAAAAGTTTTGTTTAATCCTTTGGAAGATTTTCCTTTCATATGAATAAATTTCTAAATTTATAATGAAAGGCAGTGAGAAAATTTGAATTGTTTTCTCATTTACTGTAAAACCAACTTTGCTGGAAGCTATAAGGCCAAAAAATATAGACCATAAAGTAAGAGAACTGTGCTTCCTTTAAAATATGGAGCCCTTTTGTCCAGAATTGAGAAACCCAGCAAGAGATACAAAATTAGATTCTTATTACAGAATTTACTTTTAATTTTTTTAATACTTAACAAATAGTAGGTATTCCATAAATGTTGAATTTTAGTGGCTAATTGTACAAAAATATTGTTTTGGTTTTTAATGATTTATATTAGGGCAGCATTGTGATTAGTTCAGTCCTAGAATTTACCCATTTAGTCAATTTGGTTGATGTTTTTGAGAAGACTAGCTTTAAAATTTCTAAATCTCTGTTTTTTAGTTTGTTCCTTGAATATTTGTGATTCTCATTTTAAAAAAAGAGATCACTGGTCATTTAAAAAGGGGGGAAGGAGGATTTAACATTTTTAAGTTACTCAACCACAGAGAGGAAGTTTATTTAGCCAATTTTAATCTCATCAAAATAAATGCAGACATATCTGAAAATTTACTGTTCCTCTATCCCTCCTATTCTCCTATGACAATTACAACCCTTACCATGTTATGTAATTATCTGTTTACATATCAGTACTCTCAGTAGAGGGTGAACTACTCCTAGAGGACAGGGATGGATGTAATTCTTTGAGTAGCTGGAGTATCACACAGAACTTAGCCAACATGAATAATTGTTGAATGGATAAATGAATGAATGAATTTGCCTATGGTATTAGGCAAGCGTCCCTTCCCAGAGCTTAACCACAATTTTAACCAAATTCTACTTTTAAAGTAAAAATATTCATTTCACACCCTACTAGAATCACCGCTATTGAACAAACAGGAAGCTACAAGTGTTAGACAGGATATAGAGAAATAGGAACACTTATTCACTGCTGATGGGAATATAAAATGGTACAGCTGCTGTGGAGGATCGTTTGGCGTTCCTCAGGAAGCTAAATATAGAGTTGCCTCACAGCCTGGCAGTCCCGCTACTTGGTATATACCTAGAAAATCTGAAATCAGGAACATGAACAGATATTTGTACACTGATGATCATAGTGGCATTATTCACAATGGCCAAAAGATGGAAACAACTCAAGTGTCCATCAATTGATGAATGGGTAAACAAAATGTGGTATATACATATGATGGAATATTATTCAGCAGTAAGAAGGAATGAAGTCCTGAAACACCTGAAAACATGCATGAACCTTGAGGACATTACTTTAAGTGAAAGAAGTCAGACACAAAAGGTCAAATATTGTATGATCACACTAACATGAACTAATTGTAATATGCAAACTCATAGACATGAAATACAGAATATAGGTTACCAGGATATAGAATAAGGCTAGAGAATAGGGAGCTGTTGTTTAATATGTGCATAATTTTTAACTAGGTCGAACATGAATGTTTGGATCAAGGATTAAAAGATGATGGTAGCCTGTTATTGTCAGTATAATTAACAGTGCTGAATTGTGGGGAATTTGGTGGAAAGGGTAAGTTTAGAGCCATGTTTGTTGCCAGAAGCAAAGCTGGAATTTAAAACATGAGAATGTATAACACAGTGAATCTTGTTGTGGATGATGACTGTAATTAACTGTACAAATATAAACAATTTCTTTCATGAACTAGAACAAATGTATGGCACTATTATAAGGACTTAATGACAGAGGAATATATGGGGAAAATGTATCTATTGCAAACTATGGACTATAGTTAACAGTAATATTAAAGAATTAATATTCTTTCAATAGTAACAATTGTACACCAATATTTAGAGATCAGTAATGGGAGTTAGGGAGGGGGGATAAGAGGTATGGGATGTTTGGGTTTTCTTTTTTTTGCGATTTCTTTTTCTGGAGTAATGAAAATGTTCTAAAATTGATAATGGTGATGAATGCACAACTATGTGATGATACTTTGAGCCACTGATTATATACTTCAGATGGATTGTGTGGTGTGTGAATGTATCTCAATAAAATTGCATTAAAAAATAAAATAAAACATGTTAGCCTAATTATATATTCAGTTGTTTGTATAATTACCCAGAGAGGAACTATTCCAAATTACTTTAAACAGTGATTTGATTGTATAGTCCTGGTGCTCACAGTAGGGAACCAATACAGAATAACCCTACCACTTTGCAAAACAGTTTGTCAGAACCTTAAAATGTGTAAGTGTAGAGTTAACATATAACCCAGCCATTCCAAGAAAATTGAAAACATATATCCACACAAAATCCTGTACATAAATGTTCATAGCAGCATTATTCATAATAGCTGAAAAGTAGAAACAACTCAAATGTCCATAATCTGAAGAATGGATAAATAAAGTGTGGTATATCCATACAATGAAGTGTTATTTGGTAATAAAAATTAATGAAGTATTGATATGTTACAACATGGATGAACCTTGAAAACATTGTACAAAGTGAAAGAAGCCAGTCATAAAAGTCCACATATTGTATGATTCCATTCATATGAAATAGCCAGAATAGACAAATCTATTTAAACAGAGAGTATATTAGTGGTTGCCAGCAGCTGGAGGGAAGAGAAAATGGGGAGTGACTGCTAATAGATCCAGGTTTTCTTTTTGATTTGATGAAAATATTCTAAAAATACATAGTGGTGATGGTTGCACAACTTTGTGAATATACTAAAAACTGCTGAATTCCATACTTTTTTTAAAAGGATGGATTTTATGATATATGTTAGTTATATCTCAAGAAAGCTGTCATTTAAAAAATAGAAAATAGCCCTAAGGGCGAAATAGAATGCAGAAAAATTTTAGCTCCTCTATAATCATTTTGTTGATGGTGCTAGTATTGCTATTCTGAGTAATTATATCGGTGCTATTATGAACTGGGATTTTTGGCTGTGTGCAAAGAAATGCTAAGTTAAGATTAGTAAGGGTAAGTAAAAATCCTGTGATATCCTAGATTTGAATTGGAAGTATCAGTATGAATTCATGACAGATTTTATCTTGAAAAAATTTTCCTAGTTTTGTTCACAGAAAATGTCAGGCCTCGAAAAGCAGTGGCCAAATTGTAATGTTGAGCATCCCATGCACTTGGTAGTGGTTTCTAAATATTATTTTCCACATTTTCATGAAATGAACCAGGACTTATTGGAGAAATGAATGATTCCAGATATACACAAGGTAATATGCAAGATGAATCTGGAACATTTTGTCATACCAGATATAAGGGAAATGATCAAAGACTACCAGGTTGTGTCAAAAAGACTAGAAAACCAATTTCAAGGGGACCAACTGGCTCAAATTGGGCCAATTTGAGCATCAAATTTATTGAAACATGTTAGTTATATTAAAATTACCAAGTTAGTGATACTAACCACCAATAACAACAATAAAATTTATTGGTTAATGTTGAGGAACAAAAGACACGTTTGGATGCCAACCCCTAGTCCTGTGGGCATGAAACCATTTGTAAATAGGGCCTTTGAAGATGTTATTAGTTAAGGGTACCCAAACTGGATGAGGATGGGCCTTAATCCAATATGCTGAAGTCCTCATAAGCAAAGGAAATTGAACACAGACAGAGGAAGCCACAGGAGAAGCAAGAAGCTGGATGTCTACCGAACTCAGAAGAGAAAGGAAAAGATGCTGCCATGTGCATTGCCATGTGATGGATAAGCCAAGGAACCCCAAAGATTGCTGACCAGACAGAAGATACTGATCTTGGGAGGAAACAAAGCCTTCTAGCATCTGAAACCGTGAGCCAATAAATTCCTGTTGTTAAGCCACTAATTGTATGGTATTTATTATAGCACCTAGGAAGTTAAAACAGTTTTTGGTGCCAGAAAGTTGGGATGCTGCTATTACAAATACCTAATATGTGAAAATGACTTTGGAATTAAGTAATCAGTAGAGGCTGGAAGAATTATGAGGTGCTTGATAGAAAAAACCTTGATTGCTTTAAAGAGACTATTGGTAGAAGGTACTTCTGATGATGACTTAGAAAGAAATGATGATTGTGTGTGTTACTAGAAACTTGAGGAATGGTGGTCCTTGTTATAAAGTGGCAGAGAACTTGGCAAAATTTGTTCTGATATTGGGCTGAGGGTATATTTAGTATACACCTTATACTTGTATATTTAGCTGAGCAAATTTCCAAGGTAAGTGCTGCCTGGCTTCCCCTTATAGTAAAATATGAGAGGAAATGGACAAGCTGAGAATTAAACTCTTAAGCATAAAGGAAACAGCAATTGATGATTTGAAAATTCTCATTTCTCCAGATAGTATGCTCTGAAACCAGGTCCAGAAGTGCTCTATCAGAGATCTCCCTGAGCTTTTCTGGACATGAGTCCCCAGGGGTCAGGGCTTCTTTGCTGAAGTAGGTATAGCTGAGGATGGATCCTGTCAGCCATTTCAGTGGAAGTCGGAGTTGGAGATGCAGTTATCCGGGAAGGATTTGTGGAAAGTTTTATTGTCTGATGGTTTGGACTCCCTGAAACTGCATGCAAAGCCAGCAGGTTTTTTGCAAAATTTATATGAGCACAAGCACTGTCAACCTGGACCAAAAAGGACGGAGAAGGATTGAATTGAAGGAAGAATGACTTCAAGGGCAGAGTCACAGAATCCGAGGTCTGTTCTAAAGAGATCTAGGCCATGAGAGCATTTTTATAGAAAGGGCAGGTCATCACCTGAGGTTGAAGGGGGCAGACCATCTGCCCTGGTACTTGGCTTGCTCCCCATTGTTCAGGGAGAGTGCTGCCATCCCAATACTCAGAGATGGTGGGGTCCTGTGCCCTGAAATTCATGGGGAGCCTGGCTGCCATTCCTATGCTCAGAAAGGATGAGGGCCTATACCTCAGTTTTTGGGGAGAGCATGGCTGCTATGCAAGCACTTAGAAGGGGTGGGCTGCCACTCCATCTGGCCTAGAAGACAAAGCATCAAACCACAAATGGCTTTCAGATCTTGAAATCTAATGGAATTTGCCTGCTGAGTTCTGGACTTGTTTGGCCCCATGATCCCTATTTTCCTTCCAAATTTTCCCTTGTTAGGAATGTTTATCCTATGCCTGTCTCACCATTGTATATTGGAAGCAAAGAACTTGTTTTCTAGGTTTCACAAGTCCATCAGCTGGAGAGGAATCTTGCCCAGGATGAACTGCACCCATAACTGGTTTTGATGAGACTTTGTACTTATCATTTCTTCTGAAGTGACTTAAGACTTTTGGAATGTTGTAATGGAATGAATGTATTTTGTATAAGCGAACAGCATGTCGTTTTGGGGTCCAGAGGGTGAATTGTTAGGGAATGATTCATGTTCCCCACAGAAGGCATGGTTGAAGTCACAACCCCTGATCCTGTGGGTATAAACCCATTTGTAAATAGGATCTTTGAAGATGTTATTAGGTAATGTGTGCCCAAACTGAAAGAAGGTGGGCCTTAATCCAATATGCTGAAGTCCTTATAAACAAAGGATGGACACAGAGAGAGGAAGCAATGGGGAAAAGCAAGAAGCTGGAGGTCAACAAAACCTGAAAGAGAAAGGAGAAAATGCCGCCACATGCATTGCTATGTGATGGATAAGCTAAGGAACCCCCAAAATTGCCTGGACCCCAGGAAGAAGCAAGCCTTCCAGCCTCTGAAACTGTGAGCCATGAATTCCTGTTGTTAAGCCAACCCATTGTATAGTATTTGTTTTAGCAACTAGAGAAACAACACAGTTACATTCAGAGATTGCAAGGGAACCAACTTACAGTTTTGAAAACTAATGATAATGATAGGAAATAATCAAGAATTTATTCTACCTTTCATATGTGAACTACCTCCCAGGCTAACCAAATAGTAGATTAGGGGAAGTTTCTCTTTGTAGAATTATTGCAGCTAGTAAATGAAGAAAGAAAGATTAAAATGTTACTGGTTTGCTGCCCCTAAGGAATTAGTGGATCTGGTAATGATCCTCAATTGCTAGCAGCATAAAAAGAGAGACAATTAGACATTAAATGCTTCCTGATGGGAAGTACACAATACACCATCAGCTATGAAGTAGTCTTGCCAAAAAAATAGAACCTGAATCTGATCAAGGCTCTAGACCTAGCTACCAATATAAAGGAAATATAAGGGAAAGAAAAACATGTTAAATGACACCAGGAGACTGCAGATGGCAAAATCCAGATTGTGGAAAGCTATGAGAAAAATGAGCTAGTTTCTTCAACAACAAAAACTTGTAAAGGGAAAAAAGATGTGAAAGGGGAATTTATAAATCAAAAGCAACTAATTAACCAACCACAATGATTGTACCTTATTTGGATCTTGATTCAAACAACCTGAAAAAAAAAAAAAGGACAGTTGGAAAAGTTTGAACAGTAATTAGGTGATAAATGAATCATTAGTTGTTTTTAGGTATAATAATGTTATTGAGGTTAGGTTAAAAAAAGTGTCTGTGATTTTAGTGATATATGCCAAAATATTTAGTGATGTGATAATGTGGTATCTGGGATTTGCTTCAAAATAATCTGGGCCAGGGAGAACTGGGTGAGGTAATAGAAGAAATAAGATTACCATAAATTGATCATTTTTGGTAAGTGGAGATTCATTATACCAGTGGTATTTAAAGTGTTGCCTCCAGATCAGTAGCTTCAGAACCACCTGCCAACTTGTTAGAATTTCAAATTCTTGGGCCCCTTTCTGGATCTCCTGAATCAGAAACTGTCTGGTTGGTGTCCAGCAATCTGTTTTAACAATCTGTCCAGGTAATTCTAATGCATACTAAAGTTTGAGAATCAATGCTTTAGATTATTCTTCCTATTTTAGTTTATGTTTGAAATTCTAATTATAAACAGTAGAAAAAGAAAAAAAATTTGATGGATATAAGAAACCAAAATTTGCAAATAACTGTGAGAGACTGGTTTAGAAGCTAAAATGAGGTCATACAATTCTTAAGGGTTAGCAGATGCATTGGCAAGGTAGTAACGTGAGCCAGCTTTTAATGTCTTAAACCAAATCACAAATTTTACTTTTCTCTTAGACCAGTGGCTCTACACTAAAATCACCTGGTGAACTTTAAAAAAAAAAAATCCAACGCCCACCCCCAAGAGATTCTGGATTTGATTGGTTGGGTTAGGGCCTGGGCTTTTGTTTTGTTTGTTTATTTAAAGCTCCTCAGATCACTATAGAATTTTAATGTGCATCCATTGTTGAGAACCGATATACTAACTTTTTGTGCATAAGATTACTCCCATACCCAGAGAGTCTGAGTCAATAATTTGGAGTGGGTCTGTGAATTTGCATTTGTAATAAGCTCACAGGCTATACTTGCCAGTGCTGCTGGTCTGTGAACCACAATTTGAGTAACATCATCCTGAGGTAAGGGACAGTTTGTATAATCTTTAGTTAAATTAGTATTCATTAAGTAAAAATGATTTGTAAGTAAAATGAATTAAGTAAAAATGAATTCATAAAAATTCTTGTTTAATTTGTCATACACAAATGAATTTGTTTCATTTTATTGCCAGAAGTAGAATATTTGTAATTTTTTGCTTTCTAATCTTCTACACTTATTTTTAAAAAGATGACTTCACATATTATACATATTCCATTTTGAATTTATTCTTAATTTCAGAAAAGGAAGTTTTTTATATTTTGAGGCTGCTGATGAAGCAAAGCTTATTGTTTGTGCATTAGATCCTCCTTGCTTAACTTTGTTACAGGGCCTTTTACTTAATGCCGCCATTAAGCCATGGTTGGTGGTTTGAAAAGGAGGTGATGGTGAAAAAGGTGTCAGTAAGTAGCAAAAGAGTCATTCAGTGTTTTTTCCTATGTATAACTTTTGTTGGGGATTTAAAGTCATGTTTATAATAGTGTGAATTAGTGAATCCTTTTCTGTATTTTTCCAGTTTCTCCAAATTTGTTGTCAGAGAGAACCCATGGATAATGATGACTATCTGTGAAATGTAGTAATATAAAACAAAAATAAATACCCACCTGTTGCAGTTGCTAGAGCTACCATTATGCAAAATACCAGAAGTGGATTGGCTTTTATAACGGGGAATTATTAAGTTACAAATTTACAGTCCTAATGCCATGAAAGTGTCCAAACTAAGGCATCAACAAGAGGATACCTTCACTGAAGAATGGCCAGTGATGTCTGGAATACCTCTGTCAGCTGGGAAGGCACATGGCTGGCACCTGCTGGTCCTTTGTTCCGGGTTGTGTTTCAAAATGGCTTTCTCCAGATGTCTCTGGGCATCTGTCTTGGTTCCTCTCTCTCGGCTCCTGTGCATCCTTGCTTCTTTCTCCCAGGTCATTTCTCTCTAAACATCTAGGGGTCTTCTCTTTGCTTCTTCTGGACAAACTCTGGGCTTCACCTCTTAGCTTAGCATCTCCAAACGTCATTCTGTCCGCATCTCCAAACATCTCTAAGCATCAGCAAGCATCTGGGTCTCTGTCAGCTTTTAGCTTCTCTCTTAAATAAATACTTGAACTAATCAAGACCCATGCTTTCAGGGTGGGGCCACACCTCCATGGAAATAATCTAATCAAGAGTATCACCCACAGTTGAATGTGTCACATCTCCATGGTAACACTCAATCAAAAATTTCCACCCCAATCAAAAGACTAATAAATCTGCCCCTAGAAGATTGCATTAAAGAACATGGCTTTTTGGGGGACATAATATGTCCAAACCAGCACATTACCCAAGAGCAGCAGCAACAATGAATCAAGACTTAATTTGATTGTTAGGTTGGAAGAATGGAAAGATAATGTATACAAATTTAGTCAAATTAATCATCCTTTTCTTAGCAAATGCATATGCTGCATCTGAAAAATGAAAAACAATGCATATCACCTTTCAAAAAAGTTTTTTTCTTACTGTCACAAACACAAGAATCTCTTTTGTTCTAGTTGAAGCTTACTGATATCTCTAAATAACTTTCCCGAAGAGATAGATAGGTTTTGAAAGAGGTTATACTTACTACATACTGAAAGAAAAAAAGAAAGATATAAAATATAGATACATTGGCCTATACTACCATGATTTAAGATGTATTTCAGAGATATTATAGTTACCTTATGTGTTTAGTTTCATTTTTTAGTGACATTCTTGAAATAAGGGAATCAAAAATTTTTAGATGTAGGGAGTATACATAGGCTTAAGAATTGATGCCTTTGTTTTTTCTACATAATCTTTGTATTTATCTATTCAGTATTATTACTTTATAGTAGTAAGGTGAATTAAGTGGTTTTTTGAGTTCTTGAGAGACTTCATACATCATTTTATCATGTTATTCTACTGATTACTTTAAAATTATGTCTTTATCTTCTACATCAGTACACTACAAATTAAGAAACATATTTTTAGTAATTCTAGAATAAAGACATGTTCTTTAAAAAAATTATAATATGTTTATACCCAATTTGAAACTTGTTTTAAAATGTTTCCAAAGTAAGTAGATTTTTCTCTTGTCTTTTCTTCCCCAGTGGTCATATGCTTTAGAAAAGCCCAGCACTGGCAGCATATTTAATATTGCATGGTCGATCGATGGCACTCAGATCGCTGGAGCCTGTGGAAATGGACATGTTGTTTTTGCACATGTGGTGGAGCAACGTTGGGAGTGGAAAAATTTTCAAGTAACCTTAACTAAAAGAAGGACTATGCAGGTGTGGTAATGTACTGTTGTTGATTAAAACTTCTTTTTAGATTAGTTCACTGTATCATTATAAAATAGTTTTTCTGAAAAATTATATTTAAAACACATTTAAAATAATTCAGTTACATTAGAAATATTTTAACTATACTAGTAGTGACTTTATCATGACAAAGGATGAGAACCTTTCACAGACATAGAACTTGCATGCCCACAGCTACTGCAAGTCATGGGATTGGGGAAGGGATAGTGAAACTTGAAGCATTTAGGAAGTATGTGAATTCAGTTGAGAAAGAAGGGAAGAAGCTATGACAAATGGAAACAAGTTAAGAGATTTCATTCTTGGGGTATACTCCAAGGCAGTCCTAACTTGCTAGCCACTGGCAGGGTTAAATGGTGTTATTTATTTATAATTGTGTGAGCTTATTTAGCCTGGTTTAAAACAGAAAATTCCTTTTAAGAATTACCTGAAGAAAGCCAGAATTAGAAAATGGCAGAAAGTCCTTCTCGGGGGTTAGGAAGAAAAACAAGTAAGTATTGGATCAAGACAAGCAGATTGGAACATGGCAATGGGGTGGTATTCAAAGTCAGAGAACATCAGTGGGAAGGGTTATCTACTCAATTGTAAGCTTTTAAGGACACAAGAACTATATTCCACTCTTCTTTGTCTCCACTATTGGACCTAGCTCAGTGCCTTGCATATAATAAGCACTAAATAAATATTTTAAAAATCTAGTTGAAGAAAGGTAGGAGGAGGTGACCCTCTACCAAAGAAAGGGAGACTCTACCTTCTTCCTCCTTTTATTTCATCAATTGCCTTTAGTGTTCAGTATTAAGAATTCAGATTATTATAATTACTTTAAATATTGGAAGCACATATCTTGTGATTTCTTGGATGGGTCTATTCAAATATTCTGTTAGCCCATGTATTCTGATTTTTTATTTGGATAGTATGGTCACCAGATTCATAATGATTAGGTACATTATATTTTTCTTTGTTCTATTTACTTATTTTTAAAGTTTTAAACTTACTATTATGGATCATTTAAAATATACACAAATGCAGACAGAGGAGTAAAATGAGTATCCATGCATCCATCAACCAGCTCAGCAACCATGAACCCATGATAAAGCCTGCCCCATCCATGCCCATGTCTGTTTTCCTCCTTTCCCATTTATTTTGAAGCACATTCAGACATCATATTTCATTTGTAAATTTTTCAATATATGTATAGCTAAAATATATATATAGGTTTGTTTTAGCGTAACCACAATACCATTATCATATCTTAAAAATAACAATTCCTTAATATTATCAAATATCCAGAAAATGTTCAAATTTCTAATTGTCTTAGACCTGTCAAGTTTTTGGTTTGTTTGAATCAGGATCCAAAACTGTTTACATGTTGCAATTGGTTGATATATTCTAGGTCTCTTTTAATCTATAGATTCCCCTTCCATCTCTAATTTTACCTCCTGCAGTTTATTTGCTGAAGAAACAAGATTATTTGTCCTGTAGAGCTTCCTAGTCTGTACTTTGCCAGTTGAATTTCCTTCGTATAGTTTGACATCCTCCTCTTTCTTCTTTATTTCCTGTAAATTAGTGGTTTGATCTAGATGATGATGTAAAAATGTAATTGGTAATTAACCAAAACATCATTTACCATACAGTGTCCATGACTAAGAATGCATTGTGAGTCTTAATCAGCTGATTTGGGGTCACAATCATTTTATTCATATACTGCATGGGGGCTAGCCAATAAGTTCTAGTCCTAATTTCATAGATACCCCAAGATGATAACATATCTAGAAAAGGGGGTTTTTCTTTTATAATAGAGAGGAATCAGCCTAGAGATTAGAGGATTTTTATGTGATAAGATAAACAATAGAGGTTTTAAAATGGCCTATTTAATCCAAATATCTTTGAATTTAAGTTTATGTTTGTAAATAATTTTTTCAAAGTTTTGGAACCAGAACATAATTATTTTTTTAAAGTAATTGTTACTTTTTGGCTCTTTAGTGATTATAAAAAGTTTCTGTTGCATTTTTGCTGAACCGAGTCTATTCATTTTTTTAATTTTTAAAAATACCTTCATTCACTCATTCAGTGGATATTTATTGAGTGCTCCCTATTTGCTAGGCATTGGGCTAGGCAATGGGGAATACAATGGTGAACAAGATAGTTTAGTCCCTGTACTCATGGACCTTCTAGAAAATCTTTTTTTTTCCCCACAAATTCAGCTAAAAGTGATTTAAAGTAAAAAATGAAAAAAAAAAAAGACATTTTTTGGTTCTTGTGAAATCAAGAGATAAATTGATTTGAGGCATTGTTGGATTTAGAGGCTCAAATAATGTCAGCAGGACTTTATCACTTTCTCTTCCTTGACACTCCTTTTTTCTGTATCAGCTTTATTTTTCAGAAAGGCTCTTGACATTTTGTGGCTTTGATAGAACTAGGTTTATGATCTCCCAGCTTCAAGTCTAACAGAAAGAATGCTTTTCTTTCCCAGTATTTCCAGCAAAAATCCCAGCATTGAGTCTCATGTGCCAAGTCTGGGTCAAATGTATTTAGTCAGGGGAGATGAGTCACCCTATATGAACCACTTAAACTGAGAATAGGAGAAGTAAGGCTCCCAAAGGGAAATGGAGGCATGCTTACCATAAAAGACAGCATTTAATTCTGGGCAGACAAAAAAAAACAGCAGATATACATTATAATCTGTCCTTTTGGCTGTTTAGCAACCATGTTGTATTAATTATCTACTGCTGTGTAATAAATAATCCAAAAATTTAATAAACAGCAGTTTTTATTGTCTCACAGCTAAATGCTGTATGGAGCTACATATATGTGGTTATGGGCCTAGAAAGTTTGAAGAGAGAGTCACAGGGTCACCACCTGCAATTGTGCATGGCACAATTCTGGGAGGCACCAATTATGTAGATCTAGAGTTGTATAGTACACAACCTGCACAGTCATAAATCTGTGGCCCTGCAGACAATGCTTAACCTTTTCACCAAAGGATCTCTTTACCTTTCTACTGTAATTAAAATCCAGCTGATTCTTGAGACAAATATATCCCTCCCAGCCTTCTTACTTGGGATATTTTTCTTGTATACAGCATGCATTACTGGGTCTTGACGTGAGGTAGCTATCTTCCTTACTCCTCATTGCTGATTCCAGACCACTAAAATTTCTTCTTCCTTGAAAAATCCCAGTTCCTTTGAAATACCTACTGTCAGACTACTCTCCTTTTTATAGTGCTTTCTCCTACTCATTGAAGACTTAAGCAAACATATAGTAAGTTTTTCTTCACCACCATTCCTGGCATTGCTTGTTATAATTAAAACTTTTTTTTTATTTCTAAAAGACAAAACTATTTTCACTTAATGTAACTACAATAACATTTCACATTTCTCCAGTTGTCTCATAAATGTCTTTCCACAATATCAAGTTACATTTTTCCAGTCACTTTCTAAATATGCTCTTTATGGTTGGTTGGTTTGTGTTAGGAAACACCTAAGTCCACACATTGCATTTAGTCAATTTGTCTCTTTAGTCTTTTAAAATCTGAAACAGTTTCTCCTTGATTGTTTGTTTATTATTTGTTAAAGAAACCAGGACATTTATTCTGTTGAATATTCTGCATTCTGGATTTACTTGATTGCATTCCTGTGGGGTAATGACATTTCGCATATACATCTAACCCTTGTATTTCCAGTAGACTGGTTATTTGATTTAGATCCTTAATAGATATAAATGATACTTGATTGGTGATGCTGTGACTTCCTATTATACCACATCAAGAGGCACAAAATGTCTGCTTGTCTTTCTTTTAGTGATGTTAAGACTGATCAGTGGGTTCAGGTTTGTCAGCCTGATTCATCTTGTCTAGGTCCATCTTGAAAATGTCTAGATCTATTATTTCACTGAGGGTTGCAAAATATAAAATGGTAATAATTGTAACTCTAGCATTCTTTCTGCTAGAATTCTTCTATAAAAGACTTTGCCTCATCAACCATTTAGTTACCCTGAGGTGAGACAAATGCTGAAATATTTTCCTTTATTTACCAGTTTTCAAGTGATGAGTTGGTTTCCTAGCATGCCCAATGGGTTTCTTTTGTTGTTTTGTAGATGTTATCATTATGAACTCAAAGATTTTAACATTTTCGATGTGTTTTGATCCAGTGCAGTCATTATTCTCTTTAATGTTCAAGTTGTTCCATCTTTCACCAGTTGACTCCTGTGTTCTTTTGACGGGATTTCAATAGCTTCTTTGCATTCTGGTGTGACAAGACATTCCAGACACTCTTTGTTGTTTTGTTTTGTTTTTGTGTAATTATATTGAGATACAGTCACACACCATACAATCCATACAAAGTATACGATCAGTGGTTCATAGTATCATCACATAGTTGTACATTCATCACCAAGATCATTTTTAGAAAATTTGCATTACCCCAGAAAAAGAAATAATAAGAAACAAGAAAACCCTACACATCCCATACCCCTTACCCACCCTCTTATTGACCACTAGTATTGCACTCTACCCAATTTTAAGACTTACAGTAGAGGTAGATTAATTAAGACAGTGTAGTATTGTTGGAGATAGGCACATTTTTTTTTTCTTTGCTATATAGTTATACAATCATTATCAAAGATCAGGGCTGGGATCAACCTGAAGGCCTTAAATTTCTGAAAAAATAAACTTACTAAGAAAAACTTTTATAGAGACTTTGACAGAGCCCAGGATACTCCTTAGGGTTTTCAGAACTACTGTTGGTTGAGGCTTGACATACTGTGCAGTATCTGACATTCCAGACATTCTTGATGGGCATGAAAATTTGTTTAACTTTTTTGAAGTCAATTTAGCAAGATATATGTATGAAAATATAAAATGGACATATTCCTTAACCCAGCAGCTTCATGACTCAAAATTTATCCTATAGAAATACTTGCATAATTATACGAAGATGTTGTTGGCACAATCAATAATAGTAGGAAAAATTGGAAACAGCCTAAATATCTATTCATCAATGGAATATCATAGAGCCATGAAAATGAACAAGGTATATCTGTATGTAACATGAAAAGATGATGAAGATATATTGTTTGTTAGGTGCAAAAAGCAAGCTGGGGTAAAGTACATATATGATATCCATTTTGGTAAAAACAATTCTAAAATACAAATTGTATATGTATTTGAATATATATTATAAGGGGTCTGTGTTTTTTATATTCTTAAATTTGGAGATTGCATTACTAAAGGTATTAAGTAGTGAAAATTTACCTGGTATCTACTGTGTGCCAAGTATAAATACGTTCAAATAATTTATCACATTTAATCTTCATAACTCTAAGCCTTAGAGTCTATGGAAAGTAATATTTTTATTCCTGTTTTATAGATGAGAAAATCATGGTTCAGAATTCATTGACATGTTTAAACTAGTCTTCAGCAGTAGCTACCCTTACCCATAGTTTAGCATTCTCAATCCTCAAATGTCAGCTTCTCCAGGCATTTAGGCCTCTTCCAGTCAGCTAGATAGAATTATCAAATAGATCTTCATAGGAAAATAAGTATGAGACATTTTACAGAATGTTTTGAATATATAATGGTTTGTAGTCTTAGGAGTATGTGTCTGTCAGGTTTGAGTACCTTCCTATAGAAATGATGAACTAAATGGTGGTCGGATAGTCTACCTAATCTACAAAAGCCTGTTTATTCTATATAGTTGTGCTATGGGTTTAGGAATTAGAAAGAAGACACTTTTTCCTTTTAATATAGGGTCAAGCTTTACACAATTTTGAATTCCTGAGGTTTGACTCTGTCTTTCTATCTTTCTTTCCATACCCTTTCATTCTTCATTAATACTATAATCATAACATTTATTTAGAAAAATAACATTTTGAGGAGAATTTAAAGAAATACTAACTTCATAAAATTAAGTTCTTTTTCTCTAATTTGCACCTCCTACTGTACTGCCTTACCCATTCTGTTATTGACTAGAGATTGGGTAATCCTAACTTGACCAGCATTTTTCTTGCTTTGTTGCAAATTGTCCATCAACTTCAACATTTTTGGCCAATATTGCCAAGTGTCAAAATCCTTGCAACCTTTATTTTGTTACAAATTTTTATAATAGTTTTGACTATCATAAACAGTTCTCTCTTTGCTATTTAGTGCTCGGCTTTTATATACATTATCTCTTGTTTTTCACATATGGAAATACTTTCTTCCCTCAGTGCAGCTTGGCTTCTTCACTATGCAATTAATTGGTTTCCTTTCTAATAACTCCTATTTTGATTTTCAAAGTCATTATCTTTCTTTTTATCTCATTTAAAGATTGCTACATTTCTTATGTTTTAACTTAAAACCTAACTCTAAAAAGATATTCTTACCATTTGGGGCAGAAGTCGTCACATAGTCTCTTTCCAACTCGAATATGCCACATTCTTGAGTGTATCTGTGTTATAGCATTTTTCACATTATCAATACATTGATATATCATTCAGCTTGGCTTGCAATTTAGCAGTCCTTATGGTTTTTTTCAACTTATTTCTAAGAGATTTTCTGTATTTGTACTTTTGTTGGTTGATTTTTATTACCCAAATATACATTTTATGCCTTGTTCCTATTGAATTCTTTTGTTTTTTGTAACTACTAAGTAATCAAGAGTGTATTTAATTTATATGTTTTGAAATGTTGCTAACTTACCTAATTAGGTACTGTTTAAACTTTTGATGTGTGTTTTTATGTTGTTTGTTGGTAATTTCATTTTTCCTTGTTTAGGTTCGTAATGTTCTTAACGATGCTGTGGATTTACTGGAATTCCGTGATAGAGTCATTAAAGCATCTTTGAACTATGCACACTTAGTTGTTTCAACATCTCTTCAATGTTATGTGTTCTCGTAAGCATCTTGCTTTTCTTAAAAATCAAGAGTTTGGTCTGTAATGAAAAATTTATTTTCACACTTTTGTTTCAACATGATTTGGTTTAAACTTAACTTTCTCAGAACTTAACAAATCCTGAACTTACCCCACAATAGGAAGTGATAAAAAGTGAGCTATAAGCAGTGACCATACATCCAATAAATATTGTACATCAAAATTTGATAATTAATTTTCTCATAGGAAAGGCCTTCTCTGAGACAGTGTTTACTCTTGTTTTACATACAGTTCTAAGGAATTCATTATAATTTGATTTCAAAATCCAAAGCAGATTAGGAGCCGCTAAGTGACGGGGAAAGAACCCCCATTCACTGTGAGAATGGACAGCTAGCAACCTCACAACAAGCAGGAGTAGCTGAAAGCTATTCAGTAAAGACACAGGAAGTATTTAGGCTTAAAATCATAGCCCTGGGTAATCATGGATGTTCATATTGGTGACCCAGAGTTGTCTTGATGTGATGAAAGGAAATATATTCATTATACTTTGTAGTAGAAGGCAGAGAACGATTGAATACATTCAAGAAACTTGCACTTAAAACTGTTCAGAAAGCATACTTGATATTTTAAAGGGGTAAGTCAGTGAAATGCTGATAAATGTTTAACAACTGACTTTCTGGAAATAAACAAACCTGATTTGCAGAGTTTGCCTATTTCCATGATGTAAATGCTTCTACCATGGCTGATTGCAAGCAACCACTGGTGATGTCACTGAAAGTGGAGTTGGAAAGAGAAGCACAGTAGCAAATTATTATGTAGCATTTCCACCATATAGATACAATAGATATAAATAATCTCAAGTGCAAAGATAATAGCAAAATGTAATAAAATAATTTGGAAGTGATGAGTTTTGAGTATTTATTAGCTTTTTTTGAATATAGTTTACTTAATTTTAAGTTTATATAATTTAATATTTAATAATGTCTGTAGTTAATACTCAGCTTGCAAAACACCTTAAAGTTTAACAATCAGTGCAAGTAGGCTCCAGCATACCACAACTCTCCAAAAAACTCAGGTAATCACTATGACTCTTTCAAGAGTTGCAAATAAAGGGTTTTTTTTTTTTTTTTTTTTTTTTTTTTTGTATTTTTAACATTATTTAAGTATAGTTTAATCACTAAATATAAAATGGAGGATAGAGGTTATATGTGTCTTATTCATACTGTGTGCCCAGTACCTAGCAATGTGCCTAACATGTAAGTACTTAATAAATAAATTAATAGGTACTTAATAAATAAATATTTTCAAATGAATAAATGAATTGAGAAATATGTAGTGTTATCCTGGTACCCAAAAACTCAGTAATATGCTACCCAAAGATGTCCAGTTTAAATAACAACTGCTATAGCTATGTGTTAACAAATTCTTACTCACGATTTGTAAATCTGCTACTAATTAGAATCTACAACTTGGAATAATAGCCAAATCTGGAGGACACAGGAAAAGCAAAGGACAAAGGGCAAAGAAACAGGCAGTTCAATTTTATGTAAAAATTTTTCCTTTTATCAAAGAGGAGAATGAACAGTTAAAGAGTTGAGAAATTATGGGCGGGATTATGATGAGAAAATCCCCTCACAGTCAGTGCAGACAGATATTTGAATAATTAATTTTCATGGGGTTAAGGGAGGTAGAGAAGATATCTTCACTTTAGGGTCTCTTCATTTGTTTGAAGAAAGACAGGCTCTTTTTTTTTTCTTTTTAATTAAGATTTATTCACATACCATACAGTCATCCAAAGTATATAATCCACTGATCACATTGCCATCATATGGTTGTTCATTCATCACCCCAATCAATTTTTTTAACATTTTCCTTGTACCAGAAAAAGTGAAAGCAAGATTAAAAAAAACAAGAGTAAAAACAGAACACCCAAATTTGTGCCCCCCATTCTTCCTTTGTTTTTTTTTTTTGTCCTTGTTTTTCTACTTATCCATCCATACACTGGACAAAGTGGAGTGTGATCCACATGGCTTTCCCAATCACATTGTCACCCCTCATAAGCTACATTGTTATAAAATCGTCTTCAAGATGCAAGAGTTCTGGGTTGTAGTTTGATAGTTTCAGATATTTACCACTAGTTATTCCCATTCATTAGAACCTAAAAAGGGTTATCTATATTGTGCATAAGAGTGCCCCCCAGAGTGACCTCTCAGCTCCTTTTGGAATCTCTCAGCCACTGAAACTTACTTCATTTCATTTACACCCCCCTCTTGGTCAAGAAAATGTTCTCCATCCCATGATGCCAGGTCTAGATTCCTCCTCGGAAGTCATATTCCACGTTACCAGGGAAATTTATACCCCTGGGTGTCAGATCCCACGTAGTGGGGAGGGGGGCAGTGATTTCACCTGCCCAGTTGGCTTACCTAGAGAGAGAGGGTCACATCTGAGCAACAAAGCGGCATTCAGGAGGAGACACTTAGGCACAATTATAAGCAGGCTTTGCCTCCCCTTTGCAGTAACAGTCTTCCCAAAGGCAAATCTTGTGATAGAGGGCTCAGCCCATCAAACCGCCAGTCCCCAATGTCTTTGAGCACATCAGCAACCATCGAGGTGGGGAAGCCTAACACCCCTGCATTCTCCCCTCACTCCTGCATATTTTTTTCATTGTGTTTTTTTTTTTAATTAACTATTAATGATAAAAGACAGGCTCTTAAGTGCCCTAAATGAGAGGTTTTTTCTATAGTGGCAAGAACATAATGTTTGAATCTGTAAGATCAGTATCATTAAGTCTTACTTATATTAGTGAGGTTGCTTTTTAAAATAGTTGTCAAAAGTTTAGCAGCTACTATTTTCTTTTTGTCACCCTACTTTCCCCATCCCAGTTAATGTGTGGCAAAATATAAGATTGCTTTTCTTCTTTTCTGATTTCCCCTTTTCTCCTTTTCTGATTTCTCCTTGCTTCCTCTCTCTTAATGTCTTGATGTCCATTAAGGTACAAACTATTTATTAAAATGAAATACCAAGGAGGAAGACTAAAATGAGACCTATATCACCAAAACATATTTCATTAAATTAAAAACCTACTGCTAGTATTTTAGATAATAACAACTGTCATTTATTGAGCACTTTAATACTGTCCTTTATGTTCATCATCTAATTTATCCTGTGGTTTGGTGGTATTATTATTATTATTCCTATTTACAAGATGAAGAAACTAAAGAACACAGAGGCTGATTAAAGTAACTTTCCCTAAGTCAAATAACTTAACTTCATTACTAAAGAAGAACTAGTATTTGAATCCAAGTTCTCAATAACCAGTTTGATAATAAAAATAATAATTTTTAAAATAATAATGCCAGCAAAAAACGAATACCAGGTTTACATGGAAAGAACTTCCATATAAGCAAAATAATATATAAGCATTTTATGTTAAATTTTAATTTGATTTTCAAATAGTTGTGCAGAAAATACTCTTATTCTATTCAGCATTATGGCTTAGGGAATTTACATTTTCCCCCCATGTATGTATATATGTGTGTGTGTGTGTGTGTGTGTGTGTGTGTGTAAGATATGTGTGTACATACACCTTAGTTGTCTAAAATCTTAGATATTTTATAAGGGTACATTAAAAAAGCTTACATAATCACTACTTTTCTTGTCAGTTCTCTTGGCAAAGAATGAAGGTTAATTCCAGCAACTGAAAAAATGAAGCATGTCGTGATTTTTTTTCCTAAAAAAAGTCTTTATTATTACTAATCTGTTCTTTTGTTTTATGCCTGCAATTTACTTCTTGAAATGGGTATCAGGCTCCTACCATTAGCTAATTAATTTCCCACCAATTTGCCTACTCACTGTAACTCCTTCTCCCATCTCCTGGATCTGAATATGAGATTTAATCTGATTTAAAGAATGAGTTGTAAGAAGGTAATTGAGAGAGGGTCCAGATATACAGGAGTAATAAAATTCATTTTAAACTGTGAAGCAAATTATTTGGGGATGGATTTTTCAATTTGTAAATGTTCTCTCCACCCATCCCAATCTTTGAATCATGCTCCCCCATAAGAACAAAAGCAGTTTTTTGTCCATTTATTCATGCATTTATTCAACAAGCATTGTCATAGCTTACATTTATATAATATTTTACAGTTTATAGAATACTTCAGCCCAACAATAACATGGGGAGATCCATAGGAAAAATAATCAGTTTGTTGAATACCTGCTATATCACAAGCAGTTTGCCAGACACTTTATGGAAATTTTTAAAATGAAGAACTGAGTCTTGGTAGATTAGCTTGCTAAGATCATACTGCCAACAGGTGATGAAACGATATTTCTCATCCAGATATGTCTAGTCAAAACCATCCTTTTTTCAGTGTACCATGCTGCTACTGCTTTTCTGTTGAGAAACATTAGATGACTTGCCCAAATTCACACAGCTAGTAAGTGGCAGAACTAGGACTTAGACTTAAGATTCCTCAATTCACATATTGTAATACCCACATACCTTTTTTGACTTCCTAATATGTGCTAGGTGCTAAGGACTCAGATCCTCTATTTTCTAGTTGGGGGTATAGACGTGCCTGGTTACAGAACATTGTGTCACATGGTGTAATAGAAATATGTATAGGATTTACATTGAAACTAAAGTCACTTTATTTAAAATTAGTACCTCTGCTTAGTAAAAGGTATTTTGTATTTTAAAATGTTGATAAATATCCATTTTATTTTTCTCTTAGTACGAAGAACTGGAATACACCACTTATATTTGATCTCAAGGAAGGAACTGTTAGTTTAATTCTGCAGGCAGAAAGGTAGTTTGTTTCTTATGTTTGACTATTGGATTTGGGGGTAAAATGTGTCACACAGCTGTAATGTACTCCTTAAAGCATGTTATTTACAGAATGGTACATTAGTCGTTTACAGTCAATCTGTTTCATTTAGAGTCAATCTGTTTCTAGTATAATATGTTTTAAAAGAAAAAGACAATACGAGAATAAAAAAGCTCTTAGGCCAGTGGCTCTGAAACTCTAGTTTCAGAATGTCTTTACATTCTTAAATTATTGCAGGTTATATGTGTTATATATATGTATCATCAGTATAATTTTAGAAATTAAAACAGAAATTTAAAACTATAAATTTATTAATTTGTGTGAAAATAACAAGAATAAACTCATACGAGTAAACATCAGAATGATGACATGAGAGAATGAGGGTGAAATAGGCAAATAACTATGAAATAGTTTTGACTCTATGGTCTACCTATTTTCTATTTTTTTCTGTTCTGTTTTTTGTTTTTGCTTTTAAATATTGGTTGAAAATCATTGATTTCATGAAGTACTACTGGGCTGTAACATGAATTTGAAAAATAGTATTCTTTCCCAAGTCCTTTAGTATATACAAGACTAAGAAACTCCAAACCAATTGACTGGAGTTCATTAGGAATAGCTATATTCAGGAACCCACATATTTCCATGAAACCTGTAAATCAGTCTGTCTAGTCCAGTAGTAATACCCTACTGAATCAAAGGTCAGACTTTGAAAGTTATAATTCAATAAACCTGGAATAAAGTATGACAAGTACCTAAAAGAGCTACTCATAAAACCTTTGCACTAAAACTGTACTTTATTCCTCATCCTCTTACCATCTAGACAGTTCTCAAAGGTGTTTATCAAGTTTTCTAGCCAACAGCTTTTTACAAATAGCAAACCAGAAGATGATGGTGCTGGTGAACTGTTGGACTGTTGGCATAATGACAGAAGAAAAGTGACTGTATGGCAAGGGAGCATAGAGAAAACTAAAAGCATGGAACTTTGTAGTTGAGTAGTATGATAATTATTCTGATGCACCAAGATTCTTATGAATATCAAAACTATCAGTTAAACAGTTACTGAAAAGTATGATCACAAATTGATAACCCTGAGTCATCAAGAAAATGTTATGTCAAAGTTTGTATCATCTGTTTAATTAAATTGAAACATATGATTTATGTATTTAGTTATACCATACATTTTTAAAACAAAAAGACATTTTTGCCATTCGAAAGATACCAGCTATCTAAGAACCATATTTCAGATATTTACTCCCACAGTTTCAAATAGATTTATTTATTTTTTAATTTATTAAGTATGCTGTTACTAAAAGCATATGTCAATGGCATAAATGGCATTTAATTATCTAAAACTATATTTTACTAAATACCTACATTGCTAGTCTTATTTGTACATTTAAAGATATTTGCCCCTTGAAACAGGGTGTTTACTCACAAGGAGGTTAAAAGCTATCATGTCCTGTTTAGAAGAGAAAATGCTTTTAGTACTGAGACAAAGAAAGAATACATATTGATATGATGTGTCACATTTTAAAGATTAACAAACAGTGTTTTCATGCTCTAATAGCCCCGTGTAAAGGTCAAACCACTAATCCTCAAGTATTAATTTAATTGAAGTTATACATTTGATATTCATTAGGTAATAACTTTTCATTGGCTTTAGTATTTCTTTATTTCCTGCTTGTTTCCATAGCAAGAAAGAACAATTCCTGAGTCAAGAAATGTTTCTGAATTAAGAATAAGATCTTGAACATAAGTTTTTAAAAATTAATAATGTCTTCAGCATTGAGGAAGCAGGCACTCCAAAATAGCAGTAGTGTATGTGTGTAAATCAATACAACCTTCTCAAAGGGTTGTTTGATATATATATATAAAGTTTTTAAAGTATATACCCTATGCTCCAGTAATTGTGCTTCTAGAAGTTGTACTGAGGAAATAAGTAGGGTAAACAAGCAGAAATGTATATATACTTTATGTATTCTTTAAAACAGTGAATAATTTGAAATAAACTAAATGCCCGTCAGGAGTGAGTTGATTAAATTAAGTTGATATACTCTTTAAAAATTCTCTCAAAGGTGGTCTTATATTTGAATTTTTTTGAAACTCCTACTTCTTATTATCAAGAAAATGTAACTTTCTAAGTGGGAAATAAATCTGAAATGAAACAATTAAAAAATAAATAAATAAATAAAAATAAATAAATTAAGTTGATATAACCACACATTTTGTTTGCCATAGTTATCTCAATGGACGTAAGATCTCAAAGGGTCTTTTGGTTTCTTCGTATTGTTTGAATTATTTTTTTATAATGGTTATTCATTTTCAAAGGAAAAAATAACAGCAATAATATATTTACATTTTGACTTGCTCTATCCTTGAATATAGCTTTTAGCACAGCAAACGAACTTGAGCCTCTCCTGTAAAAACTGTGTGAGTTTTTAGATATGAATGTATTTACTGATGATCACTATTTGATTTTAAAGTCAGAAGCATCTTATTTTAATAAATACTGGCCCTAATGTTAATTTTGGAGTCATTTTCGCTGTTTTGGACTTTAACCAATGTTTAATCTTTAATTATAAAATATGTATTAAAGCTATTTCATGAAACAGATATCACATGGCATTAAAGTTAACTGAATTACAAATTATAATATTTTCTGATTTTCTTTGTATAGAGATGTTTCTTTAGGAAAGGAAATGAATTACAATTTTAATGTAAAAGAAGTGAAAATTTGAGTAGATTGGGTGGTGGTTATGAACATTTAAACTAGAACAACCAATGTTGACTTTCACTTTTTAACATTTTTATTTTTTACTAGGTAACTACTATTTTGTAATATTTAGATTTTTCCAAAGAATAAACTGTTCCTTGATATAAAAAGGATAATATAATATACTCCTATTTGAAAATTTATTGTCATTCTTTATTTTTAGACATTTTCTTCTTGTGGATGGTGGTGGTATCTATTTATATTCTTATGAAGGACGTTTCATTTCTTCTCCAAAGTTTCCTGGAATGAGGACAGATATTCTGAATGCACAGACTGTGTCTCTAAGTAATGATACCATAGCAATAAAAGACAAAACTGATGAAAAAAGTAAGTATTTTAAAATAATTGCCCATGTCAAATTTCCATGAAAACTGTTAACAGTGCAAAATTTTCATAAATTAACTTTCATTTTCTTATCTATTAATATGTTAAACTTGTATGAAAGAATCACAAGCTTCCTAATTTGTCCTAAACATAAGTTAAAAGAATTAAAGTTGTCATACTATACCCATTTGATGGAACAAATAGATATTGTCACAACACTAAAGCTCTGTGGTAAGAAATAAATCTTTATATACTCAGGAGCTGTTGATAGAGTTTGAATTCAAGATTGTGGGTCCTAAAAATGTGTGTGAGTTTTAAACTTACTTATCTTTGTGCATATTCCTTTTTTCTTCACTTGGTGACATTATAAATATTGTGCATCATTGTACTATTTGTTTTGAATATATATTTTTAGGTTAATATTTTAAATTAATGAAGTAGGAGAAAGTTATGAATAATTTTAATTTTTCATTTGAAAATCTAGATCACATTAGTATTTATAAATAAATATAAGTATATGTGATGTGTTGGGATGCCATAGTACTGTGAAACCATTTTATTAGGCATTGCTGTATCACAGATTTATTTATTCAGCTAATATTTATTGGACACTTACCATGCACCAAGCAGTATCCCAGAACTGAGGATACAATGGTGAATAAAATAGAAAATCTAGTAAAAGGCCAGGTCAATAATAAATAAACAAGTATATAATAAATTTTCAGCTAATAATAAATGCAGTGAAGAAAACTTTGAGGGGTAAGGGAATAAAGAGATCTGGAGATGGGGCAGGGAATGACTATAGGACATGCAAGTGAAAGGATTCTGAGGTGGGAATGGTTGGCATATTAAAGGCACTGCTAGAAGGACATGTAGCTAGAGTCAACGTGGGCTAGGCAGAGAATGGTAGAGAGGAAGACGGAGATAAACAGGAGCCCTATCATGCAAGGATTTACCCATGTAAGGATGTGGACATGAGGGAAAGGGAGGGGGCAAAGATATTCTAGGTTTCTATCCTGGGTAAGTGAAATGGAAAAGGAAGGTAGGAAAAAGTTTGAAGTGAGTTTATAAGCCAAGAGTTCCATTTTGGTTATGGTAAATTTAAATGCCTCTTAGACTCCAAGCAGAGATGGAGAGAAAACAGTAGGATAAACAAGTCCAGGGTTCAGGAGAGAAGTTGGGACTAGAGATAGAAATTTGGTGTACAATGGTGCTTATAGCCATGGCATTGAATGAAATCACCTAGGAAGTGAGTATACACAAAGAAGAGGGCCAAAGACTGAGCTCATCAATATTTAGAGATGGACTGAGAGGAGGAGGAACCAATGGGAAAATCAGAGGAGTGAGTTGTCCTAGGGAAAGAAAAATATTAAGTAATTGTTTCTCTCTAATACATATTGTGAAGCATATTGTGCGTTAATATGACACATTACAAAAATATCTGAGTGTTAATTTTGATAATTTGCACCATGATAATGCTACCCTTGGAAGACCTAATTCTGGAACTAGAAAATTGTCCCACTTTTTAATTTTCAGTACTTTCAGATAGCATCACCTTTTATACTGCTAGGAAATTGAACTCTACTAAATAGAACTATTCCATTTCTTCAAGCCTTAGGCCTTCTCTGAGAGAGAAAATTTGGTAATTGTTTTGTTTTCAAAGGACTTCCTTTAAAAACAAAGGCTAAGAAAGAGGAAAAGAGAATGGAAATAAAATAATATACAGAGAGAAGAAAGATTTAAGATAGCTGTCTAATTGCTAATAATAATTGAGAAGTCAGATTTTTGTCATTTATTAATTTAAATTTTAAAATCCCAGTGATCACTATGAATTATCTATATTTTTAGTGTTTGAGATCACATATTTTAGATACAGGCTTTAATAAAATATGTGTGTTTCTAACTGAACACATCTTATATTCTGAATATTTCTATAGTTATTTCACACCTGAAACCTTTTTCACTATTTTTTAATCTTTGGATAATTCATAGAATATTAGATCTAGAAAAAATTATAAACCTTTTCAGTAATAAGGATTTATATGCCAGATAATAAATTATCTGTTTTACATAAATTTTGATTGTAGAACTAATAAGCATGTAATTCTGTTTTATTGTATACAAACTAAGACTAAAATGAAATTATTGTATAACTGAGGTAAAATGAGAGGGAAAATATTATTTTCTTATATTCCCTTTAAAAAAAAAAACAGTATTTCATTGATAGCTAATAGAGGTATCTGCCAACAATTTAAAAAACACAATTGAAGCAGTTGCAGCATTTCCTTTCAAGGTAGCCATCCACATGTGACACCAATGGTTCCTAACTAATTTGGGAGATCCTATAGAGGCAAGATTTTTTGCCAAGCCCAGTATATCCTATATTATAGTAGGTGCTCAATAAACATTTTGGATTGATTTGAATACCCCTTTAAGTTATTGATGAAATACTAGAGGTACTGCTTTTGCTTTCCTTCTTCTCCCCATCCATCTGGCACAGATATACTATGATTTTTTTTCAAGAAATGGAAGCCCAAATTTTCTAACATTTGACTTATACTTGATTTAAAATTTAGTTACAGTATTTTTTTTCAGTTTTAAAAGATGATTTATCCTACAACTCAACAACAAAAAGACAAATAAACCAATTAAAAAAAAATGGGCTAAAGACATGGATAGACATTTTTCCAAAGAGGAAATACAAATGGCTAAAAAACATATGAAAAGATGCTCACCTTCACTAGCTATTAGAGAAATGCAAATAAAAACCACAATGAGAAACCATCTCACACCTACTAGAATGGCCATTATCAAAACACAAAACAAAACAAAACAAAGCAAAAAAACAGAAAACTAAATGCTGGAAAGGATATGGAGGAATAGGAACATTTATGCACTGTTGGTGGGAATGTAGAATGTTGCAGCCACTCTAGAAGGCAGTTTGGCAGTTCCTCAGGAAGTTAGGTATAGAACTGTTATATGATCCAAAAATCCTGTTATTAGGTATGTACGTGGAAGAACTGAAAGCAGGGACACAAATAGACATTTGCACACTGATGTTTTTAGCGGCAGTGTTTACGATTGCCAAAAGATGGAAACAGCCCAAATGTCCATCAACTGATGAGTTGATAAATAAATTGTGGTATATACATATGATGGAATATTATGCAGCTGTAAGAAGGAATAAAGTAATGAGCAAGCAACATAGTGGATGAACCTTTAGGACAGTATATTGAGCGAAATAAGCCAGACCCAGAAGGACAAATATTGTATGGTCTCACTAATATGAACTAATTATAATGAGAAAACTCTGGGAATTAAATTCAAGAGCATAGGTTATCAGGAGATAAAAAGAGGGTAAAGATTGGGCAGATGTTACTTAAGGAGTACAGAATGACAGAATGTTTAATAAGGTTGATTGTAAAAGTTCAGAAATAGCACAATACTGTGTGATGGTAGCACAATACTGTAAGTGTAATTAACAACACTGAGTGTGAGTATGGTTGAAAGGGGAAGGCTAGGGTTGTGGATGTCACCAGAAGGAAACCTAAAGGATAAAACCTGAGACTGTATAACTTAGTGAAACCTAGAGTAGATGATGACTGTGCTTAATTGTAAAAATATAAGAAAGTTCTTACATGAACTAGAACAAATATATGTCACTATTACAAGATGTTAATAAAAGGGGGTATATGGGGAAAAATACAATTAACACAAACATAAGGTCTGTAGTTAACAGTAACATCGTAATAGTCTTTCACTAATTCCAACAAGGGCACTATACCAAAGCTAAATGTCAATAATAGGGGGATAGGGATTTAAGGGGTATGGGATTTTCTTTGGAAGAAATGAGAATGTTTTCATATTGATTGTGGTGGTGAATATATAACTATGTGATTATACTAAGAGCCATTGATTGTACACTTAGAATGGATTGTATGTTGTGTTAATAAAACTATTTTTTTAAAAAGATGATGTATTTTTCCCTGGTAGTATACAAATCTTTGAGAATACAAATTATGAATCCAACTTGAAAAGATGTTTTTATTTTTAGAAAGAAAGAAAAAAAACGAAATGCCCTTCTTTGGCCATGGCTGTTTCTCCTTTTAGTTTTTTTCTTAAGTTAATCAATTTAATTTTTATTAGGAAAGTTGTAAGTTTACAGAAAAATTAGGCAGAAAATACCTAGTTCTCATATATCCCCTCCACATACACAGTTTTCTCTATTATTTGCATTAGTGAAGTATCATTGTTACAATTGATGAAACAATATTATTATAATCATACTACAACTGTAGTTCATAGTTTTCATTAGGGTTCACTTATTGTATTTTATAGTCAATAATCTTTGTGGGTTTTTTTGGCTTAAATAAGAAAATTTATTTCTTTCTCACATAATAATCTATATGTAGACAGTCTAAAGCTGGTCGGCTGATTCTATAACCCTTTACAGGCATCTTCCATTTTGGGTACAAAATGGCTGCTCTAGGTCCTGCCATCACATTGACATTCCAGCCAGAAGAAGGGGAAAAGGACCTGAAAGTCACTCATGTCATTTCCACTCAAATCTCATTCTTGGTCAGAATTTAATCATAAGACTATGTTTAGTTGCACCAAAGAAGGCTAAGAGTCTGTGTCTTTGTTATGAAAGCCATGCTGGCTAAAATTGAGGTGATTCTGTTTCTAAAGAAAAAAGAAAAAATAGATACAGGGGGAGCAACTGGCAGTCTCTAACACAGTACATTTGTTTGTTTCTTAAAGTTAATAGACTTTATTGTTTAGAGCAGCTTTAGGTTTACAGAAATAGTGGTCAAAAAGTTTAGAGAGTTCCTATATGGCTCTCCTTCCCTCACACAGTTTCCTCTATTATTAACATCTTGCATTAGCATGGTACATTTGATACAATTGATGAACCAATATTGATACATTCATTTACATTAGGATTCACTCTTTGTGTTATACAGTTCTATGAGTTATGAGTTTTGATGAATGTATGGTCATGTATTCATCATTACAGTATCATACAGAACAGTTTCACTGCTCTAAAAATTCCCTGTGCTTCACCTATTCCTTCCTCCCTCTGAACCCCTGGCAACCCCTGATCATGCCTTTTTAAAAATTTCTATTTTAATAACATATATACAACCTAAAATTTCCCCCTTTAATCATATTCAGAAATATATAATTCAGTGCTGTTAATTACATTCACGTTTTGCTGCTATCACTATCATCCATTATCACAACTTTTCCATCAACCCCAATAGAAATTCTATACAATTGAGCTTTAACTTCCCCTTCTTGAGCCCTCCCCAGCCCATGGTAACCTGTGTTCTGGATTCTGACTCTATGTTTGCTTATTCTAATTATTTTATATCAGTTAGATCATACAATATTTATTCTTTTGTGCCTGGCTTATTTCACTCAACATGATGTCTTCAGGATTCACCCATGTTGTTGAAGGAATCAGAATCTTGTTCCTTTTCACAACGGCATAATATTCCATTGAATGTGTATACCACATTTTGCTTATCCATTCATTTGTTGATGTACACTTGGACTTCTTCCATCTTTTGGCAGTTGTGAATAATGCTGCTATGAATATCAGTGTGCAAATATCTGAGTCCCTATTTTCAATTCTTTTGAGTATATGACCAGAAGTGGAATTGCCAGGTAATATGATGAGTCTATAATTAGTTTTCTGAGGAATCACCAAACAGTTTTCCATAGAGGCTGCATCATTTTACATTCCTACCAATAGTGTATGAGTGTTTATATTTCTCCACATCCTCTCCAATACTTGTTATTTTTGTTTTTTTTTTTTTTAAATAGTAGCAACTCTGTAGGTATGAAATGGTATCTCATTTTTAAAAGTATTTTTTATTGTGTAGTATAACATATATACATAGAAGTGATAACTTTCCAAGTGCAGTTTAACAAGTAGTTGGAGAGCAGATTTCAAAGAATATAATGGGTTGTAGTTCCACAGTTTCAGTTATTTCCTTATTGTGAAATATAACATATATTCAAAAAGGTAATAACTTGCAAAGTATGATTTAACAAGTAGTTATATAGGAAATTTCCAAAAATGTTATGAGTTACAGTACCGTAGTTTGTTATTTCTTTATTGTGAGATGTGACATATACAAAAAGGTGATAACTTTCAAATTACAATTTAACAAGTTGCTATAGAGCAAATTTCAAAGAATGTTATGGGTTACAGTTCCACTATTTCAGTTCTTTCCTTTTAGCTATTCCAACACCCCAGCAACTAAGAAAAAGAAAATTATATAGAGGTTCAGTATTCGTAATCCTTTGTTGAGTTCCATCTTGTCTGTTTGCCACCCTTTGCAATAGTTTAATGACTTTTCTGGTCTTCAGGGATGTCTAGGGAGTGACCACCCTGACTTGCTCATGTTGAAAAGTGGCGTCGACATTATGGGAAAAGGGGACACATCTGGTTGATGTTCTTAAAGAGGCTATTGCCTCTGGGTTTTGGGATTTAGTTGGCATAGGAGCTGTCTGGAGGATTTAAGTTTCTGAAGAATAAACTTAGTGAATGAAACTTTTATAGAGTCTCAGATAGGGATCGGATATTCTTTAGAGTTTTCGGGACTACTGTTGAACTGGTCTTATCATAATGTGGCTATTTGGCATATCTAGTTGAAGCTTGCATAGGAGTAACCTCCAGGACAGCCTCTCAACTCTATTTGAAAACTCTTAGCCACAGAAACCTTATCTTGTTGCCTTTCTTTTCCCCCTTTTGGTCAAAAAGGCATTCTTAACACCTTGATGCCAGGATCAGGTTTATTCCTGGCACCCATGTCCCACGTCGCCAGGGAGACTCATTCACCTGGGGGTCCTGTCCCATAATAGGGGGAGGGTGATAAATTTATTTGCAGAATTGGATTTAGAGAGAGAAAGTCTGCATGTGAGCATCAAAAGAGGTTCTCTGGAGGTGACTCCTAGATTCCTAATTTCACATAGCGTATGTTATGTCCATGATAATCTGTCCATATCTCACATCATCACTTAGTTGTACAATCCTTATCACTCCATTTTACACAATTCTAATGAGCCAAAACACCTCATAGCTCTTTTCAGCCCTTAATTATTTGTCTCTAGCATTTGTGTGGTACTAGTAAGGTATTCCTATTAATTATAGTCCCTAGTATGCTATAGGTAGGTTTTTCCCATATACCATTCTGTTGTCAACTCTTGGTACCAGTGTCAAACCTTAGAAGTATATCCTGGAAGCACCTATCCATATTTGTAGTGCTGACTGGTGGGATATATGCCTCTAAACAACCCCCCTTTCAATCCTATTCGCCCTCAAGAAATCTCTGATATTTATAATCCCATTAACAAATAATCATCACTGCTATCCATTCCCATATGCTTGAATTCACCATCATTAACCTATCTGAATATATTAGATTATCATTCCCCCTTCACTAGCCTCTGTCTAGCACTAGGTCCCCAATATTCTACATTATAAGGCATTGATTAGACATTGTTCAAGGAGTTCATAGTAGTGGTAACATACAATATCTCTCCTTATGTGTCTGACTTATTTCACTCAGCATTGTATCTTTTTTTTTAATTAAATTCAGTTTTATTGAAATACATTCACACACCATACAATCATCCATGATATACAATCCACTGTCCACAGTATGATAACATAGTTATGCGTTCATCACCACAATCTATCTCTGAACATTTTCCTTACATCAGAAAGAACCAGAACAAGAATAAAAAATAAAAGTGAAAAAAGAACACCCAAATCATCCCCCCATCCCATCCCATTTGTCCTTTAGTTTTTATCCCCATTCCTCCACTCATCCATACACTAGATAAAGGGGGTGTGATCCACAAGGTCTTCACAATCACACTGTCACCCCTTGTAATCTACATTATTATATAATTGTCTTCAGGAGTCCAGACTGCTGGGTTGGAGTTTGGTAGTTTCAGGTATTTACTTCTAGCTATTCCAATACATTAAAGCCTAAGAGGTGTTATCTATATAGTGCATAAGAATGTCCACCAGAGCGACCTCTCGACTCCATTTGGAATCTCTCAGCCACTGAAACTATTTCGTCTCATTTTGCATCCCCCTTTTGGTCAAGAAGATACTCTCAGTCCCACGATGCCGGGTCCACATTCATCCCCGGGAGTCATACTCTGTGTTGCCAGGGAGATTTACACCCCTGGGAGTTGGGTCCCACATAGTGGGGAGGGCAGCGAGTTCACCTGTCGAGATGGCTCAGTTAGAGAGAGAGAGGGCCACATCTGAGCAACAAAGAGGTACTCAGGGGGAGACTCTTAGGCACCATTACATGCAAGTTTAGACTCTCTTTTGTGGCAATGAGCTTCATAAGGGCAAGTCCCATGCTCAAGGGCTCAGCACATCACACCGCCAGTCCCAATGTTTGTGACAACATCAGCACCAGTCCAGGTGAGGATGTCCAAGACATCCGCACCTTCCCCCAGATCCTCAGGGCTGGGGAGGGGGAGGCTGTAAATATATTTTTTATTATCTGCCCAAATTACCCTAGTGAAATCACTATTTCACTCCAGCCTATACTAACCTACCGTATCTCACATCCTATTCAAAGTTCCATGCAGTTGTGGTGTTTGAACAAATCGACTGTAGAGTTGTACCGTTTAGAAAATTTAGATCCTGTACCAAATAGATATCTATTCCCTTGGTCTCATATGAAAGTTGAAGTTTTAAAACACACTCAGTTTCAACCTTTACCCTTTGGCCTGGCTTGCCCTCGTCTTAACCAGACCTGCTTCATTCATATCACTAATTGAAGTCTGGGCTCTTTTACAGCTTTTTTTTTTTTTTTTTTTTTTTTTTTTGACAGTGGCTGTATGCACTAATACTGACATTCATATCTGCCGAGCTCTAGCTCTGAGTTTCAGGTGTCTCAGAGATATGCATTGTTCCAGAGACCAATCAGGTTATACGCTAGGGTATCAGCATCTCAAAGTTTAGAGATAGGCATTGCAATTCAGGGATAGAGTTAACTGCTGTAAGAGCTTACAATCTAGGGACTATTACAATTATTGTGTCCACGTTAGGCTATGTTCTAAGATTCAATTCTGAGTTTACACATTGTAGTTAGTCCATATTGGTGAGGCATCATCCCTCTCACCATGTTTTCTCCAACACTTTTACTCCTATATATATATTTTCCTACAATTTTATAGAGTTATATTCACATATCATACATTTATCCACAGTGTACAATCAGTTGTTCATGGTATCATCATAAAGTTGTACATTTATCACCACAGTCAGCACTTGAACATACTGATTACTACAAGAAAAATTGTTTTGTTTTGTTTTGTTTTTAGCAATAAGAAAAAATGATAAAAAGAAAAATAACATGTCATACAATACAATGTACTAGCAAGGACAGCAAATAACACCACTACCAAGAATCCCATATTACTCCACTACATCCCCCTCTCATATACATTTAGCCTTGGCATATTGCCTTTGTTACATTTAATGGAGGTATATTACAATGTTACTGTTGATCATAGACTCCAGTTTGCTTTGATTATGTTTTTTCCTGAATACTATCCCCTTTTCAAATTTCTACATGATTGACATTCATTTGCTTTCCCACACAGCATTGTATCTTCAAGGTTCATCCACATTGCCATATGTTTCAGGACCTTGTTCTGTCTTACTGCTGCATAGTATTCCTTCGCACATGTATACCACATTTTGTTTATCCACTCATCTATTGAAGGACACTCGGATTGTTTCCATCTCTTGGCAATTGTGAACAATGCCACTATGAACATTGGTGTACAAATGCCTGTTCATGTTACTGCTTTCAGATATTTTGGGTATATACTGAGAAGTGGAATTGCCAGATGATAGGGTAATTTGATATCTCATTTTCCGAGAAACCACCAAACTGTCTTCCACAATGGCTGTACCGTTATACATTCCTACCAACAATGCATAAGAGTTCCAATTTCTCCGCATCCTCTCCAGCATTTATTTTTTCCTGTTTGTTTAACAGCAGCCATTCTTATTGTTGTGAGATGATATATCATTGTGGTTTTGATTTGCATTCCCCTAATAGCTAGTGAAGATGAAAATTTTTTTCTTGTGTTTTTTAGCCATTTGTATTTCCTCTTCAGAAAAATGCATTTTCATATCTTTTGCCCATTTTGTAATTGGACTGTTTGTACTAATGTTGATTTGTAGGATTTCTTTATATATGCATGGTATCAGTCTCTTATCAGATACATGGTTTCCAAATATTTTCTCCGATTGAATTGGCTGCTGCTTCACCTTTTTGACAAAGTCTTTTGAGGCACAGAAGCTTTTGATTTTGAGGGGTTCCAATTTATCTATTTTTTCTTTTGTTTTGGGTTTAAGGTCTAAGAGGCTATCTCCTATTACTAGGTCTTGAAGATTTTTCCCTATATTATCTTCTAAGAGTTTTATTGTGCTGTCTCTTATATTGAGATCTTTGATCCACATTGAGTTAATTTTTGTACAGGGTGTGAGGTAGGGTTCTTGTTTCATTCTTTTGGTTATGGATATCCAGTTCTCCCAACCCCAGTTGCTGAAGAGACTTCTGTCCCAGTTCAGTGGATTTGGGGGTCTTATAAAAAAAATCAGTTGAACATAGATCTAGGGGTCGATTTCCAAACTCTCAATTCTATTCCATTGATGGGTATGTCTAGCTTTGTGCCAATACCATGCTTTTTTGACCACTGTGGCTTCTATAGTAAGCTTCAAAGTCTGAAAGTATAAGTCTTCCTGCTTCATTCTTCTTTTTAAGGATGTTTTTGGGAATTCGAGGCCCCTTTCCCTTCCGAATAAATTTGATAACTAGCTTTTCCAAGTCTGTAAAGTAGGTTGTTGGAATTTTGATTGGAATTGCATTGAATCTATAGATGAGTTTGGGTAGGATTGACATCTTAATGACATTTAGCCTTCCTATCCATGGGGACGGAATATCCTTCCACTTATTAAGTTCTGTTTTTATGTCTTTTGGTAAAGTTTTGTAATTTTCTGTGTAGAGACCTTTTACATTCTTGGTTGAGTTTATTCCTAGGTATTTGATTTTTTTAGTTGCTATTGTGAATGGGATTTTTTTATTGCCTCTTTTTAGTTAAGTCATTACTAATGTATAGGAACATTACTGATTTATGTGCATTAATCTTGTATCCCACCACTCTGCTGAATTTGTTTATTAGCTCAAGTAGCGTTGTCATCGATTTTTCAGTATTTTCCAAATATAAGATCATATATCTGCAAATAATGACAATTTTACTTCTTCCTTTCCAATTTGTGTACATTTTATTTCTTTGTCTTAGTTAATGTTGAATAATAGAGGTGACAGTGGGCATCCTTGTCTCATTCCTGATCTTAGGGGGAAGGCTTTCAGCCTCTCACCATTGAGTACTATGCTGGCTGTGGGTTTTTCATATATGCCCTTTATAATATTGAGGAAGTTTACCTCAGTTCCTGTCTTTTGAAGTGTTTTTATCAAAAAGAGATTTTGAATTTTGTCAAATGCTTTTTTCAGCATGTATCAAGAGGATCATTTGATTTTTTCCCTTTTGATTTGTTAATGTGTTGTATTACAGTGATTTTCTTATGTTGAACAATCCTTGCATGCTAGGAATGACCCCCACTTGGCCATGGTGTATAATTCTTTTAAAGTGCCTTCAGATTTGATTTGCAAGTATTTTGTTGAGAATTTTTGCATCTGTATTCATTAGGAAGATTGGCCTATAGTTTTCACTTTTTGTAGTATCTTTACCTGGTTTTGGTATCAGAGTGATGTTAGCTTCATAAAATGATTTAGATAGTGTTCCTTTTTCTTCAATTTCTTGAGAGAGTTTGAGCAGGAATAGTGTCAATCTTTTTTGGAAAGTTTGGTAAAATTCCCCTGTGAAGTCATCTGGTCCTGGGTTTTTATTTGTAGGTAGATTTTTGATGACTGATTGGATCTCTTTGCTAGTGATTGGTTTGTTGAGGTCTTCTATTTTTTCTTGAGTCAGTCTAGGTTGTTCATGTGTTTCAGGAAATTGTCCATTTCCTCTATATTGTCTAGTTTGTTCCTCTATATTGTCTAGTTTGTTGTCATACAGTTGTTCATAGTATCCTCTTATGATTTTTTTTTTTAATTTCTTCAGGAACCGTAGTAATTATCCCGTTCTCATTTCTGATTGTTTATTCTCTATTTTTGACTTTGTCAGTTTAGCTAAGGATTTGTCAATCTTGTTGATCTTCTCAAAGAACCAATTTTTGGATTTATTTATTCTCTCTATTGTTTTTTTTTCCTCCAGCTCATTTATTTCTGCTTCAATCTTCATTATTTATTTTCTTCTACTTGGTTTATGGTTAGTTTGCTGATCATTATCTAGACTTTTCAGTTTGTTCAGTTAGGTCTTTGGTTTTAGCTCTTTCTTGATATATGCATTTAGAGCTATAAATTTCCCTCTCAGCACTGCCTTTGCTGCATCCCATAGGTTTTGATATGTTGTGTTCTCAATTTCATTCATCTCTAGATATTTACCTATTTCTCTTGCAATTTCTTCTTTGACCTGCTGGTTGTTTAGGAGGGTGTTGTTTAACCTCCATTTATTTGTGAAAGATCTGGTTCTTTGGTGGTTATTGATTTCTAGTTGCATTCCATTACGACCAGAAAAATGTGCTTTGAATAATTTCAACCTTTTTAAATTTATTAAGACTTGTTTTGTGCCCCAGCATATGATCTATCCTAGAGAATGTTCCGTGGGTGCAAGAGGAGAGTGTTTACCCTAGTACTTTGGGATGTAATGATCTATATATGTCTGTTAAGTCTAATTCATTTATCATGTTGTTTAGGTTCTCAGTTTCCTTATTGGTCCTCTTTCTAGTTGTTCTATCTATAGAAGAGAGTGGTATATTGAAGTCTTCCACTATTATTGTAGACATGTCTATTGCTCCCTTCAGTTTAGCTGATGTTTATCTCATGTACTTTGGAGCTCCTTGATTGGGTGCATAAACATTTATGATTGTTATTTCTTCTTGGGGAATTATCCCTTTTGTTAATACACAGTGTCCTCATCCCAGAGTAATTTGGGCAGATAATAAAAAATATATTTACAGCCTTTCCCTCCCCAGCCCCGAGGATCTGGGGGAAGGTGCGGATGTGTTGGACATCCTCACCTGGACTGGTGTTGATGTTGTCACAAACATTGGGACTGGCGGTTTGATGTGCTGAGCCCTCGATCATGGGACTTGCCCTTATGAAGCTCATTACTGCAAAGGAGAGGCTAAACTTGCATGTAGTTGTGCCTAAGAGTCTCCCCCTGAGTACCTCTTTGTTGCTCAGATGTGGCCCCCTCTCTCTCTCTCTGAGTCATCTCGACAGGTGAACTCGCTGCCCTCCCCCCTACGTGGGACCCGACTCCCAGGGTTGTAAATCTCCCTGGCAATGCAGAATATGACTCCCAGGGATGAACGTGGACCCGGCATCGTGGGACTGAGAGTATCTTCTTGACCAAAAGGGGGATGCAAAATGAGACGAAATAGTTTCAGTGGCTGAGAGATTTCAAATGGAGTCGAGAGGTCGCTCTGGTGGACATTCTTATGCACTATATAGATAACACGTCTTAGATTTTAATGCATTGGAATAGCTAGAAGTAAATACCTGGAACTACCAAACTCCAACCCAGCAGTCTGGACTCCTGAAGACAATTATATAATAATGTAGATTACAAGGGGTGACAGTGTGATTGTGAAGACCTTGTGGATCACACCCCCTTTATCTAGTGTATGGATGAGTAGAAAAATGGTGATAAAAACTAAAGGACAAATGGGGTGGGATGGGGGGATGATTTGGGTGTTCTTTTTTTCACTTTTATTTTTTATTCTTGTTCTGGTTCTTTCTGATGTAAGGAAAATGTTCAGAGATAGATTGTGGTGATGAGCGCATAACTATGTTATCATACTGTGGACAGTGGATTGTATACCATGGATGATTCTATGGTGTGTGTGCCAGTTTGAATGTATTGTGTCCCCCAAACGCCATTATCTTTGATGTAGTCTTTTGGGGCAGACATTTTGGTGCTGATTAGATTTGCTTGGAAGTGCCCCACCCAGCTGTGGGTGATGACTCTGATGAGATATTCCCATGGAGGCATGGCCCCACCCATTCTGGGTGGGCCTTGATCAGTGGAGCCATGTAAACGTGCTGACTCAAAGAGAAGGAACTCAGTGCAGCTATGAGTGACGTTTTGAAGAGGAGCAAGCTTGCTAGAGAGGAACGTCCTGGGAGAAAGCCATTTTGAAACCAGAACTTTGGAACAGATGCCAGCCACGTGCCTTCCCAGCTAACAGAGGTTTTCCGGACACCATTGGCCATCCTCCAGTGAAGGTACCTGATTACTGATGTGTTACCTTGGACACTTATGACCTTAAGACTGTAACTGTGTAGTCAAATAAACCCCCTTTTTATAAAAGCCAATCCATCTCTGGTGTTTTGCATTCCGCAGCATTAGCAAACTAGAACAGTGTGTGAATGTATTTCAATAAAACTGAATTTAATTAAAAAAAAAAAAAGAAAAAATATATATACAGCGTCCTTCTTTGTTTCTTGTGACATCTTTGCATTTAAAATCTATTTTGTCCAATATTATTATAACTACCTCTGCTTTCTTTTGGTTGCAGCTTACATAGAATATTTTTTCCATCCTTTCACTTTTGAGTCTCTTTGTGTTGCAGTGTCTAAGATGTCTATTGTAAACAACATATCGATAGGTCATACTTTTTAATCCATTCTACAATTCTGTATCTTTTAATTGGAGAGTTTAATCATTCACATTCAAAGTTATTACTGTGAAGGGAGTTCTTGAACCAGCCATCTTATCCTTTGGTTTTTAGTTGTCAGATTTATTTTTTCCTGCTCTCTCTTTTTTTCCTTTAAGTTACCCTTACTATCACTCTTTAGTTCTGTGCCCTTCTCCAGACATCTCTCTCCTTTCTTTTTTTTTCATCTGGTAAAACTTCCTTTAGTATTTCTTGCAGGGCAGGTCTCTTGTTAACAAATTCTCTTAGCATTTGTTTGTCTGTGAAAACTTTAAACTCTCCCTCAATTTTTTTTTTAGTTTTATTTTGAAATAAATTCAAACTTATAGGAACAGTTGCAAAAACAATACAAAACCCATACACAGAAGTCCAGCTTACGCCGACCGCACTCCCGCAATACCCTGATCCACCAACTTTAACTTTCTGTCACGCCATCATTTCTTTCTTTCCCTCCTTCCCTCCCTCCCTCCCTCCCTTCCTCCCTCCCTCTCTATCATCCATCATCTATTGCTCTGTCTTCTGAACATATGAGAGCTAGCTGCACACATCCTTGAACAAACAATATAAGTCACTTATACAATTCCCATGAACAAGAACATTCTTTTATGCAATCCCATTAAGCACAGCTAAGAAGTTCAAGAAATTCAACATTGATACAAAGCTTATATTCTATATTTCCTTTTTTTTTCTTATGTCCCAACTGTGTCCCTTTGAGCCTCCTCTCCTCCATCCTCAGATCCCATCCAGGATCATCCTTGGCATTTAATTGTGATTGCCTGTTTAGACTGTCTTTTTCTTTTTTCTTCTTTTTTTTCACTTGTGGAAACATATATACAGCCTAAATCTTCCCATTCCAACCCCTCCCTAGCATTCCATTAGTGGGATTAATCACATATAGAATATTGCAATGCTATCACCTTCCCACCATCCATTACTAGAAATTTCCCTTCACCCCAAACAGAAACCCTACACTCATTTCTTAACTCCCCATTGCCCCTTCCCCCACTTCTCGTAACTCATACTCTACTTTTCATCTCTATGGTCATATTCTCCAATAATTTCTTTGTGTTTACTGTGGGGCTTAAAATTAACCTCTTAAATCCATAACAATCTTGTTTTTCTTTGATACCAACTTAACTTCAATAGGACACATAAACTATGTTCGTATACTCCTCCATTCCCCCACCTTTATGTAGTTCTTGTCAAAAATTACATATTTTACATGGAGTCCAAAACCACTGATTTGTCATTAGTGTTTGTGTATTTTATATCATGTAGGAAGTAAATAGTGGAGTTACAAATCAAAAATTATTGACTTCTATTTGTATTCCATTGTGGTCAGAGAATGTGCTTTGAATATATTCAATTGGGTTTTTTTTGTGTTTTTTTTATTTGTTTGTTTAATTTATTGAGGCTTGTTTTATGTCCCAGCATATGGTCTATTCTGGAGAAAGATCCATGGTTACTAGAGAAGAATGTGTGTCCTGGTGATTTGGGATGTAATGTTCTATATATGTCTGTTAAATTTCTCTCTGTGTCTCTTTCCTTTCTTTGTTTCTTTGTTGGTAGGGCTCCCTTTAGTATCTGAAGTAGGGAAGGTCTTTTATTAGCAAAATCTCTCAGCATTTGATTGTCTGTGAAAAATTTAAGTGCTCCCTCAAATTTGAAGGAGAGTTTTGCTGGATAAAGTATTCTTGGTTGGAAATTTTTCTCTCTGAGAATTTTAAATATGTCGTGCCACTGCCTTCTCGCCTCCATGGTGGCCTCTGAGTAGTCACTACTTAATCTTATGCTGTTTCCTTTGTATGTGGCGAATTGCTTTTCTCTTGCTGCTTTCAGAACTTGTTCCTTCTCTTCAGTATTTGAGAGTCTGATCAGAATATGTCTCGGAGTGGGTTTATTTGGATTTATTCTATTTGGAGTTCGCTGGGCATTTATACTTTGTGTATTTATATTGTGTAGAAGGTTTGAGAAGTTTTCCCCAACAATTTCTTTGAATACTCTTTCTAGACCTTTACCCTTCTCTTCCCCTTCTGGGACACCAACGAGTCTTAAATTTGGATGTTTTATTTTATCTATCATATTCCTGAGATCCATTTCAATTTTTTTCAATTTTTTCCCCATTCTTTCTTTTGTTCTTTCTTTTTCCATTCTGTGGTCCTCGAGGACACTGAGTCTTTGTTCAACTTCCTCTAATCTTGTATTATGAGTTTCCAGAGTCTTTTTAATTTGGCCAACAGTTTCTTTTATTTCCATAAGATCTTCTATTTTTTAATTTACTCTTGCAATTTCTTCTTTATGCTCTTCTAGGGTCTTCTTTATGTCCTTTATATCCTGTGCCATGCTCTTCTTCATGTCCTTTATATCCTGTGCCATGCTCTGGTTGTTTGTGTGTAGTTCTTTGATTAATTGCGCCAAGTACTGTGTCTCTTCTGATCTTTTGATTTGGGTGTTTGGGTTTGGGTTCTCCATATTGTCTGGTTTTATCATATACTTTAAGATTTTCTGTTGTTTTGGGCCTCTTGGCATTTGCTTTACTTATAGAGTTCTTTCAGGATATAAAGAAGACCGATCTCTAATTTTTCAGATCTACAGCATGGTGTTGTACACTTTCTCTGACTAACCAGCAGTTGGCGTTCGCGAGTCACCTATTCCCCTCAAGTCAGTTCTTCCCAACTTTGTTTTTGTGGTTTGTGGAGATCTGATTCTTGTGGGGTTCAATTGGTGCACTAAGTTTGGGTGTGTTGTTGGTACTGTCTGCCCTGAATGTGGGACATGTGTCTGGGTGGTTAGGGAGGCAGGGCAGCTTTAGTAGTGAAACCTCCCAGGTGTTCCCAGAGATTTAAGGCTGCTGCAAGAGTCTAAGCTTTCATTTCAGTCTTACCACAGATTGTCTCTGCCACTGACCCAAAAGTCCTTGGTTTTGGCGTAGGTTCTCTGGGATTTCTGAGCGGGCCCCCCTTCTCAGCTGTGCTCTTCCAGGACCTCTGCTGAGGGAAGGCTGTGCCACATCATAAGTGTGTGCCGGCCTCCAGGGAAGCCCTGGGTTGCTGGGCTGTGCAGGGGTGTTCCCAGCGTGCTTTAAAGACGGTTGAATGGGGTGTGTTAATTTCCTCCTTTTCGCACAACTCCGCCTTCCCAGCTCTGGGACAGTCAGCTGTGGGTGCACTGAAGTCCACTGTCCATGGCCGATATTGTGGTGTGTGCATGGTGCTTCGGGAATCACTCCCTGTCACACTGGAACCCTTGGCCCGGCTCTGAGCTATAGCTCTGGCCCGGGCAGGAGCGTCTCCAGCCCACCGGGGAGATGGCTGCAAGGGGGGTGGTTTCTTTCTCTTTTTGGCTCCCCTCTGCCCCCCTGGCCCTGGGTCAATCAGCAGCAGGCTAACCTCCATGCCAGACACCGACACTTGGCCCAGCCCGCTCCTGCTGTCCTTCACTGTGCAGTTCTCACCATTGTAACTACAGCCGCTCCCGATTTTTTTTTTTTTTTAAAGAACTAGTCTATCTCCAAACACCAACCCACGGTTTCCCTACACTGCAGTTCGGCTGTGGGACTTTCAGCCGGCTCACTCACTCATTTCAGAATGCAGACTCCCAATTTCACCAAGCGCACGGTCCCTGTTGATTTAGCAGAGCTTGTCCGGCTGGTGCATAGCTGGAACTGGTGTTCTTGGTCACTTTCTGGCTTTTATCTAGTATTTTTCATGCAGGTGTTTTTTTGCCCTGTCTCACCTTGCCGCCATCTTAGGTTCTCCCCTCAAATTTGAAGGAGAGCTTTGCTGGATGAGGAATTCTTAGCTGGCATTTTTCTCTTTCAAAATCTTAAATCTGTCATACCATTGCCTTCTCAACTCCATGGTGCCTGCTAAGTAGTCAGTACTTAGTCTTATGTGGTTTTTCTTGTATGTGGTGAATCACTTCTCTTGTGCTGCTTTCAGAACTTTCTCCTTCTCTTTGGCGTTTGACAATCTGATCAGTATATATCTCAGAGTGGTCATCTTTGGTTTGCATATTTAGGTTGTTTAGAAGAGTTGGGAAGTTTTCCCCAACTATGTCTTGAAACACTCTTCTTAACTCTTTTCTCTTCTTCTGGGACACCACTGATTCTTATATTTGCGCACTTCATCTTGTCCATATTTCCCTAAGATCCGTTTCAAATTTTTTTTATTTTTTCACCATTTGTTTTTTTGTGTGTTTGCATTCAATTGCTTTGTCCTCAAGTTCACTTATCCTTGCTTCTGCCTCTTCAAATCTGCTAATGTGTGTCTCTAGCATATTTTTAATTTGATCAACAATATCTTTTATTTCCATAAGTTCTGCTATTTTTTAATTTACTGTTTCAAATTTTTTAATGCTCTTCTAGAGTCTTCTTGATGACCTTTATGTCCTAAGCCATGGCAGAAGTTGTTTTGGAGATTTGTGTTTACTTCTTTAATTAATTGTTCCAAATTTTGTGACTCTTCGGCTTTTTAATTTGTTCATTTGGCTTTTCCATGTCTTCTACATTCTTCAAGTGCTTTGTGATTTTCTTCTGGCTTTGGGGCATTTGCTTGTCTTGAGAAGGTTATTTTGGGGAATGCAGGATTACTTGAGCATTTGTATATAATTTGGCAGAGTTACAGCTTGCAGGAGTGCAGTTTCCTTGTCCAACCAGCAGGTGGCCCTCTTGAGCTGCCTTTATTCTCAAACCAGCCTTCACTGATGTCCTGTGTGCTGGGCAGAGTCCAAACTGGGTGGGAAACCTATCAGTGCACCAGTTCTCCATGTGCAGTGGGGAGTGCCTTCCCAGGGGATGTGATGTGGGCCTTGTTCAGTTAGCAAGGAGTCTGCTCAAGGGCACCACCCAGCACAAACATGTCCTTCTCCTTGCCTGCCATGCACCTGTGAGCCCATGGGGTGTGGGAGGGGTCCTGGTGCATCCATGCAGCACCTTCTCCTATCCCCACTTCTTGCCAGGACACCCTGGACTTCCTTGAGGGGAGAGTAAATTCTGTCTCCTGGGTTCCCTCCCAGGAGCTCCTGACTGGCTGTGGAGGATCACCTCCCCAACTAACTGCCAAGGTGCGTGCATGGGAGTGGAGAGCTGCTGCTCACTCCTGAGCCTGGAGGCCATCTCACTGCTGCCTCTTAATGGGGTGTATTACATTAATTGATTTGTTTATGTTGAATGACCAGTACATACCTGGGATAAATCTCACTTGATCATTGTGTATAATTCTTTGAATGTGCTGTTGGATTCAGTTTGCTAATATTTTCTTGAGGATATTTGCATGTATATTAAAAAAGGATGTTGATCTATAATTTTCTTTTGTGTGTGTGTGGTGTCTTTATCTGGCTTTGATATTAAGGTGATGTTGACGTCATAGAATGAGCTAGGAAGTTGTCCCTCCTCTTCAATTTTTGAGCAGATTGGTGTTAATTCTTCTTGGAATGTTTGGTGAAACTTGCCAGTGAAGCTGTCTAGTTCTGGGCTTGTCTTTGTTGGGAGGTTTTTTATTCAGTCTCTTTACATGTTATTGGTCTGTTGAGATCTTCTATTTCTTTTTGAATCAGTATAGTTTGTTTCCAGGAATTTGTCCATTTCATCTAGATTATTTAATTTGTTGGCATATATTTGTGCATCTTATCCTCTTATAATCCTATTTATTTCTGTGGATTGGCAGTAATGTCCCCCTTTAATTTTTTTTTGTTTATTAAATTCAGTTTTATTGAAATACATTCACACACCATACAATCATCCATGATATACAATCCACTGTCCACAGTATGATAACATAGTTATGCGTTCATCACCACAATCTATCTCTGAACATTTTCCTTACATCAGAAAGAACAAGAACAAGAATAAAAAATAAAAGTGAAAAAAGAACACCCAAATCATCCCCCCATCCCATCCCATTTGTCCTTTAGTTTTTATCCCCATTCCTCCACTCATCCATACACTAGATAAAGGGGGTGTGATCCACAAGGTCTTCACAATCACACTGTCACCCCTTGTAATCTACATTATTATATAATTGTCTTCAGGAGTCCAGACTGCTGGGTTGGAGTTTGGTAGTTTCAGGTATTTACTTCTAGCTATTCCAATACATTAAAGCCTAAGAGGTGTTATCTATATAGTGCATAAGAATGTCCACCAGAGCGACCTCTCGACTCCATTTGGAATCTCTCAGCCACTGAAACTATTTCGTCTCATTTTGCATCCCCCTTTTGGTCAAGAAGATACTCTCAGTCCCACGATGCCGGGTCCACATTCATCCCCGGGAGTCATACTCTGCGTTGCCAGGGAGATTTACACCCCTGGGAGTCGGGTCCCACGTAGGGGGGAGGGCAGCGAGTTCACCTGTCGAGATGGCTCAGTTAGAGAGAGAGAGGGCCACATCTGAGCAACAAAGAGGTACTCAGGGGGAGACTCTTAGGCACCATTAGACACAAGTTTAGACTCTCCTTTGTGGTAATGAGGTTCATAAGGGCAAGTCCCATGCTGGAGGGCTCAGCACATCACACCGCCAGTCCCAATGTTTGTGACAACATCAACACCAGTCCAGGTGAGGATGTCCAAGACATCCGCACCTTCCCCCAGATCCTCGGGGCTGGGGAGGGGGAGGCTGTAAATATATTTTTTATTATCTGCCCAAATTACCCTAGTGAAATCACTATTTCACTCCAGCCTATACTAACCTACCGTATCTCACATCCTATTCAAAGTTCCATGCAATTGTGGTGTTTGAACAAATCGACTGTAGAGTTGTTCCATTTAGAAAATTTAGATCCTGTACCAAATAGATATCTATTCCCTTGGTCTCATATGAAATTTGAAGTTTTAAAACACAATCAGTTTCAACCTTTATCCTTTGCCCTGGCTTGCCTTGGTCTTAACCAGACCTGCTTCATTCATATCACTAATTGAAGTCTGGGTTCTTTTTCAGCTTTTTTGTTTTTGTTTTTGTTTTTTTTTGACAGTGGCTGTATGCACTAATACTGACATTCATATCTGCCAAGCTCTAGCTCTGAGTTTCAGGTGTCTCAGAGATATGCATTGTTCCAGAGACCAATCAGGTTATACGCTAGGGGATCAGCATCTCAAAGTTTAGAGATAGGCCTTACAATTCAGGCATAGAGTTAACTGCTGTAAGAGCTTACAATCTAGGGACTATTACAATTATTGTGTCCACGTTAGGCTATGTTCTAAGATTCAATTCTGAGTTTACACATTGTAGTTAGTCCATATTGATGAGGCATCATCCCTCTCACCATGTTTTCTTCAACACTTTTACTCCTATATATATATTTTCCTACAATTTTATAGAATTATATTCACATACCATACATTTATCCACAGTGTACAATCAGTTGTTCATGGTATCATCATAAAGTTGTACATTTATCACCACAGTCAGCACTTGAACATACTGATTACTACAAGAAAAATTGTTTTGTTTTGTTTTGTTTTTAGCAATAAGAAAAAATGATAAAAAGAAAAATAACATGTCATACAATACAATATACTACTAAGGGCAGCAAATAACACCACTACCAAGAATCCCATATTACTCCCCTATATCCCCTCTCATATACATTTAGCCTTGGCATATTGCCTTTGTTACATTTAATGGAGGTATATTACAATGTTACTGTTGACCATAGACTCCAGTTTGCTTTGATTATATTTTTTCCTGAATACCATCCCTTTTTCAAATTTCTACATGGTTGACATTCATTTGCTTTCCCACATGCAATAACATTTTTATATTTGTATATTTAGTAACAGTCATTGGCCACTCCAGTTTTTGCCACGTTATACAGTCCCAGTCTTTATCATCTATCTTTACCTCTGGTGTCATACATTCTCCTATCCCACCTCTTTCAGCTTTACTCACAGACATCTTTGTTCAGTGTACTTACAATACCGTGCTACCGTCACACAGTATTATGCTATCTATTTCTGGATCTATGCAATCAATCCTAAACATTCTGTAGTCCTTCAGCACCAAATGGCTGATCTCTGCCCTCTTTCTATTTCCTGGTCGCCTGTGTTGTCAGCTTTTAACTCCCAAAGTTTGTTCATTAATGTCTGTTCATATTAGTGAGACCATACAGAATCTGTCCTTTTGTTTCTGGCTAACTTCACTCAACATAATGTCCTCAAGGTTCATCTACATTATTACATGATCCATGTCTTTGTTCTGTCTTACAGCTGCATAATATTCCATCATGTGTATATACCACAGTTTGTTTATCCACTCGTCCTTTGGTGGACATTTGGGCTGTTTCCATCTCTTGGCAATTGTGAATAATGCTGCAATAAACATTGGTTTACAAATGTCTGTTTGTGTCTTAAGTTTCAGTTCCTCTGAGTATATACCCAGCAATGGAATAGCTGGGTCATATGGCAAATCTATATTTAGCTTCCTGAGGAACCTCCACACTGTCTTCCAGAGTGGTTGCACCATTCTACATTCCCACCAACAATGAATAAGTGTGCCTCTTTCTCCACATCCTCTCCAGCACTTGTCCTTTTCTGTTTTTTGGATAATGGCCATTCTGGTAGGTGTGAGATGATATCTCATTGTAGTTTTGATTTGCATTTCCTTAATAGCCAGTGAAGTTGAGCATTTTTTCATATGCTTTGGAGCCATTTGTATTTCCTCTTCAGAAAAATGTCTGTTCATGTCTTTTGCCCATTTTTTAATTGGATTGTTTGTCTTTCTGTTATTGAGATGCAGGATTCCTTTATATATTCGGGATATTAAACCCTTATCTGATATGTGGTTTCCAAATATCATCTCCCATTGTGTAGGTTGCCTTTTGACTTTTCTGACAAAGTCCTTTGATGTACAAAAGTGTTTAATTTTGAGGAGATCCCATTTGTCTATTTGTTCTTTGGTTGCTCGTGCCTTGGGTGTGAGGTCTAAGAAACCACCTCCTTTCACAAGATCTTTAAGATATTGCCCTACATTTTCTTCTAAGAGTTTTATGGTCTTGGTGCTAATGTTTAGGTCTTTGATCCACTTTGAGTTAATTTTGGTATAAGGTGTGAGATGGACATCCTCTTTCATTCTTTTGGAAATGGATATCCAGTTCTCCAAACACCATTTATTGAACAGGCTGCTCTTTCCCAGTTGCTTTGGCTTCACTGCCTTATCAAAGATCAGTTGTCCATAGATGTAAGGGTCTACTTCTGAACACTCAATTCGATTCCATTGATCAGTATATCTGTCCTTATGCCAGTACCATGCTGTTTTGAGCACTGTAGCTTTGTAATATGCTTCAAAGTCAGGTAGTGTGAGACCTCCCACTTCATTCCTCTTTCTCAAGACATTTTTGGCTATTCGGGGGACCTTACCCTTCCAAATAAATTTAGTTATTGGTTTTTCTATTTCTTTAAAGTAAGTTGTTGGGATTTGAATTGGTATTGTATTGAATCTGTAAATCAGTTTAGGTAAAATTGCCATCTTAACTATATTTAGTCTTCCAATCCATGAACATGGTATGTTCTTCCATTTTTTCAGGTCTTGTTCAATTTCTGTTAGCAGTTTCTTATAGTTTTCTATGTAAAGGTCTTTTGTGTCCTTGGTTAAGTTTATTCCTAAATACTTGATTCTTTTGGTTGCTATTGTAAATGGGATTTTTTTCTTGATTTCCTCCTCTTGTTGCACATTTCTTGTGTATAGGAACACTACAGATTTTTGTGTGTTGATCTTGTAGCCTGCTACTTTGCTGTATTCATTGACTAGTTCTAGTAGCTTTGCTGTAGATTTTTCTGGATTTCCTACATATAGAATCATGTCATCTGCAAATAGTGAAAGTTTTACTTCTTCCTCTCTAATTTGGATGCCTTTTATTTCTTTTTCTTGCCTAATTGCTCTAGCTAGAACTTCCAGCACAATGTTGAATAACAATGGTGATAGTGGGCATCCCTGTCTTGTTCATGATCTTAGAGGAAAAGCTTTCAGTCTCTCCCCATTGAGTGTGATGTTAGCTGTGGGTTTTTCATATATTGCCTTTATCATATTGAAAAAGTTCCCTTCTATTCCTATCCTTTGAAGTGTTTTCATCAGGAAAGGATGTTGAATTTTGTCAAATGCCTTTTCTGCATCGATCGAGATGATCATGTGGTTCTTCTGCTTTGATTTATTGATGTGGTTTATTACATTAATTGATTTTCTTGTGTTGAACCAGCCTTGCATACCTGGAATAAATCCCACCTGGTCGTGGTGTATAATTCTTTTAATGTGCTGCTGGATTCGATTTGCAAGTATTTTGTTGAGGATTTTGCATCTATATTCATTAAAGAAATTGGTCTATAATTTTCTTTTTTTGTAGTATCTTTGCCTGGTTTTGGTATTAGGGTGATGATGGCTTCATAGAAAGAGTTAGGTAGCTTTCCCTCTTCTTCAATTTTTTTTTAAGAGATTGAGCAGGATTGGTACTAATTCGTTCTTGAATGCTCGGTAGAATTCACATGTGAAACCATCTGGTCCTGGGCTTTTCCTTTTTTGGGAGCTTTTTGATGACTGACTCTATCTCTTTACTTGTGATTGGTTTGTTGAGGTCATCTATTTCTTCTTGAGTTAATGTTGGCTGTTTATGCTTTTCTAGGAAGTTGTCCATTTCATCTAAGTTGTCTAGTTTATTAGCATATAGTTGCTCATAGTATCTTCTCATTATCTCCTTAATTTCTGCAGGGTCGGTAGTTATATTTCCTTTCCCATTGCTGATTGCATTTATTTGCATCTGCTCTCTCTTTTTTTTTTTGTTAGCCTAGCCAGTGGTCCATCGATTTGATTGATTTTCTCAAAGAACCAACTTCTGGTTTTGTTGATTCTCTCTATTGTTTTCCTGTTCTCAATTGCATTTATTTCTGCTCTAATCTTTGTTATTTCTTCCCTTCTGCTTGCTTTGGGGTTAGTTTGCTGTTCTTTCTCTAATTCCTCCAGGTGAGCAGTTAACTCTTCAATTTTTGCTCTCTCTTCTCTTTTAATATAGGCATTTAGGGCAATAAATTTCCCTCTCAGCACCGCCTTTGCTGCATCCCATAAGTTTTTATAAGTTGTGTTTTCATTGTCATTTGCCTCGAGGTATTTACTAATTTCTCTTGTAATTTCTTCCTTTACCCACTGGTTTTCTAAGAGGGTGTTGTTTAGCCTCCATATGTTTGTGAATTTTATGATCTTCTGCCTTTTATTTATTTCCAACTTCATTCCATTGTGGTCTGAGAAAGTGTTTTGTATAATATCAATATTTTTTAATTTGTTGAGACTTGCTTTGTGACCCAACATGTGGTCTATCCTAGAGAATGTTCCATGAGCACTTGAGAAAAAAGTGTATCCTGCTGTTGTTGGATGTAGTGTTCTATAAATGTCTGTCAAGTCTAGTTCATTTATCATACAATTCAAGATCTCTGTTTCTTTAGTGATCCTCTGTCTAGATGTTCTATCCATTGATGAGAGTGGTGTATTGAAGTCTCCAACTATTATTGTAGAGGTATCTATTTCTCCTTTCAGTGATCGCAGTGTTTGCCTCATGAATTTTTGGGCATTCTGGTTTGGTGCATAAATATTTATGACTGTTATGTTTTCTTGATGAATTTACCCTTTTATTAATATATAGTGTCCTTCTTTGTCTCTTTTAATTGTTTCACTTTTGAAGTCTAACTTGTCTGATATTAATATAGCTACTCCCACTTTTTTCTGGTTGTTGTTTGCATGAAATATCTTTTTCCAACCTTTCACTTTCAGTCTATGTGTGTCCTTGTATCTAAAGTGAGTTTCTTATAGACAGCATATAGATGGGTCCTGTTTTTTAATCCATTCTGCCAGTCTGTGTCTTTTTATTGGGGAGTTTAATCCATTTACATTTAGTGTTATTACTGTAAGGGCAGTACTTTCTACTACCATTTTGTTTTTTGGAATTTATATGTCATATCTTATTTTTTCCTCTCCTTTTACCTTTCCTGATAATCTTCATTTCTGCACTCTTCTCCAACTCTCTCTCTCCTGTCTTTTCCTATCAGCCTGTAGCACTCCCTTTAGTATTTCTTGTAGTGCTGGTCTCTTATTCACAAACTCTCTCAGTGTCTGTTTGTCTGAAAATGTTTTAATCTCTCCCTCATTTTTGAAGGAAAGTTTTGCTGGATATAGAATTCTTGGTTGGCAGTTTTTCTCTTTCAGTATCTTAAATATATCATGCCACTGTCTTCTTGCCTCCATGGTTTCTGCAGAGAAATCTGTACATAGTCTTATTGACCTTCCCTTGTATTTGATGGATTGCTTTTCTCTTGCTGCTTTCAGAATCCTCTCTTTGTCTTTGACATTGGACAATCTGACCAGTAAGTGTCTTGGAGTAGGTCTATTGGGATCTATTCTATTTGGGGTACGTTGTACTTCTTGAATCTCTAATTTTCTGTCTTTTATAAGAGTTGGGAAATTTTCAGTGAGTATGTCTTCTATTATTCTTTCTGCCCCTTTTACCCTCTCTTCTCCTTCTGGGATACCCATAACACGTATATTTGTGTTTCATATGGTCACTCAGCTCCCTAAGACCCTGCTCATACTTTTCCATTTTTTTCACCATCTGTTCTTTTGTGTGTATGAATTTGAATGACCTGTCTTCCAGTTCACTGATCCTTTCTTCTGCCTGTTCAGATCTGCTGTTGTGTCCCTCCATTGTGTTTTTCATCTCCTCCATTGTGGCCTTCATTCCCATGAGTTCTACCATTTGTTTCTTAAAGTTTATGAATTCTTCTTTATGGTCAGCCAGTGTCTTCTTTATATCCTTCAGCTCTTTTGCTATATCTTCTTCCTTCATTTCATCAAATTTATTTAGCATTAGTTGCCTCCACTCCTGTGTCTCAGCTGAGCTATTAGTTTGTTCCTTTGGCTGGTCCATGTTTTCGTGTTTCCTGGTATGGCTTGTTATCTTAAGTTGCCTAGGCATCTGATTTTCTTGATTAGTTTATTTTGGAGCTTGTTTTCTGTCTTTTTCCTAGTGGTTTTCTTGTTGGTTGGCTTTGTTCTCTGGCCTCTGTTATTCAGTTCAACTTATTCTAGACCTCTAACTTAGGTTCTATTTAGTTGATCAGAATTTTTCCCCTCTTGTTTTTTCTGTTTCTTGCTCTGCCTCTATGTAACCTTTTTGTGAGTGGGTCTCCTCAGATATGGTCAACCCTAGTCAGATTTTCCCAGTCTAGTGAGGCCCAGGTCTCACTGGGAGGGTATGGAGTTTTCCTGAGAATGAGACCCTCCTATGAGGCCTTTAGAATTGGTGCTTTTCCTCTCCTGTCCAGCAGGTGGCGCTGGCCAGCCCGCAGCTCCCCCACCAGCGTAAGGAGGTGTGGAGCCTTTAGTTCTCCTGGTGACTCTGATCCTGTCGGGGGCGTGGCTGACTGAAGCTGGAATCTGAATTCAAGCCCCTGGGGTCTGAGTTCCCAAAAGGAGGACTGCCAGTTGAGCTGGACCTCCCTCCACTCTCCCAATCCTCAGAACTCCAGTTGTCTCTCAGGGGCACTACTCCCTTCTCCCCTCTCCTCTTTGGGGTCTCTCCAGGTAGATTCCTTGGTCAGCCTGAGTTGCCAATTAAAGACTGGGCTGGAGGCCTTCAGTAGTGAATACGGAACTCAAAGACACTGAGGGTATTCTGTCTCCCCCAAGCCCAGCCTAGTTCCTCAACCTGGGCTTTCCGATAGAAAATAACCACATATATTACTTTTAGATTTAAAAAAGTTAGAAAAGAAATCAAGAAAAAAAAAAAAGAGTCTCTTTTAAAAGTCTTTCCCCAGCCTGGAAGTTTTGTCAGTGTCAGAATAGAGCATTTAAAGATATGCTTTGGGCTATTGTCTGATAATTACTCTCCAACCGCTTCAGTTCCACCCCTGCCGGGGGCTATTGAAATGCAAAAAGATAAGTGAGCAGTGAGAAGCCAGAAGGGACAAAATGTAGGGGGAAAAAATGGCTTTTTTGGAGTCTGGGAATGGGTGCCCGCTTTTATGTGCCCCCACTTCTTGGAGCCCAGCCCTTCTTTAGCACCCCAGCTCCCAAAGTTAGTTAATTAATTTGTTAATTAATTCTACAGTTGAGGCTGGGTTGAGCCTCCCTTCTTGCCCTCAGCAGATTGCTGTTTTTTGGTTGTTTTTTTTCCCCCCTTTCAGGGAGCCAGCAGCAAGACAGTCTGTGAGGTCTGGGTGGGGAGGGGCGCCAGACCCCTGGTCCAGGGAACTTACAATGTTCGCTGCAATCTCAGCTTTTCCTCCAATTCCAAACTTGTGTCCAATGTGTGACTGGTTACTGGAGACCCCGAAAACACTGTTTCATATAGTTCTTGGGTAATTGCCAGCTGCTCTAGGGGAGAGATGAAATTCTGCTCCTCACCACTCTGCCATCTTGCCCCGCCTCCCCCCCTTTCAGTTTTTTTTTTTTTTTTTTTTTTTTTATGTATTTTAAACATATTTACTTAAATACCATGCATTCCCATATAACAGTATCTACACACATGGTAGTAAAATAAACCAAGGGTGTTGGGGAAGGGTTTTCAATAAATGACCTGTCCCTAACCTAATGATTTACTTTCTTGACTTAGTTAGGGACTGTTAAAAAAATAAATTGGCCTTGAGAACCAAAGAGCAAATGCATATACAACATGTTTCTTTTACTGGACTAAACAATTGAATCTACAGTTTTTATTGATGCCCATGAAGACTTATGCTATGGGAAATGTATATTTTTTTTTTTTTTTTAAATCATCATTTTATTGAGATATATTCACATACCACGCAGTCATACAAAACAAATTGTACTTTCGATTGTTTACAGTACCATTACATAGTTGTACATTCATCACCTAAATCAATCCCTGACACCTTCATTAGCACACACACAAAAATAACAAGAATAATAATTAGAGTGAAAAAGAGCAATTGAAGTAAAAAAGAACACTGGGTACCTTTGTCTGTCTGTTTCCCTCCCCTACTTTTCTACACATCCATCCATAAACTAGACAAAGTGGTGTTTGGTCCTTATGGCTTTCCCAATCCCATTGTCACCCCTCATAAGCTACATTTTTATACAACTGTCTTCGAGATTCATGGGTTCTGGGTTGTAGTTTGATAGTTTCAGGTATCCACCACCAGCTACCCCAATTCTTTAGAACCTAAAAAGGGTTGTCTAAAGTGTGCATAAGAGTGCCCACCAGAGTGACCTCTCGGCTCCTTTTGGAATCTCTCTGCCACTGAAGCTTATTTCATTTCCTTTCACATCCCCCTTTTGGTCAAGAAGATGTTCTCCGTCCCACGGTGCCAGGTCTACATTCCTCCCTGGGAGTCATATTCCACGTTGCCAGGGAGATTCACTTCCCTGGGTGTCTGATCCCACGTAGGGGGGAGGGCAGTGATTTCACCTTTCAAGTTGGCTTAGCCAGAGAGAGAGGGCCACATCTGAGCAACAAAGAGGCATTCAGGAGGAGACTCTTAGGCACAAATACAGGGAGGCCTAGCCTCTCCTTTGCAGCAACCGTCTTCCCAAGGGTAAAACTTATGGTAGAGGGCTCAACCCATCAAACCACCAGTCCCCTATGTCTGTGGTCATGTTAGCAACCATGGAGGTGGGGTAGGCGAATACCCCTGCATTCTCCACAGGCTCCTCAAGGGGGCACTACATCTTTTTTTTTTTTTTTTTCCCCTTGTTTGTCTTTTTTTTTTTTTTTTTTTTTTTTTTAACTTTCCCTTCTTTTTTCAAATCACCTGTATGAAAAAAAAAGTTAAAAAGAAAACAAACATACAATAAAAGAGCATTTCAAAGAGACCATAGCAAGGGAGTAAGAAAAAGACAACTAACCTAAGATAACTGCTTAACTTCCAACATGTTCCTACTTTACCCCAAGAAAGTTACATAATATAGCAACATTTCAGTGAACTTGTTCCTACTACAACCATCAGAAATTAACAGACCATAGTCATTTCTGAGCATCCCCAGAACGTTAAATAGCTTATCTGTTCTTCCTGGATTATTGTTCCCCCTTCCTTAATTGCTCTCTACTGCTAGTTCCCCTACATTCTACATTATAAACCATTTGTTTTACATTTTTCAAAGTTCACATTAGTGGTAGCATATAATATTTCTCTTTTTGTGCCTGGCTTATTTCGCTCAGCATTATGTCTTCAAGGTTCATCCATGTTGTCATATGTTTCACCAGATCGTTCCTTCTTACTGCCGCGTAGTATTCCATCGTGTGTATATACCACATTTTATTTATCCACTCATCTGTTGAAGGACATTTGGGTTGTTTCCATCTCTTGGCAATTGTGAATAATGCTGCTATGAACATTGGCGTGCAGATATCTGTTCGTGTCACTGCTTTCCGATCTTCCGGGTATATACCGAGGAGTGCAATCGCTGGATCGAATGGTAGCTCTATATCTAGTTTTCTAAGGAACTGCCAGACTGACTTCCAGAGTGGCTGAACCATTATACAGTCCCACCAACAATGAATAAGAGTTCCAATTTCTCCACATCCCCTCCAGCATTTGTAGTTTCCTGTTTGTTTAATGGCAGCCATTCTAACCGGTGTTAGATGGTATCTCATTGTGGTCTTAATTTGCATCTCTCTAATAGCTAGTGAAGCTGAACATTTTTTCATGTGTTTCTTGGTCATTTGTATTTCCTCTTCAGAGAACTGTCTTTTCATATCTTTTGCCCATTTTATAATTGGGCTGTCTGTACTATTGTCATTGAGTTGTAGGATTTCTTTGTATATGCAAGATATCAGTCTTTTGTCAGATACATGGTTTCCAAAAATTTTTTCCCATTGAGTTGGCTGCCTCTTTACCTTTTTGAGAAATTCCTTTGAGGTGCAGAAACTTCTAAGCTTGAGGAGTTCCCATTTATCTATTTTCTCTTTTGTTGCTTGTGCTTTGGGTGTAAAGTCTAGGAAGTGGCCTCCTAATACAAGGTCTTGAAGATGTTTTCCTACATTATCTTCTAGGAGTTTTATGGTACTTTCTTTTATATTGAGATCTTTGGTCCATTTTGAGTTAATTTTTGTGTAGGGGGTGAGGTAGGGGTCCTCTTTCATTCTTTTGGATATGGATATCCAACTCTCCCAGCCCCATTTGTTGAAAAGACCATTATGGCTCAGTTCGGTGACTTTGGGGGCCTTATCAAAGATCAGTCGGCCATAGATCTGAGGGTCTATCTCTGAATTCTCAATTCGATTCCATTGATCTATATGTCTATCTTTGTGCCAGTACCATGCTGTCTTGGCAACTGTGGCTTTATAATAAGCTTCAAAGTCAGGGAGTGTAAGTCCTCCCACTTCGTTTTTCTTTTTTAGAGTGTCTTTAGCAATTCGAGGCATCTTCCCTTTCCAAATAAATTTGATAACTAGCTTTTCCAAGTCTGCAAAGTAGGTTGTTGGAATTTTGATTGGGATTGCATTGAATCTGTAGATGAGTTTGGGTAGAATTGACATCTTAATGACATTTAGCCTTCCTATCCATGAACATGGAATATTTTTCCATCTTTTAAGGTCCCCTTCTATTTCTTTTAGTAGAGTTATGTAGTTTTCTTTGTATAGGTCTTTTACATCTTTGGTTAAGTTGATTCCTAGGTACTTGATTTTTTTAGTTGCTATTGAAAATGGTATCTTTTCTTGAGTGTCTCTTCAGTTTGTTCATTTCTAGCATATAGAAACATTACTGACTTATGTGCATTAATCTTGTATCCCGCTACTTTGCTAAATTTGTTTATTAGCTCTAGTAGGTTGTATCGTTGATTTCTCAGGGTTTTCTAGATATAAGATCATATCATCTGCAAACAATGACAGTTTTACTTCTTCTTTTCCAATTTGGATGCCTTTTATTTCTTTGTCTTGCCGGATTGCCCTGGCTAGCACTTCCAGCACAATGTTGAATAACAGTGGTGACAGCGGGCATCCTTGTCTTGTTCCTGATCTTAGAGGGAAGGCTTTCAGTCTCTCACCATTGAGTACTATGCTGGCTGTGGGTTTTTCATATATGCTCTTTATCATGTTGAGGAAGTTTCCTTCAATTCCTACCTTTTGAAGTGTTTTTATCAAAAACGGATGTTGGATTTTGTCAAATGCTTTTTCAGCATCTATTGAGATGATCAATTGATTTTTCCCTTTCGAGTTTTTAATGTGTTGTAATACATTGATTGTTTTTCTGATGTTGAACCATCCTTGCATGCCTGGAATGAACCCCACTTGGTCATGGTGTATGATTTTTTTAATGTGTCTTTGGATTCGATTTGCAAGTATTTTGTTGAGGATTTTTGCATCTATATTCATTAGGGAGATTGGCCGGTAGTTTTCCTTTTTTGTAGCATCTTGCCTGGTTTTGGTATTAGATTGATGTTAGCTTCATAAAATGAGTTAGGTAGTGTTCCATTTTTTTCAATGTTTTGAAAGAGTATCTATGGGATATATTTAACCTTGAAATATCTGTCCCATTTCAATATGGCAGCTAATTCCCTTAGCTAGCAGGAATAGAAATCATTGGTAACACCCCTTTCAAAAAAAATACTTTAGATGTAATATTTTTAGAAGCTAAAATTATCTTAATCCACTAAAAAAAATTGTTTTACAGTCTGCATTTTATAGACTGTGTTTTCATTTGCATGTATCCTTTTTCTAAGATAATTCTACTAAAATTTTAGGGGCTTCCTGGGGCATGCAGAGGGCAGTCCTGGAAATTTCATCTTTGGAGAATTCTTATCTTGGGAGCTAGCTGAGTCCCCAGATGAGTGTTTGTGGCTTTTAGAAACCTTGTAGAGAGGTTCTTTAAGACATCTCCAATCCTGGATCCAAAGTTTTGAGGTTAAGCCAAGCATTCTGGTATTGTGGAACTCTGAGTTGAAGACTGTACAGTAACACCATCAATTTTGAACACAGTAGTGATTAACTTATGGCTTATGGAGATTTTCACTTGTTGGTAATACACTGATAGGGAGCTGAAGAGAACACGTTGCCTAGTATTATAGTAGGCACTCCATGCATTTTTTCTTTGGTGTTATATGATAGTTTCTGATGATACATTGGTCTAAAACAGAGTTATAAAAATAAGTCAGTTTCTGATGATACATTGGTCTAAAACAGAGTTGTAAAAATAAGTCACATGCAGTATTGGACTTGCCATTTTTCATCCTGTGGACCATTGATACCATGCTGTAAATAACCATTTTAATTAGAGAATGTATGTTTTAGGAAGACATGTTTAGTACTGCTATTTTCATGAGAAATATAGCCCAGTGGATAAGTAGGATTTTGACACTGCTGATGTTCTCACTGAAAGATACTCTGTGGTCCAAAGGATTAAAGGATTTTTCATGAGGAATGTAATTTCATTGACATTTACCAATTAAAACAATTAATTTTTTTCTCCTTTTTTTTTCAAGTAATCTTCCTCTTTGAGGCATCAACTGGAAAACCATTAGGTGATGGGAAGCTTCTTTCTCATAAGGTAATGGACAGTAGCTATTTACTTCCTTTAAAAATGAATATTTTCATTTTAAGGACAAAAAGTTAGAAATTAGTTTTATATTTAAAATAAGTACATTCTATATGGAGAATTTTGCCTAAATACTTTGTTATCATGGGGAAAGCACTGATCTTGCAGTCAGAAGTCTGTTGTAAATTGTAGAAATGCATGTTACCAGTTTTTTATGAGCAAAATCACTTAACGGCTGAGGGCTCAGTCTTCTCATTAGCAAAGTTAGTATTATAATAATAACTACATCTCAGGGTTGTTTCCTATTTCACAAGAAGTGTATGTGAAAGAATCTGTAAAATTTCAAGCTCTAGAAACATAAGATATTTCCACATATTTCCACAAATCTATTTTTACAAATTATTAGAATATAGGTGTTAGATAATTTACTTAGAGTAAATTTTGGTGTGAGGAACTTATTAATCAAAATAGACCTCTCATATCTTGCCTCACTCTTTTACCCTGGCTCCTGAATGTAAGACAGGAGGGCAGATGGGGGGTTTTCTCAGTTTAGGGTTTCAAAATATACATTATTTTATTGTATTGTAAGGGGTATTTTTCCCTTGTATTTTATGCACAGTAACCATACTTTAGTACAGCTTTTGTACTCTTAGTATATTAGCAATTTAAAATTATTTAATGGGCATTTTATCATTATAAGTAAAAGTATAATATTTCATTGGTACTTAAAGAAATGTTCTTATAATTAAATGTTCTTATAATTAAATAATTTAAATTCTCTGGTTTCAAGCCCTAAATGTTCTTATAATTAAATAATTAAAATTATCTTGTTTCAAGCACTAAAACTAATCCAGTATTTTCATTTTTTCAAATTTCAGAATGAAATCTTGGAAATTGCTCTGGATCAAAAAGGACTTACCAATGATAGGAAAATTTCTTTCATTGATAAAAATAGAGATCTTTATATCACCTCAGTTAAGCGATTTGGGAAGGAAGAACAAATTATCAAACTTGGTAAAAAGTTTTCACTTTAAATTTTAATTACTTTTCAGTTTTCTTAGATCTTATGTTCTATAAATTGTATTAAATAGCTTACTATTTATGAATGAATCTGTAATGAATGTTTTGGTCTCATAACATTTTTAAGCTATTTGAGTCAATAATTAAGGAAGTCTTAAGCTGCTGCAGCCAAATTTGCATTGAAATAAGACCTACAAATTTAAAAATATAATGGTTCTAGGTAGAGTGTTCAATATTTTCATGAATTCTTATGTGAATTTTTGCGTGTATTCTCATCATTATGCCATCAAACAATAGTGTCATACCCATCAGAAATTAGATGGGCCTTGTATGTAAACTGAATTTAAAAATATATTTTTAATACTTTATTAGAGTTAATAATACATTAATGTTCTTTTAAATTAAGGAACAATGGTGCATACTCTGGCATGGAGTGATACGTGCAATATCCTTTGTGGACTTCAAGATACTCGGTTTACAGTGTGGTATTACCCCAACACAGTTTATGTGGACAGAGATATTTTGCCCAAAACATTATATGAAAGGGATGCAAGGTAATATTTTACTGCATAGAATTCTATTTATTGTGGTAAATAAAACCCAAGTAAATAGAGTGTCATATTTTTGCCTCTAATTTCAGTCACATAAAATAACTTTCACTTTAATCATATTGAGCTAAATAAATTGTTCCGCTAGAGCTAGCATAATGAGATTTAAATGATGGAATCAAGTTGAAAGTGTTCTATAATGCAAACTCTTTGCCCTTATATAAAAATAATTTTCAAGTTTCACGTTATTTAATGGTAACTCAGAGGTAATTTTTCAATGTGGCTTAATGGTTTTCATATAGGCACACAAGATTTTTCAGTGATATACAACCTTATGATAACCAGCTGACTCTACTCTGTCCCAAATTATCATTGATGATAAGACTTTCAAGAATGCAAGTGTCCCTATAATTGAATTTTTTAGTTGATATTAGAGATAGAAAAAAATATATAAGATTTATTCAAAAGTTTAAAAAAAAATTTATGTGCTTCAGAAAATCAAATGCATTTATATTCCTGAATTCTCCAGGAAATAGCATGGTGATCTCACACTGCTGATGAAATAGGAATACAAAGATTGCTCCAAACCTTAGCTTAGTTTTCAAATCTGTATTGAGTTCATCTTAATATTCAAGTTCACAACCTTAGGAAAATCAGATAGGTATCAAAATAAAACTTATTTTTTAAAGCATTTAAACTAATGAAAAGATGATAGTTTCTTTTAAAGTTCACCTCTTTTTATTATGAGAAAATCATTTTGGAATTCAGTTTCATTTTTATCAGTAGGCATGTTAATAATTTTGAAAGCTAAAGCTAAGTGGCAGTTATTTAAAAGTGATTTATGTAAGACTCAAGAAAAGCAGGTCATTTCAAATTCTTTTTGGAATAGCTCTTAAATATGTAATAATTTTTGTCACTTTAAACTGTTTTCATATTTTGCTCTAAGTGTATTTAGCAAATTAGATTCAAATATCTGTTTGAAATGTCCATTATCCCTGTAAATAATTTTTTGTATGTGTGTGCCTTTTGAAGGTTGCATACTGGACTCCCTATGTATGTCAGGGATCTACGTCCCAAATTTAATATATTTTATAAATGAAAAATTTTGCTCAGAATATAACTTTAAATTGTGCTCTGCTTTTTTTCTGATAGTGAATTTAGTAAAAATCCCCATATTGTGAGTTTTGTTGGAAATCAGATTACTATAAGAAGAGCTGATGGCTCGCTGGTTCACATCAGCATATCACCGTATCCTGCTATTCTCCATGAGTATGTAAGCAGTTCAAAATGGGAAGATGCTGTAAGACTTTGTCGCTTTGTTAAGGTACATTTGAGAACCTGTAATTGTGTATATATTGTGTATTAGTTTCTCCACACTAACATAAATAAAACTATTCTTTTTTCAAAAAAAATAGTCAGGTTCCCAAAATTCTCACCCCACAGAGGTTTGAATCCATTAGATCTGGAGTGGAGCATATTTTTTTAAGTTCCTCAAATGATTATTTGCACAGCTAGGGTTAAGAATCTCTACTTTAGATCAGCATTTCCCAACTTGGTTGAGTCCATTATTTTCCAAATCACTTTTATTGAACACTGGTTAACATCCCTTAGAATAATTACTTTTCTGAGATGACTTCTAGATGCTTTTTCTTATGAGTCACTGGCAATCTGCCACAATAGCATTGTCAGAAAGCCTCACTATTCCTCTAGTTCCCTGTAAGTTATATTATTTGACACCTCATCAAAAATACTGAATGGTTTATAAACTTGAATTGTTTTAAAAGTATATCCTAAGTTCAAATGTATATCTTTGATAATTAGAATGAAAAAACTTTAATTCAAAAGAAGTTTTCTATGTGTTACTCATATATTTCTATGTGTTTTCTATGTGTTACTCATATATTTTAACAAAGCAGCCACATGAAATTTCCACATCATTAATTTTTTTAATTATTAGTTTTTTTCGATACTATGCTCAGTGATTTTTCATTTTTTAAATAAAAATATAATTTTATTATGGGTATCTAAGTTACTGTTTATTTTAAAGCAATTTAGCCAATGGTTGAGATAATTGTTCTTATATTTCACTTTAGGAGCAAACCATGTGGGCTTGCCTAGCTGCTATGGCAGTTGCCAATCGAGATATGACTACTGCAGAAATAGCCTATGCAGCAATTGGTGAAGTGAGTAAATATTGTTTACACATGTGTTTTTATGTGTTTTTCTTACCATAATTTGTTATATTTCTGTTAATTACCAACATCAAGTATTTTTTCATTTTTTAGATTGATAAAGTTCAATACATCAAATCTGCAAAAGATCTTCCATCTAAAGAATCAAAAATGGCCCACATACTAATGTTTAGTGGGAACATTCAGGAGGCTGAAATAGTACTTCTTCAGGCTGGCCTTGTTTATCAAGCAATCCAGATCAATATTGATCTCTACAACTGGGAAAGGTAATAAAAATACTTTTCATCAATTACCAAATCTGATTGACCTTAATGTATTCTTCCATTTACCATTTAGTAAATTACATCTACTAATACCACAGAAGAATGTATTTACCTTTATACTTTCTAATGGTTTGCCATTAAATATTTATACCTTCTCTGAACTTATGATTGATTAGAAGTTGGGAGTGTGAGACAGAAAAGAAAGTTTTGTATGTCTCTCAAATTTCTGATTTGAGTAACTGTGTTATTGGGGGTACTGTTTGGTAGGGAAGATAATGAGTTTGGATTTAGCCATGTTAAATTTGCAATACTCTTGATAATAGTTTATTAAATAGACCTAGAACTCATGAGAAAGGTTTAAACTGGAGATGCAGATTTGGGAGTCATAAGCAAATAGATGGTCATAGAAGCCAGAAGAATGGATGCAATTGTCAGGAGAATAGGTAGGGTGAGGATATATCAGTTACCTTTATGGGACAGGTGAAAGAAGAGAAATCCTTGGAAAGATTGGGATAAAGCAGTCAGACAGGCAGTGAGAATAAGAGCTAAGAGGGAGTTGTGATGCTAAGGAAGAAAGAGCAAAGGATTTTTAGTAAGGAGTGGTTAGCTGTGGTTCTTTTTCTGATATGTAATTAGACTTTTGTATGTGTAGGATAGACACTATTTTAAATTAAGGGACCTAGCATATGTAGAAAGTTTTAAAGGATAGGATTAAAGTTTTTCTAGTTTAGAATGAATTTTTAGCTTTAAGAACAACCCAATAAAGCAATTTAATATATAGGAAATACAGTAGGTACAGCCATTCACTGGTCAGAAGATTTTGCCCAAATATTGGAAAGTATAGGGAAAAATAAATCCTAATGAGGGAATTAGTTTTGCTGCCTTCTTGGCCTTTTTAATTTATTAATGTTAAGTGCCTTCAGCCCAAGTGTTTCACACATGCTTTTTTTTTTTTAAATGGCTTTTAAAAATCATTTTTCATATGTTCTTATCATAGGTTCAAGTAACTACCATTTATAACAGAAATAAACCTCTTTCAAAATAAATTGATATTATTCTGTCATTTTTTAAATGAGATAAATAAAATATATTGACATTTTATTTGGTTTTTAATGAAATTATTTTCATTTAAAAAAGGCCATTTATTATATGTGCGAATGGCTATATGTGTACTTTTGTATATGTACTATTCAGTTTGCAGATATTTATTTAGCACATACTATGTTCTGCCACTCTGAAGTGGTGGAGATATGATGGTGAACAAGAGAGAAATGATCCCTGCCTTCCTGGTACTTATAGTCTGGTGAGGTAACACATATTACTCTGTCAAACCCTGAAATTAGTGTTATAAAAGCAATTAATGTAATTATGTTAGAGTATGTAACAACTAGCCTAGAAGGGTCAGGAAAGGTGTTTCTGAGGAAGTGACATTTAAGCTGAGATCTGAAGCCTAAGTAGGAGTTAACCAAGTGGGACCTCTGGAGTAAGGAGCATATACATGGAAGAGAGAATATCATATATAAGAGGGTTTGAAAAACTGAAAGAAGGTTGGGGAAGGTAGAGAGCAAGAAAGTGGGACTTGAAATGTGTTGGATAGTAGCCAACCCTGATTGACCATGGTGAGGATTTTGGTCTTCATTTTAAGAGCAATAAGAAACCATCGAAAAATTTTGGAGGGAAATGACATGATCTGAGTTCTGTTTTAAAAGATCACTAACTGCAGTATAG